>NC_134531.1:128930224-129233254 GCF_050624435.1 Tenrec ecaudatus
GTGCCTTTAGTAAGTCTTCCCCCTGTGAGTGCATGTTCTTTGTGGCAGCAAATGGGTTGTGTGATGTATCGTCTTTGATAGTGAACCATTACTCCTCCATATCACATGTTTTGATGATGCACACAAACATGGATGACTTGTTGATTGGTTTAAAGCTTATTAGTTCTTCAAACTGGTCATAAAAATGTGAGTTTTTCCTGCCTTTTTCTCCTCCCTTTAATGATGCCTCATCATTCAAATATTTCTTTCCAGTCATCTTTGGATGCATTTCCTAAAGTAAGTGCAAAATATTCATTCCTCTCCCCCATCCAACAAGATTCACATTGATTTGCAAAGATAACTTCTGTTAAACTCATAATTGCTTGTATTCCAAGTAATGTTATTTATAATAGGAATCACAGAAAATCAATGAGAATACAAATTAATATTGTTCATTTTCACAAGTGAATAAGATGGCTGCCAATTTGCAAATAGCAAAACATGTGTCTTCATTTGATTTAATAGGTTCATTGTCCTATGTATAGATTCAAAGCAAAGCAGAAAATTGGGGGAGGGTGATAAACTCTTTCAAGGCCCTAAATTCTGCTTGTGACTTGCGGGCTCTACTCCTCTTTGATCTATAAACATGAATTTTCTCCAGGCTAGACCAGGTTGTACAGGGTTTTGTGTTTATTCAATTTGGGAGGCTCTTTTTATGAAAAAGATTTCAAACATATTTTACTCTTGCAAAATTTACAAAAATATATGATCCCAAGAACTCAATATTAGGGCTTTTTACCAAGCTTCCCAAGGGACCCATTTCATACCAATAATGTGTATGAAGATTAAACTCCATCAGCTTCCTGGTAAGTGAGCTTCGCAGCTTAGCATACACAGCAAACTCAGAAATGAAGATGTAGTGACTTACATATGAGAAACGCAGTATGATTAATTTGTGCATGATTATGGATATCAGTTTTTAAATTTGTGCCATATTCTTTTCTGTATGGCATCGTTACCATTTTATATATAACACCTTATACCTAATGTGTCCTGTTAAATTATATATGGCATAACATAAAAAATAAAACCGATACTTTAAGGACTGGACAAACGTATCTTCATATTGACGGATCAGCAAAAGGTCATTGGTTAGCTGAATTGACCACAATGTCAGTCTGATTCTACCTGGCAGATGGCTGAAGCAATCTAGATACCACTTAGTAACTGACCACTTCCTTGGTAATTAGAAAAAGAAACAAAACCCGAGAGAAACAGTTAGATTTAGATTTGCTCTGTAAACCCAGTCTAGGAGCTGCAAAGCTACGCATTGCATTGTCTGGCTAGTTCGTTTACGGGACTGCTTCTGTGGAGAGACAAATGACATTCAAGATGGTTTACACCATCAACCAATACGTGGCAGAGGAAAGCAACACTATCATTATCAGAGACATGAGGAATCTTTAAGTCCGGCTGAATAAAAACCCATGGAAATGTTAGAATTGAGCTTCATGGCAAAGATTGGCATTCAATACAGTGTATTGGGGGATCATAGCAGTCATATTCTCAAACAACATATTGTTGGCCCAAGTCTCGGCAGTGTTTCTCTGTCTCTTGTATGAAGTGTTAACGTGAGTTGGGGGTCAGTTTAAGGACCAGCTGCCTGCTCCTGCACCATCCCATGATCAGGTTGTGTATTGGACGGTTGTGATTCATACGGTCTTCCCTGGTTGATTTCCTTATCTTGTAGCCGGGCCTTTTTCACTGTATCATCTGTTTTGAAATCATCTCTGACATCAACCTCGTTAAAACAGATAAGCCTTCACTGATAGATGGCTGGTGAGGTATATTGGCCTGGCTCTATACTGGGAAGGCCTCTGCTTGGAAGGTGAACCTTGGACTGAGCAGCAAATGCCCCTTAGCTTCACCTGAGAACTTACTAAAAAGGTAATTTCCAGACCCCACCCCAGTTATACCGGATCCGATGCTCTGGGGAGGGGGCCAGCAATCTGTTTTAACAATGCCTTGAAGGGCTTTGATATTCCCCGGAGAAGCGATGCTCTAAATTACAGTAAGCGACAGAATTGAAAAGGAATGTAATGCGTATAAAGTGGTGTTTCTGGAAGATTAAGCTTGGTAACTGTGGGTCCGATGGATTGGTTAGAGAAGAAATTGGAAGCAAGAAAGTCTATTTTTTTAACATAATGTCTTAATCAGCATAATATATATAAATTATAGTACTGGCTGCTGGATTCTGAAGCTGTTCTTTGTCAGGGTTTTAGCATCTTCATTTTATACTGCAACATATTAAATTGTGGCAATATACCTTAGTGAACCTGCTTTAAATTATTTAACAATCAAGTAAATGCTTTCATTTTATTATAGTGAAAGCTAATTTAATGATTTTTAGTCAGTACCTAGGAGGAAGAAAACACTGTCTTTTGCACAAAGTACTATAAAATTCAGTAACCTTATAAATACACATCGGATAGGAAGACCATTTTATGTAATGAATTTGAGTGGTTTAGTGAGCTTTAAAAGAAATGCTCCTTCCTTAGAAATGATAACTGCAAATAAATACCTGTGAACTTGTCGTACTACAAGTTATTTAAGAGAGAGGAAGGGAGGGGAGTGAGGGGGGTGGAGACAGAGAGGTAATGGTTACTGCCCACAGAGAATAATAAGGCAAGGGGGCCAAAGAGTGGGAAAGGAAAAGGAGAAAAAGAGAAAATGATAGCCCCCAAGCATAAGATACCATGACCTTGAGGTCATTTAGCTTTATTAGGAGAGAATGTTTATTACCTTGAGCATAAACTCAACTCTGCCATTTACTTGATTTCAACGCACAGTGACTCTAGAGGACAGGGTAGACCGCCATCTGTGGGTTTCCAAGACCGGAAACTCTTCATGGGAGTAGAAAACTTTGTTTTTCTCCTTTAGGACAAGGGGTTTTGGAGGCGTAGTGGTTATTTGTGGGGTTGCTAACTGTGAGGTTAGTGGTTCAAAACTACCACCACTTGCTCTGTGGAAGCTATATAAGGTCACTACCAACCAGAAGTGACTCAATGGCAGTTAGTGTGGTTTGGTTTGATTTTCTTTCCCTTGCAGTAGCTGGTGGTTTCGAACTGCTGATCTTGGGGTAGTAGCCCAATGTGTAACTACTATGCCATACTTTTAAAAATAAAAGATCATTTTACTGGGGGACCTTACAGCTCTTATAACAATCCATACATCAACTGTATCAAGCATATTTGCCGTCATTATTTTCTAAACATTTACATTCTATTTGAGCCCTTGGTATCAGCTCCTCTCTTTACCCTCTCTCACCCCCTCCCACCCTAGTGACCCCTTGGTAAATTATAAATTATTATCATCATATCTTACACTGACTGCTGTCTCCTTTCCCCAGAAGTTTCTACTGCCTCCTCCCTTCCCCACCTTCCCCTTCCCTTTCTGGTATTGCTACTCCCAATTCTGTTCCTGAGGGGTTTATCTGACCAGGACTCCATGTGTCCTGAGCTCTTATCTTTACCTGTGTGCATGCTCTGTCCTAGCCTGCAGTGAAAGTAGGGTTGGGGTCATGATAGTGGGGGATGAGGAAGCCTCAAGGAACCAGAGGACTATTTTGTGTTTCATCAGAGCTATACTTTGCCCTGGTTGACTCATCCCTTCCTTGCAACCTTATGTGAGGGATGTTGCATTGTCTGCAGATGGGTTTGGGTCTCTGCTCTGACTTCCCTTGTTCTCAGCAATACGTTTTATTTTCTTTGCTTGTTTGTTTGTTTGTTTTGGATCTTCTGATGCCTGTAATCTGATCCTGTCAACACCTCATGATCACACAGGCTGGTGTGCTTCTTCCATGTGGATTTGTTATTTCTCGGCTAGATGGCCACTTGTGTAACTTCAAGCCTTTATGACCCCAGTCGCTATATCTTTTTATAGCTGAGCACCATCAGTTTTCTTCACTACATTTGCTTGTGCACCCATTTTGTTTTTGGCGACTGTACTGGAGGGTGAGCTTCACAGAGTGCTAGGTTGTTAGAACAAAGTGTTCTTGCATTGAGGGAGGGCTTGAGCAGAGGCCCAGTATCTGTCCACTTCCTCAATGTATTGCCATATAAATATATGTACCTATGCCAATACCTCTATTTTTATGAATTAATGTATTTACATAAATGAACACCTATGTTTATGCCTCTATCCATAGCTTGCTTCCTAGATTTTTGCTGTTTCCTTTTACCTTATTTCTTTCCCACCTTATTCCTTTCCCACTTGCCCTTCTTGTGCCTCTTAGTAACTCTTCTCAGCCAGATTGCTGTTTCTCCAACCCCCCAGGATCTCTACATCTTCCTCATTGTTGATTTTAATTCCCTACTTGTACCTCTGTCTGTGGCATTGTTTGCTCACAGCTCCCGTCCTCATTCTCCTCCTCCCCCTAAGCCCCTCCAGATCTTTCAGTCCCATTGCTTTCTCCTTAGGCTTGCTTCCCATGTCTATCTTATATAGGTAAGCAAGCCAATAATAATGTGGACAAGACAAAAAGAAAACAAAAAATTGAATAACAAAAGAAATAGAAAATATATATAAAGAAAAATAATAATAACTAGGAAAAAAACCACCTCCAAACAAACCAACAGAGCATGGATAATTCCAGGTCTGTCTGCTGACTGGTCCTTGTGGGGAGGTGGGTTCTAGGAACTGGCCCTCCTAGCCTGAAGTCCATTTTGGGGGCTCCTCGGGGACTTTGTGGCTGCTCCCGTTGCTGATCTATTATGTTCCCTTTGTTCCCTTCTTGATTCCCCCTGCTGCGTGGGGTTCAGACTGGACTCACTCCCTGCCCTGTGTCCCCAGTATTGTCATTTGTCTCTGTTAGCTCCAGTGAGGAGTCATTATGTCTCAAGCTGTTGTGTGTCCTACAGTCCTCTCTGTGCCTTAGCAGCTCTGTGCAGGGACATTGTCTTTAGGGCTTGGTGTGGTGATATGGGGGCTAGAATCTCACTCTCTCGTTCCTTTTTGGTTTGCTTCCATGTGGGTGTGGCAGGCTGGCCCCTCTCCCCAACCTGTAGGTTTAGTGTTGTCCTCTGTCGCACACACTTCTAGGGAGGGGGTCAGTTTGTATGCCATACTCTGCAAAAGGAATAACAACACTATTTCTATGGGATAAAACGGACAACAGCAACTTGAAAGGTTAGCTAGGAATCTTTGCTTCATGTGAGTGGGGCGGGAAGGGTAGCATGTAAGCCAAGGTTAGACAATTTGAGGCATGTAACTCTTCGTCACTGAATTTCAGACAGAGATGATAAAATAGGAGTGTGTTCTGCTGTGTCTATTTTCAATAGCTAAAATGAAATAAATTTCTCAAACAAACAAAGAGCTGAACCAGTCAGCCTGTAGAACCCAGAGAGTGGGCCGAGCAGGGAACAGATCCGACTCTCAGCACTTGGTAATGAGTGTCACCTATGGCTTTCCAGCTGGAAAGAACCTATGCTCCTGTGCCTCGGGGCAAAAATGACTGTAATTCTGCTGGACGGCTGCCCTTTCAGTGTTTTCTTACGTTTGAAATCTTGACACTTTTTATATACCCATCCATAGACAACCTGCTGTGTGAGAAACACACTGAAAAATGTACTTACGGAACCCGTGTGTGAAGTGATATTGTTTACATAAGGCTTACACAATTTGAGAATAACTCAACTTGACAGAAGAGACAGGTTGATGAAATGTCTGTGGTGTCCCTTTTTTCTGCCCTTAGAGTTGAGTGGGTGGAACATAACCAGAGGAAAGCTAAACGCTGGCCCCAGCTTCTGGCTCTGTTACTGACGTCCTGTATGACTCTGGGCAAGAGCCATGGTTCAAACTCCACACTCAGTATATGGTGCGAGAGGGGCGTAAGGGTTTGTACAAACCCTCAAGCCAAACCCACTGCCCCGGAGTCTATTTGTACAGGGCTGCAGAATTCTCATATTTTAAGCCTTAGGAAGGTTATCAAGGAAGCAAGGTCCAAGTCACCCATGCCTCTGCCAGCCTTCCCTCAGGCAAGGCTGTACAAAGAGGCTTTTCAACTAAATATTGCATATTGTTCTTGGAGGAGCTTCCTGGGCAGCTAGTCATGGGCACAGGGTAGTGGTCTAGGAGAGTGTACCGAGGGATCTAGAGCCTAAAAGATGAGGCCAATGAGGCTGCATTAATTCCAAAACGCACTGCTCACTGAGTTGATTCCAACTCACAGTGACCCATATAGGATAGAGTAGAACTTCCCATTTGGGTTTCCAAGGCTGTAAATCTGTACAGGAGCAGAAAACCTCGTCTTTCTGCCTTGGAGTGGCTAGTGGGTTTGAACAGCGGTCCATTTTTAACCATTACATCGCCAGAAGCAGGATCCACATGGAGGTCCCATATAAAATCACAGTGGGACAAACCATGGAAGAAAAGCATAGTAAATGTGGTAGTTATATAATCTGTTGTCAATTTGAGAGGATTATGAGTGAAGCGGTGGAGTCTAGCCTGTCAATCAGGCCATGCATAGCCATAGAGGCCTCTGTGTGGGCATTGCCCTCTCCTGAAGATCCTGGGAACTCCTGTGTCTCCTCCTTGTAGGCAGGAGACATTCTCTCTCTTCTCACTCCCTGGGAGATATTCTACTGACAAGATACTTGGAAAACTACGCTAGTGCCCTGAGCTGGAGAAGCCACGTGGAGACTCCTGCCAACGCTGAGATGCTTGCACAACCACTGGACCCACAAGACTTCCCACCCACTGACCTGTGATCTTTCTGCATTCGGCATCATGGCATGTGTTTCATGAGTCTGAAGAGGACTTTATATATTGGTATTGGACAAGGCGGGTAATATCAGACTTATCAATGTGATCTGACCTAGATTGGGACGTTTTCTCAATATTCACCTGCTCTTATATGTAAAACTCTTTCTAATACACATATGAGTCTCTATGGATCTGTTTCTCTAGTCTACCCGAACGAACACAGTAAGGGAATAATCACAGGAAACATTTCCTGAGAGCCAGGCAAAAATCTTAGCACCTGGTTTGTATTCATTCAGTAAGGCATCACAGAACCCCTCGAGGATTACTATTAGTTGTAGTCAAGTCAGCTCCCACTCCTGATGGCCTTTGGTACAACAGAATAAACTGCTACCCTATCCAATGCCATCTTCATGATCAGTGGTATGTTTGAGGCCAATGTTGCAGCCACGGTGGAGTTTTAGTGCCTTCTGTCCTAGGAGATGCAACTTCCAGAGCTGTACTATAAAGTTTTATTCACATCTTGACATTTTTGTTGTATAATTTCTAGAAGTAGATTGCCAGGTTTTTTATCCTAGTCTGTCTTAATCTGGAAACTCCACTGTAACCTATCCATCATGGGTGATCCTGTGCTATTTAAGAGCAACGAATGAGCAAGTCTCCATTGTATGACAAACTGATGGGAGTGAATCTATGGGGTGGTACAGTTGTATTCCCTACTTTCCAAAAGACACACACAGAGGGTAAGGTGATATCATTAGAGAAGGGTCTCAGAAGGTAGGCATCTAGGCAAGTTATCAGGGTGCTTGAATTTAGCAGAAATGGAATCATCTATGTTCCTCAGCAATGTGTGTACTCAGAACCCCAGGTTAATACTCTAAATTGACTTTCTGCTTCAATCAGGAGAACTAGCCAATCAAAGAACACAAAAGGCTTAAAGGTTTAAAGTAGAGCAACTTGCCACATTCAACAGAGCAGAGAAAAGCAGCTGCCTTTGTTTGCTTTCATACTCCAGGCGGATCCTGCTGCCCCTGCTCTGCCAGACTTGGGTGGCCTCTGTGCCAGGACAGGAGAGTGGACTCAGTAGTATTACAAAACCACAGTAACACAAACTGTGTTTACTCAACAGAAACGAAGTGGAAAGTTTGCAATTATGTAGTTTATTTGAACCAAGTAGTCATCCAGACTGGGTAATCTGACTCTCAGACATGAACCAGTAACTATGGAGAAGATGGAAGATGTTCACGGCACAATTTAGACAAACATCCACATGATTCTACATGTGTAAAAGTATAATTTAAAATAATCTCACTTGGCTAGCAATCATGTTGAGATTTTCTTAGCTAAACTAGATTTTAAGAAGAAAAAAGTCAACAGACAATTTTGAAAAAGAATATCTTACAATATACTGCCATTTAGAAAGAAGACCAGTTAAAAAGACATTTACACACCAACCACTAATATCAAAGAAGAAGACACTGAAGACTTTTATCAATAAGTGTAGTCTGAAATTAATCAAGTATGCAACCAGGATGCATTCATGCAGACAATACTTGTTATTAATGCAAAAATTGGAAACAAAAACTAAGTTGGTATCTGGAAAATATGACCTTTGTGATAGAAACCATGCAGGAAATCACATGATTGGATTTTGCAAGGCCATTGATTTATTTGCTGCAAAAACTTTCTTAAACAACATAAACAGTGACTGCACATGTGAGCCTCACCTGACAGAGTACAAAGGAATCACATAGATTACATCTGTGGAAAGACTTAATATCATCAATCAGAACAAGGCCAAGGGCCGATTGTGAAACAGACCATCAATTGCTCAGAAGTCAGTTCAAATAGAAGCTGAAGGATGAAACAAGTGCCTGAGAGCCAAAAATATAAACTTGAGTATATTCCATCTGAATTTAGAGACTGTTTTTAGAATGAATGCGATGCACTCAACACTGATGACCAGCACCAGACATGCCATGAGAATGTCCTCAAGGACGTCATACATGAAGGAAACAAAAGGCCATTAATCAAACATGAAAGAAAAGACCAAAATGGACATCAGAAAGGTCTCTGATGTTTGCTCTTAAACATGGGGTAGCTAAAGGAATTGAAATAAATAATGTAGTAAAAGAATAGAACAGAAGGTGTAACTGTGTGAAATATAGGGAAGTACCTGACATGGCTTTTCTAATTGTAGTCTTTGTAACTCCACCAAATGCATGGGTAAGACCATGCAAAAATAAGTGGATAGCATTCTAATTATGTAAATAAGGTACAAGGCACCCTTGGGGAACATGCAAATAAGGGGTAGGGAATCCTAACATGAGGATTGGTGAGTTTAGCCATTACAATAAGTTTAAAATGAGTCATTCTAGAGTTGGGAACCTGGGCTCTCAAAACCACCCAAAGAAAACAGGCAGGAGTAGAGTCTGCCCTCGAAACCTAGGATCCCTGCACCTGATCCGTGAGTCAGAGAGTCAGGACAGGAAAGATGGTGGGAGATGGTGAGAAGCAGTGGCAGAGAGTGGCAGCAGCAGAGGCCGCAGAACTTAAGAATATGAATATCACATGCAAATAAACTGTTGAAGAAGATAATTCACAAAATGTTGCAGCAGCATATTGGAAGGGAACACTGGAACTCAAGCTGGAGTCAGAAGAAAGGGACAATGAGTTGCTGATATCAAATGGATCTTAGCTGAAGGCAGAGAATACTAGAAAGATGTTTCTCTATGTTTTTATTAGCTCTGCAATAGAATTTGACAATGTGTGCATCATAATAAATTATGGATAACATGCAAAGAATGAAATTCCAGACCATTTAATTGTGCTCATGTGGAACCTGTACATAGACCAAGAGGCAGTCGTTCAAACAGTACAGGGGAATATTGCATGGTCTAAAAATCAGGAAGGGTGTGTGTACCAGAGTTGTATCCTTTCACCATACTTTTTCAAAGAAGCTAGACTTTGATAAAGAATATCATCAGGATTGGAGAAAGGTTGTTTTTTTTGGTAAACTTCTATAAGCAGGTAACGCAACTTTCCTTATTAAAAGTAAAGAAGACTTGAAGCTCCTACTGCTTACACCTCAACATAAAGAAAACAAAAATGCTTACATCTGGACTAATAAATGAAGTCATTGTCCTACCTTTATGGAATCCATTCTAATTCATAGCAAAACTGTAGGCTGAGTAGAACTGCTCTTATGCCCAAGAATGTCAAGGTTGAAGGACAGAGTGCCACATTGTTTTTGCTGATGAGTGACTTGTGTATTTGAACCACAGGCCTTTTGCTTTGTAGGCAAGTGTTTTAACCACTGCTCCACCAAGGCTCCTAATATCACAGAAAATAGAGAAAATATTAAAACCATCAAGGATTTAATTTACTTGGATTCATAAATAACGCTCATGAAGACAGCTATCAAGAAATCAAATGGTATGTGGCATTGGACAAATCTGCTGAGAAGATCTCTTTAAAGTATTAAAAAAGCAAGGTTATCACCTTTAGAGCTAAGGTACCTCTGATGTAAGCCATGGTAATTTTCAATCACCTCATATGCATGTGAAACCTGGACACTGGATAAGAAAGACTGGAGAGGAACTGTGTCAGTTGAATTATGTTGCTGGCAAATAATATTAAATGTTGCATGAACTGGCAGAGGAAAGAACAAATCTGTCTTAGAAGAAGTATAATAGGATTCTGTGTGTCGAGGCTCTTATCTATACCAATGTACATGCTCTGGTCTAGCTGGATTTATAAGGTAGAAATGGGTCATGATAGGGAAGGAAACATTAAAGAACTGGAGGAATTTTGTATGTTTCATCGGTGCTATAATGTACCCTGGCTGGCTCGTCCCTTCCTTGTGACCCTTCTGTGAGGGAATGTCCAATTGTGTACAGATGGGCTTTGAGTCTCTACTCCAACCCTCCTCATTTGTATCTATATGATTGTTTGTTTTGGCTCTTCTGGTGCCTGATACCTGATCCCATGGACACCTCATGATGACACAGGTTGGTGTGCTTCTTCCATGTGGGCTTTGTTTCTTCCCTGCTAGATGGCCACTTGTTTAATTTCAAGTCTTTAAGCCCCAGACACTGTATCTTCTAATAGCTGGGCACCATTAACTCTCATTACCACATTTGCTCATGCAACCATTTGTCTTCAGTGATCATGTCGGGAAGGTAAGAATCACCGAATGCCAGGTTATTAGAACAAAGAGTACTCGCATTGAGGAAGGGCTTGAATAGAGACCTAGTGTCTGTTTGCTACCTTAATACTTAACATATACCATATATACTCAAGTATAAGCCCACCCAAATATTAGCTGAAGCACCTAATTTTACCACACACACACACACACACACACACAAAAGGTGCTGAAAAACTCGGTTTATACATGAGTATCTATGGTAAATACATGTGCATGGACCTATATCCCTATCCAGGACAGGTAATCCCCTCAGGAACAGTAATGGGAGTTGAGAGACAATGAGGGTAGGAAGTGGGGGAGAAAGAGGAAGAAGTGGGGAACTGATCTCCAGGATCAACATACAACACCTCCCAGGGAATGAACAACAAAAATGTGGGTGAAGGGAGATAGCAGACAGTGTAAGATATGAATAACAATAATTTTTAATTTATCAAGGGTCCATGAGGGTGGGAGGATGGAGGAGAGAGGGGAAAGAATTAGAGCTGATACCAAGGGCTCAAGTAGAAAGAAAATGCTTTGTCAAAGATGATGGCAACACATGCACAAATGTGATTGATACAATTGATGTATGGATTGTTATAAGAGCTGTAAGAGCCCCAGGTAAAATGATTTGAAGAAGGAGAAATATAATGGAAAATGACGTAGTGGTATGATGGCCAGACTTCATCTTACGTAGCCTGTTCATATTATCAGGAGAGACCCCTTCGGGAAAAGGACATGGTACTAGGTAAGGGAGAGGATCAGTGAAAAAGTGGAAGATCCTCAAAAGATGAATTGACAACAATGGGCTGAAAAATAGCAATGATTGTGAGAACAGTGTAAGACATAGGAGCTTTATGAGTCAGAACTGGCTGGCACAGCTTAACAACAGTGTATGCCCAACTCTCACAACACGGGTGACTCTAGATCAGTGGTTCTCACCTTCCTAAGGCCGTGACCATTTAATACAGTTCATGTTGTGGTGACCCCCCCAACCATAAAATTATTTTCCTTGCTATTTTATAACTGTAATTTTGTTACTGTTATGAATCAGGCGACCCCTGTGAAAGGGTCATTCGGCCCCCAAAGGGGTGATGACCCACAGGTTGAGAACCACTGTTCTAGATGAATGTTTTTCTTTTTTTTAGAAAGTATGTAACCTTTGAGGATTATGTCTCAGTTTAATCACTTTTCCTTTAATTACTGCTTTTGGAAAAAACCCAGAAGTGCTTTTAAGTGAGGGTCTATTAGTTTCCCCTTTCCCGCAATGGGAAAAACAGTGTCCGCTTTTCAACAACAGCAAGAATCCCTCCACTTGTGGATTGAGCCTGGCCCAAGTGGACTACTATATCACTTTGGAGAATTGTCATCCTGAGTTGATTCTCACCAAAACTCACTGCCATCGAGTCGATGCCAACAAAGGGTGGCCCTATAGGGCAGGGTAGAACTGCCCCTTTGAGTTTCTTCCTCAGCACTGCTGGTGATTTCAAACTGCTGACCTCTTGGTTTGCAGCCCAACCTATAATCACTAGGCCACCAGGGCTCCCTCCTGAGTTGATTAGAGTCCATTTTATTTTTTTGTTGGAAGCTGGAATAAAGACTTATCAATCATGTAATTAGAGGGTTTTAAGATGGCAAGTTGTACTTGAACTAAGCTATGGTCTTTTCACTGGCTTCATGCACATGCAAATGCTGGACAATGAAACAGAGACAGAAGTACTGATGCATTTGGATATCTTCATAACAAATATTGTACGTGTGGTGAACCGTTAGAAGAATGAACAAGTAAGTCTTGAAGGTAACACACCAAGTATGCTCCTTAGAAACATGGATGGGAAGACTTGGTCTTGCTTATTTTGGACATGCCAACAGGAACACGGAATCCCTAGAAAATGGCATCATGCTTGATGAAGTACAAGGTCAGTGAAGATGACCAAATCCCTCAATGGGATAGATTGGTACAATAACCACAACAAAGAACTCCAATATCCCAGTTATTCAATATACCACTGACCAAGGATGGCAGAGGACTGGGTAGGGTTCCATTGTTATTCATATGGTCATTTGAGTAGTTGCTGGATGAATGGCAAGTAAGAACAATATTTTACAGATGAGAAACGTATGACTCAAAGATTTCACTTAATTCTCCTAAAGTCACAGAGCAGGTCAGCTTCAGAGGAGAGTACACTCTTTCTGTGACCTTAAGCTCCTGCTCCACCACCCACTAAAACTGAAATTTGTTTCTAACATTTCTGGGTTTTTTTCCCCCTCCAAATATAAAATGAATACTCGTGTTTAGCTTTACTATATAAAAAGAATGTGAAAATAGCTTTGTTCTATGTGAAGAGACAACCTTATAATTGTTTTGGGCCTTTTATCATGTTTTCATGAAAGTGATGTTTTTGTCATGTCAACTCATCTAAAATTCAAAATCAAAACATACCCTCAATCTGCCTAAGTCAAGTTTGCATTTTAGATGTATTCAATCTATTTGGTGAAGGGAAAAAGATTAGGAGGTTTTTGTTTTTATTGTCAATTTCACTCTATAGACTCCTGGGAAGTTTACGGATAGGATCTTTTTCCCAGAAAGAGACTGTGTTGGTAGTAATTGCAATTGTACATTTTAGACAAATAAGTTGAACATTGCTTTTGAACAAAGATTCAAGGAAAAATAATAAGTCTTGAGCTGTTTCACTGGCAAATGGACAGCATAAATCCTAATGAGAGCGAGTTCTTATTCGTTAGTTGTAGGTTCTTATGATAAGAAGACAATCCTCAGAACCCGAGGAGATGGTTCATTTTTCTACAAAAGGTTGATGAAGTATATATATATATATTTTTCAATTTTTTCTATCTTCTTTTTTTTTGTTTTTTTAAAATTAAATAATTTTATTGGGGGCTCTTATAATTCTTATCACAATCCATTGTGTCAAGCACATTTGTACATTTGTTGCCATCATCATTTTCAAAACATTTTTTTCTACTTGAGCCCTTAATATCAGCTCATTTTCCCCCTCCCTCCCCATTCCCCCTTCCTCATGAACCCTAAATAATTTATAAATTATTATTTTGTCATATCTTATACTGTCCAATGTCTCCAGTCACCCACTTTTCTGTTGTCCATCCGCCAAGGAGGATGTTATATGTAGATCCTTGTAATCGGTTACCCCTTTCTACCACACCTTCTCTCCACCCTCCGGGTATTGCCACTGTCATCACTGGTCCTGATGGGGTCATCTGTCCTGGATTCCCTGTGTTTCCAGTTCCTATCTGTACCAATGGATGTCCTCTGGTCTAGCCAGATGTGTAAAGTAGAATTGGGATCATGATAGTGGGGGTGGGGGGGGGGAGGAAGCATTTAAGAACTAGAGGAAAGTTGTATGCTTAATCGTTGCTACCCTGCAATCTGACTGGCTCATCTCCTCCCCACAACCCTTCAGTAAGGGGGTATCCAATTGCCTACAGATGGGGTCTGGATCTACACTCTGTACTCACCCTCATTTACAATGATATGATTTTTTATACATGATCCCTTCGACACCTCGCAGTCATACACGCTGGTGTACTTCTTCCATGTGGGCTTTGTTGCTTCTGAGCTAGATGGCTGCTTGTTTACCTGAAAGCCTTTAAGACCCCAGATGCTATATCTTTTGATAGCCAGGTACCATCAGCTTTTTTCACCTTTGCTTATGCACACATTTATCTTCAGCAATCATGTCGGGAAGGTGTGCATCATGGAATGCCAATTTAATAGAAAAAAAGTGTTCTTGCATTGAGTAAGTGCTTGAGTAAAAGTCGAATGTCCATCTGCTACCTTAATACTAAACCTATAAATATATGCATGTAGATCTATTTCCACACCATCCTATATAAATATATTTACATATGTATATGCCTATATAGACCTCTATAAATACCCTCTGTCTCCTAGTTCTTTCCTCTATTTCCTTTTACTTTTCTCTTGTCCTCCTATCATGCTGAGTCTTCTTTTGGGTTTCAAAAATTTCTCTTGGTTACATTGCCCTTATCAGGCCTCTCCCACCCTCCTTGCCACTAATTTTGGATCACTTGTTGCTCTCCTGTTCCTAGGTTGGTCATTGGAGAGGGGGAGGCGGGGGTAAGGAAGTATACACATTTTAATGAACAGTTTCAACTCTTCTGTTAATTTGTTTAAAAAAATAGATTTTTCTAAACTAATTTCAAGAACCGCTGAACTTGAGAACAATTTATTTTGTTTTGATGGGTGGGTGATGTTTTCTAAGGAGAAAATATTTCTATTGTTCACTACTTTATGCCACTTGGGTTTAAAATGAGGTAACACCTAGTAATCATATTTTGGGCTTCTTTTATAATACTTTAAAAATCAATCTCTTATAAAGCTAGATGGGTAAATTAGGGTTTTTAGGATTTGCAAACATAGGGTTAATCCCTGTGCATTCTTTTTTTCCCCAGCTCCTTAGACCTTATTACATCCCTGAAAGGTAACTTTGGCATTAAACCAACATTTTACTATTGTCAGCTCTGCAGAGTCAATCTATGCAATTCCCTGAAGAGTAGGTTGTGTTCCTCTTTGCTGCAAACATCATTAGCCAAACTGACAGCAGAGTGCTAATTTCAGAATCTGTGGCCCTGTTGTTGACGTCTAAAGCAGAGTGCATGCATTTGACTGTCAGATGTCAAGCCAGGTTTCCAGTACTGACAAGGGAAACACCTGCAGTTTGACTCCTGTAAAGGGCCAAACAGGAGTATTGTAAGTAAAGAAAAAATATAAGAAAAACACTCTTCTGGAACTTTTAAAAATCCTTTTTTTAAAAAATCATAAAAAGGGGTTGGAAAAAATAGAAATTTAAAAATAGTAATGGAGGTGCCTTGAGTGAAAAATAAACAGAAAGGTTTTATATAGTAGGAATTCCATTGGTCTTCTTTAGTCTTTTACAAACAGAGAAGTGGCATTCTTCATATTGGTTGCATTGCTAAAAGCAGTTGGACTATATCTAGGTTCCTCTCCATCATGTAGTGGATTAGAGGTTAGCCTGCTAACAAGGTCAGCAGTTTGAACCCAATCAGCTGCTCCAAAGGAAAGAGAAGAGCATTCTGCTGCCTTAAAGAGTTAGAATCTTAGGAACCCACAGCCGCAGGTCTGCGCCGCCCTAGGGCTCAGTTGGCTCGATGGCTGAGTTTGGTTTTCAGTCTTCTCCGTTGCATCTGCCAGCTCTCCAGGGGCTCCAGTTCCCAAGTGAGATGAGCATTTATTTTCCAAATCAGGCTTACATAACTTTTGTTGGTGGCTCCACCCAGACTTTGTTTTTAGTGTTTTAAATGAGGCTTTCAGAATTTCTTAATACGTTCTTTCTTACCCTTGTGTGTAAGCAGTTTCTGTCCCAGAAACTTGCAGGGACAGCTCTAACTTGTCCTCTAGGGTCGCCCTGAATCTGAGTGGACTCCATAGCAGTGAGTTTTGATTCTGTGTAATAGGCACTGGTGATGCCCCTCCCCCACCCACCCCCACCCCACCACTTCCTTTCTTTAAAAAAAAACCAAAAACCACACTTTTATTGGGGACTCTTACATATCTTATCACAATCCATACATTCCTCTAATGTGTCAAGTACATTTACACATAGCTGCCATTATCCTTTTCAAAGCATTCTCTTCCCACTTGAGCCCCTGATATCAGCTCCCCATTTCTTCCCCCTCCTTCCCCTGCCTGCCCTCCCTTGATAAGTTATAGAATATTTTTTCCATATCTTACATTGTCCTCCATCACCCCTCACCCATTTTCCCATTATTCGTCCCCCTGGGAGGGAGTTCTAGATTGATCCTTGTGATAGATTCCCCCCCCCAACCTCCCCTAATCCTCCTGGTATCTCTACTCTCCTTGTTGGTCTTGAGGGGTTTATCTATCCTGGAGTCCCTGTGTTGCAGGCTCTTATCTGTAGCAATGTGCATGCTCTCATCTAATCCGTTTTGTAATGTAGAATTGAGGTCATGATAGTGGGGTGAAGGAAGCACCAAAGAACTAGAGGAAAAATGTGCATTTCATTGGTGCTAAACTGTATCCTGAGAAGCTCAACTCTTCCCTGTGACCCCTCTGTGAGGGAATGTCCAATTGTCTACCGATGGGCATTGGGTCTCCACTCCATGGTCCCCCTCATTCTCATTGGGTATGGTTTTATTCTAGCTCTTAGATGCCCGATACCTCATGATCAACACCTCATGATCACACAGGCTGGTGTATTTCTTCCACGTGGGCTTTGTTGCTTCTGAGCTAGATGGCTGTTTGTTTATCTTCAAGCCTTTAAGAGCCCAGATGCTCTATATTTTGATAGCTGGGCACCATCAGCTTTCTTCACCACATTTGCTTTTGCACCCACTTTGTCTTCAGCAATCGAGTCAGGAAGGTGAGCATCACAGAATGCCGGATTGTTAGAACAAGGTGTTCTTGTGTTAAGGGAGTACTTGAGTTGAGGCCCAATGTCCACCTGCAACCTTAATTTTCTTAACATATAGATATGAGTGCATCATTCTTTTCCCCATTTCACATATATTTACGGCTTTATAAATGTCCTTTGCCTCCTGGTTCTTTCCTCTATTGCCTTTCTTCCCTCTGTCCCACCATCCTGTTTGGTCTTCATTCGGGTTTAGTAATTCCTTGCTGCTACATTTCCCTTGATTTAGCCTCATGTTAGTTCACTTGTTGTTCCCTTTTCCCTGGGTTGGTTCCCCCCCCCCAGCTCCCCACCCCCTCAGCCCCATTTCCTTTCTCCCACCTCGCCTTCTCTCGTATCCCCTGGGAACAATTGGTCCCATTCTTTTCATCTCCAAACTATTTATCCTGCCTATCTTATCTAGATAGACATGCAGATATATTAATAAGTGCAAAAACCAAACAAAGTCAAATAAAACAACAAAGGAAGTCAAAACCAACAAAACAATAACAGCAGCAAAAAACAAACACAAAATAACAATAACAAAAAAAGTTACTGACAAAAAAGGAGCCTATAAATACTTCAAGGTCTGTTTATTGGTCTTTACGAGTGTTTTCCAGTCGAGTCTGATAGAGTGCCACACTCTGTCTCCCAAGTCTATTTGTGGTATTCCCTGGGGATTTCATCAGTCTGCTTCCCCTGATGCTCTGCTGCATGTCCTCAGTGCCTTGCCCCAGCGTGTTGAGACCAGACCGTGCACTATTCTCGCACTGTGTCTCCTGCGGCACCATGGGTCAATGAGGGACACTGTGTCCCATGGTGGAGCCAGCTCTATGGTCCAGCCCGTGCGTCGTCTGTTCCAAGCAGTAACATCGTCCTCAGGGCTTGGTGGTATAGGATGTCCTCTCCTCCCTGTCCATCCCTTTGCGTTTCTCCCGTGCACTCTAATCTGAAGCGCCCCTCTCCCCAAACTGTAGCCCCAGCGCTGTCCTCTGAAGTGCATTCTTCTGAGGGGCGCGTGGTTAACATAGTTGGGATTAGGGCCAGCCCTCCGGACCTCTCTATTGGTTCCCTGATACATGCTGGTGTGTTGTAGTCATGTCTTGGTGCATCAGGTTGAAGCCTGGTCTCTCTCTCATTCTTCTGTGGAGATATAAACAATACCCTCCCCTTGGGTGGATTAGTGCCCTGACCCCCACCCCCACCCCACATGTCTTTTATTTTTCCCCTCTTTGGATTTGGCTTCTGACATAGTTGCTGGACCTCACCCCAGGATGTATGTAAATAGTAGCTTTTCCCCTACACCTAATATCTTTTTTTCTTTTTAAGCTTACCTTAATGGACTCATGTTGCAATTGTCCTTTGGTGCTTGACTTACTTCACTTAGCATGAATTCCTCTAGTTCTTCACATGCGGCAATGTGCTTCATGCATTTATCACTGCATTTTAAGGATGCGTAGTACTCCATTGCATGTATACACCACAGTTTTTGATCCATCCATCTATTGATGGGAATTTGGGTGTTTCCAACTCCTTGCAATTGTGAACTGTGCCACGATGAACACTGGAGCACAGATGTCTGGCCGTGGTTTATTTCTTGCCTTTTCTGGGTATATGCCCAGTAGGGGGATTGCTGGTTCGTATTGTAGCTCAATCTCCATCTGTTTTAGATATTGCCAAATTGATTTCCAGAGTGGCTGTACATGCCTACAGATCCACCAGCAGTGGACGAGGTCTCGCCACAGCCCCTCCAACACTTGCTACCTTCTACTTTTTGAATTGGGCGATCTTTGAGGGTGTCAGGTGGTATCTCACAGTTGTCACCACTTCCTTTCTAACACCATCATTCAAATATATTCTTTCTTCTTAAAGCCCAAACAAAAATAGATTCTGTCATAATGGTGTTCCCTATCTGTTGTTCAGATTTCACTTGCATGTGAGGTTACTGAAAGTCTCATGTTGGGTCAGACACCCTTCAATCCTTAATGTGTCACCTTTACTTTTTAACACTTTAACGTGTTTTTTTTTGCAGCAAATTTGCCGCATGCAATACATCATTTGATTTCTTGACTATTGTTTCCATGAGTGTTGATTGTGGATTCAGGTAAGATGAAATCCTTGGTAGTGTCAATCTTTCCTTTTATCCCCCTTTAGTTATCATGACATTACTCTTTGGTTCAGTGGTAAGGATTTCGGTTTTCTTTAATGCTGAGCTGAAGTCGGAAGACTTGATTCATTTAAACTATCTATGGTGGTGTTGGTGAAGAATATTCAATATATCATGCATTATCTGAACAACTAGAAAATTTGCCTTGAAATAAAGATAGCAAGTATGCTCCTTAGAAATAAGAATGGCAAGACTTTGTCTTATCTGTTTTGAGCATGTCATGATTATGAGGCACTGGGATATTTTTCCTAGAGATGAATGTGCTTGTGCATTTATGTATTATGTATTTTGAGCAAATATGTTCAGCATTGCCTTGGAGAAAGACATCCAGAAAAGGAAGAAGGAAAAAAGGTTGACCCTCAATTAGATGAATTGACACAGTGCTGGAACAAGGGGCTGAAATATAGCAATGTTGGTGAGGATAGCAAAGGTTCAGGTAGCATTTAACTCTGTGCTAGATGTTGTTGTTAGGTACCATGGATTGGGTTATGATCCATAGACTCTATGAACAACAGAATGAAATACTACCTGGTCCTGCGTCATCCTCACCAATTGTCCTTAAGTTTGATCCCATTATTTCAGCCCCTGGGTCAATCCATCTTGCCAAAGGCCTTCCTCTTTTTTGCTGCCCCTCTACTTTACCAAGCATGGTGTCCCTTTCCAGGGACTGGTCTCTCCTGCAACATGTCCAAAGTACGTAAGATTGTCTTGCCATCTTCTAAGGAGCACTCTGGCTCTCCTTCTTCCAAGACAGGTTTGTGTGTCTTTTATGCTGTCCATTGTACTTTCAGCATTCTTCTTCAATACCACAATTCAAATGCCTCTTTTTTTCTTTAATCTTCTTTGTTCAATGTTCAACTCTCACATGCATATGAGGCAATGGAAAATACCATGGCTTGGGTCAGGTGAACCTAGTCCTCAAACTAACAACCTTGCTTATCAATACCCTGAAGAGGCCTTGTGCAGCAGATTTACCTAATATAACACATCTTTTCATCTCTCGACGCTGTTTCCTGAGCATCGATTGTGGATCCATACAAAGCAAAATCCTTGACAGCTTCCATCTTTTCTCCATGGTCCAGTTGTGAGGATTGTGGTTTTCTTTACATTTGAGTTGTAACCCACACTGAAGGCTGCAATCTGTGATCTTCATTAAGTCCTGATAGCATTCCCATAAGTCAGAACTCATTTGATAATGCTTCACAATAACAACTATCGTCTTCCTGAACAGAACTCTGACGTATTTGGAGGAGAGGGGAGGGGAGGCACAAGATTTACCCCACCAACAGCAATAAAACCCCAAACTCAATTTCTCTTGATCTTTCCATTCCGGACCTTGTAGCCAGTGGTGTCAACATGACAGCGTGCGTCACTGATACACAAGTGCTGGGTTGATCTTCAAAGCGATTTCTCTGAAAAGGAAGCTGACTCAGTGGGCAGCTACAACTGCTCTCTGCCTTCCCCGTTTCCTTTCTTGAAATGGAAACAGGAAGTTAAAATCCATCTTGAGTCCCTCAACCTAGGATGTGCTGACTAGAAGGAAGGAAAGAAGCTGGGTCCCTAACAGCTCTCTGGAGCCACGGTATTAGCTGTGGGTTGCCTATCTTCAGATCTTTGGTCACATTCACATTGTAATAATAAAACCTCATATTGTTTAAGCTTCCAATTTCTAGCTTTCTGTTACAAGCAGACACGCTCATTTCCTATGCAGGAATATTGTGTGGTAGAAAATTCAGAAACAAAATACGAGAGTCTTTAATGAAGGGTATTTCCCTAGGCTAACTTGCTTAATTATGGATATATTTAGTTAATACACAAATTATGAAGCTTGAAATAATTGAGCCTGATCAGCATTCTCATTATTATCATTAAAGAGAGTTTTATTCAGAGCACATCTGTGTGGCAATGTTTTCTTGGCTACTTGGTTTGGTGATTGGTTTTCTATATTGGAAACCTCTCGCAGGCCTGCATCACTGAGGAGACGAGAGTCTTCAGCTTATTGCAGAAGGGTAGAATTTTATGAGTGAGTGGCTTTCTCAAGGATATGACAGAGCAGGTGGGCCTGTGTTCCTGAGGGCTGTTACAAATAATTGTTAAGTAAGGCTGGCTATTGAAGGAGATTTGATATGATTTAATTTTTTGATATGTGAGAGCAAAGTCAAACTTCACATCATTTCATGACCTGTAATAATGCTATTCACACTCCGACTCCTATGTGCATTCTTGAGCAGGCTAAAAATGACGGTGCTACAGCGAGCAAGCTGGGAATTTCTCCTCTCTCCGGGCATGCCCATGGGTGTTTCACTTTGTGAATATCATCTGTTCTGTTTCTTGAAGCAGAATGAAAAACTTGAGCGCTGCTTTATACACAAAGAATAAAACCCATTATGAAGTACCTTCAGCAGCTGATGTGAGCTTTGGATTACCTATTCTCAGTAGGCCTTTGGGGAGGTAACCGGTCCTCCCGGGATGTGTCATTATTTGAAGGGCAAGCACTTGGAGCTTTGTATGTTTATCCTAAGTTTCAGAGAGTGAAAGGCTGAGAAACACTGCTGCATGTCTCTCTCCACTGAGGACCAGTCAAAACCAATTGATACTCTCAGCCTGAATCCTCAAATTGTGAAAGTTAGTGAGCCTGTTCCAGTCCAGTCCAGTGATGAGTCAGGGAAAGGGCAAGCACCCCCTGTCCCGCTGCCATAGCCTGGCAATTTCCCTGATGAGGGCATTTAGTTGACCTCATTTCCATTTGCTGTTGTTGTTGCGGTTGAGTTATGGCTTGGGCTCAAACTAATAGTGAGCCCATGCACTACAGAATGAGCCTCACTCAGGCCAATCTGGTGCCATCCCCACAACTGTTGTTTGAACTTATTGTTGAAGCTACGCATCAATTCATCTCATTGACCATCGTCTTTTTCGTGAAACCTCCACTTTTCCAAGCATGCTGTCTTTTCCAGGGACTGGTCTCTCCTGATCATAGCGTCTAAGGAGTATTCTGGGTATACCTAGTTCTTCTGGAAGTCCCTGATACTTCCAGTTTTCTATGTCAAAACCCTAACTGGGAGGCACCCTTCTTCTGTGTCTTCCTTATTCATGGTGCAGCCTTCACAACCTTGGCCGATTCCTCTTCAGTGCCAGTGTTACGTAAAGATGAATGTCTTTCTAGTCTACAATGGCAAATAACCATGGGTTCTTAAATTATATTGACTTAATAGAAATGTTTGGGGCTACTAATCGCAAGGTCAGAAGTTCAAGCCCCAGGGAGAAAATACCAGGCTGTCTGTTTCTATAAAGATGCCGGCGTGGAGTAGGGAACCCGTGGAGAGGTCTGGGAGGCTGGCCCCAAGCCCAAATACTAAGTGGACATCTGCCCCTCCCCCCAGAAGAATTTATTGCAAAAGACGGCATTGAATCTGCAGCTCCGGGAGAGGGACATATCTGATCAGAGCACACAGGAGCAGATGAAGGGGAAGTTGGAGAGAGTGGAGCACATCCTGGCCCACCAGGCCTAGAGGACGATGACCTCAATTAGAGCAGCCAGTCCACAGAGAGGACCACATGGCCAGCCCCACTATGAGACATGACTCCCCTCACTGACCCATGGCCCTGCAGGGGAAAGCACCAGAGACACGGTGTGGGAATTGTGCCCGATCTGATCCCACCACACCGAGGCAAAACACGAAGGGAGTGCAACAGAACAGGAAGGGAATGGAACCGCAGGTCCCCAGGGAATGCTGAAGGTGGACTTTGGGGCCAGGGCGTGGTACCCCAACAGACTGGACTGGAAAACACTCTTAAAGGCCAACAAATGATCCTTGAATTAACTACAAGCATTTCTTATTTTGTTGTCATTGGTTTGGTGTTGTTTTGTTGTATATTGTTTCTTGGGTTTGCTCTGTCTTGTTTTTGTGCATGTTATTATCTCCGCAGGTCTGTCTAAATAAGATAGGCTGGATGAACAATCTGGAGGAGATAACAACAGGACCGCCAGTCTGGGGGGACGTGGGAGGGGGAGAGGGGGGGAAAGGAAGTGGTGTTAACAAATCCAGGGACAAGGGAACAACTAGTGATCCAAATTGGCGGTGAGGAGTGTGTGGGAGGCCTGGTAGGGCATGATCAAATGTAATGTAACAAAGAGGAATTGCTGAAACCCTGGTGGGGACTCAGCATGATAGTGGGACAGGAGGACGGTCAAAGGAAATAGAGGAAAGAGCTGGGAGGCAAAGGGCACTTATAGAGGTCTAGATAAAGACATGTATGCATATGTATGCAAATATATTTATGTATGAGAATAGGTAAATAGATCTATGTGCATATATTTATAAGTTTAGTATAAAGGTAGCAGAAGGACATTGAGCCTCCACTAAAGTACTCCCTCAATTCAAGGATACTTTCATCTATTAAATTGGAGTTCTATGATGCTCACCTTTCCAACACAACCGCTGAAGACAAAGTGGGTGAATAAGCAAATGTGGTGAAGAAAGCTGATGGTGCCCAGCTATCAAAAGATAATAGCATCTGGGGTCTTAAAAGCTTAAAGATAAACAAGCGGCCATCTAGCTCAGAAGCAACAAAACCCACATGGAAGAAGCACACCAGCCTGTGTGATCATGAGGTGTCAAAGGGATCAGGTATAAGGCATCATCAGAACAAAAAATTTTACCATAGTGAATGGGGGCGGGGAGTGCAGAGTGGAGATCCAAAGCCCATTTGTAGGCCACTGGAGACCCTCTGGAAGAGAGGCCTAGGGGAGGAGATGAGTCAGTCAGGGTGCAATGTAGCAATGATGAAAAATACAACTTTCCTCTAGTTCCTAAATGCTTCTCCCCGCCTCCCCCTATCATGATCCGAATGCTCCCTTGCAAGTCTGGCTAGACCAGATAATATTCACTGGTACAGATAGGAACTGGAAACACAGGGAATCCAGGGAGGATGATCCCTTCAGGACCAGTGGTGTGAGTGGCGATACTGGGAGCGTACAGGGAGGATGGAATGGAAAGGGGGAACCGATTACAAGGATCTTCATGTGACCTCCTCCTTGTGGGACGGACAACAGAAAAGTGGGTGAAGGGAGACATCAGACAGGGAAAGGTATGACAAAATAATAATTTATAAATAATCAAGGGTTCATGAGGAAGTGGGGAGGGAGGGAAAAAAATAAGGACATGATGCCAGGGTCTTAAGGGGAGAGCAAATGTTTTGAGAATGATGGGGGCAATGAATGTATAAATGTACTTTACACAATTGATGTATGTATGGATTGTGACAGGAGTTGTATGAGCCCCTAATAAAACAATTTAAACAAAACAAGATTTACAGTTTTGGGAGAGAAAATAAAGCCATTTCTATGATGTTCCATAGGGTCACCAAGAGTTGAAATTGACTGGTGGCTTTGAGTGACTTGGTGGCACAATAGCTAAATTATCCACTGTGAACTGAGAAGTTGGCAGTTTGAGCCCACTTGTTGAACCCATGGGCCAATCTGACAGAGATAATGACTGACAATCTGCATCTGCTAAGGTCACAGCCTTGGAAATCCAACAAGATCATTCTTCTCTCTTGGGTTGCCTTGTCAGAATTTACTTAATAATTTTACTTTTAAGTAAAATGAATCCTCAAGACTGGCCTGGATCCTTCAAGTTCTCTGTGTACCTGCCCCAGGAGGGCTTGTGTTTTCAGCTTCTGCACTGAAGGCTGAGGAAATACCGTAAATAAAAAACAACACATTGTTTTACACATCATTTCTCAGAACTTTGTAGCATGACAGGTTGTAAGCATGGAGTTTCCAGTTGCATTCAAAATCAGGAGTCTGTTACTAAATAAAGGAGAGAGTGATTATTGGAAACAATTAGCTTCCATTTGCAAATAAATATAACTGAGGGTGTGGCTGTTTGTAAATCGATTGATTTTAACATATGGGCTGTAACCCTTGTTCCATTTAGCACCTGAAATGCTTTCCCTGCTTCCAAGGGATTTATGGGAGCCAGATGGTGGCCTGTTACCAGCCATAGTGGGTTATGTTTTCTCCAGTGCTTTTGTTTGTCTTGATTCTGTAGATAAAAGGCCCCTAATTTATCATTTTTGCTTCCAGGCTCTATTTCATTTAGTGGAATTGCTTTTCAGATTGGGTACTTACCCCATTGCCATATTGGATAGTTGTTTATTTCAAAAGACTACCGGAGTGCTCTTCAAGTGTAGAACCCTTTGTAACACACATGCTAGTAGCTTGACCATGACATATGTTAAAAAGCTCTAGTTTCTATCTGGAGAAGAAATGAAAAATGCCATTCCACTGAAAGATTGTGAAAAATATCTTCTAAATCCTTCCAGTTGCATAAAGAATACCACATTCACTCATTGTCATCTAGTCTATTCTGATTCATGATGATGCTATAGGGCTGAGTAGACTTGCCCCTGGGGCGTTCTGAGATTGTAACTCTGTACAGGAGTAGAAAGCTTCATCTTTCTCCATCGTAGCAGCTAGTGTTTTCGAACTGCGGACCTTGAGGTTAGCAGCCCAACGTGTGCAATTATGAGGCATAGAAGACCCCTTGTTTCAGAAGAAGTGATGGCATGTTCTTGGCACACACGCAGAGTTAGAATCCCAAGGTATCTGTGTCCAGTGACCTTTAGTGACCCATC
This sequence comes from Tenrec ecaudatus, assembly GCF_050624435.1. NCBI lineage: Eukaryota > Metazoa > Chordata > Mammalia > Afrosoricida > Tenrecidae > Tenrec > Tenrec ecaudatus. Next base: position 128,956,386 of record NC_134531.1, read on the forward strand.
AATGAGACTTCTGGAGAAATAACAATTAGATTATTTTATTCCAGATTTTCCAAAATTTCCCAAAAGTAATTCCAAATTTAACATATTTATTAACTATAGGGCTCTTTCTAGAAGGGATAGAAATAAAAATGTGTGGGGGAATTGTAATTCTGAGAATAAAGTTAATATATATACCTACCAAGAAACTGATAATAAAAATTTACCATTCTGGGCCTCCACTCAAGCATTTCCTCCATGCAAGAATACTTTGTTCTATTAAACTGGCATTCCACGATGCTCACCTTCCCAACACAATCACTGAAGACAAAGCGGGTGCATAAGCAAATGTGGTGAAGAAAGCTGATGGTGCCCAGCTATGAAAGGATATAGCATCTGGGTCTTAAAGGCTTGAAGGTAAACAAGCGGCCATCTAGCTCAGAAGCAACAAAGCCCACATGGAAGAAGCACACCAGCCTGTGTGATCACATAGTGTTAAAGGTATCAAGTAAGAAGCATCAAAGAACAAAAAAATCATATCATTGTGAGTGAGGTTGGAGTGTGGAATGGGGACCCAAAGTCCATCTGTTGGCAACTGCACATCGTCTTACCGAAGGGTCCCAGGGAGAGGAGTCAGTCAGGATGCAGTGTAGCAGTGATGAAACCTACAACTTTCCTCTAGTTCCTAAATGCTTTCTTCCCCCCCCCCCCCAACTATCATGATCCCAATTCTACCTTACAAATCTGGCTAGACCAGAGGATGTACATTGGTACAGATAGGAACTGGAAACACAGAAAATCCAGGACATACCATCCCTTCAGGACCAGTGGTGAGAGTGGGTAGAGGGAGGGTAGGGTGGAAAGGGGTAACCGATAATAGGGATCCATATATAACCTCCTCCCTGGGGGACGGACAACAGAAGAGTGGCTGAGGGGAGACATGGGACAGTTTAAGATAGGACAAAATAATAATTTCTAAATTATCAAGGGTTCGTGAGGGAGGGGGAAAAGGGGAGGGAGGGGAAAAATGAGGAGCTGATACCAAGGACTTAAGTGGAGAGCAAATGTTTTGAGAATGATGAGGGCAATGAATGTACAGATGTGCTTTACACAATTGATGTATGTATGGATTGTGATAAGAGTCGTATGAGCCCGTAATAAAATGATTTTTAAAAAATTACCATTCTAGTATCCTTTCAAGTTCAGAGAATAGCAGTGACTTCATTTGTTTTTGAACATTATATGGAACAGTCCATTGTTCACAAGAACTTTTTCCCCCACATGAACTTTAAGAGCTTTGGGGAAGGGGGTGGGGAGAGCTTTGTTTACCTTAAAATATTCCAAGTTTTTAATTTAATTTTAAGACCATGAGACTGAAGGCATCATATTACCACAGGAGTAGATGTTTTAACAACTGCTCAATGATTCTCATTTGGCACTCTTTAATTCAACTCAGTTCCATTCACTGCAATAAATCAATGGAATTCAATTTAATTAAACACTGATCAGATCTTTCAAAGGAAATACAAAAAGGGACCATTATATTTAAATAGTAAGTGTATATGTATACAAAAGAAAAATACACTATAGGTCATGTCTAAAAGCAACGTGCTTACAATAGGATATCATTGTATACACATAACAAGTGTTTACTTATTTCTAATTGCATCGGGGGAGAGTAATCTCCTGAAATATTACCAGGAGTTTATGACTGATATGAATTCATCATATTCTTTTTCAAAGGTGAAATTCCAAGTAGACAAATAACAATGAGAATAAATAACAGGGGACACCTGTTTGAAGGCTGAACATGATAGTGAAGCAAGAAGAAAGTGAAAGGAAATAGAGGAAAGAACTAGGAGGCAAAGGGTATTTATAGAGGTCTAAATAAAGGCAAGTAAATATGTAAATATATTTTTATATAATGACAAATAGATTTATGTACATATATTTATATGTTAAGTATCAAGGTACAAATGGATTTTGGGCCTCTACTCAAATACTCCCTCAATGCAAGAACACTTTGTTCTAATAACCTGGCATTCCGTGATGCTCACCTTCCCAAGATGATCACTGAAGACAAAATGGGTGCATAGCAAATGTGGTGAAGAAACTGATGGTGCCCAGCTATCAAAAGATATAGAATCTGGAGTCTTAAAGTCATTTAGCTGAGAAAGAACATAGTCCACATAGAAGAAGCACAGTAACCTGTGTGATCATGAGGTGTCAATGGGATTAAGTATCAGTCATTAAAGACCCAGAACAAAAATTCATATCATTGTGAATGAGGGAGAGTGCAGAGTAGAGACGCAAAGCCCGTCTGTAGACAATTTTATCTCCTCTCAGAAGGTCACAAGGAAGGGATGCAGTATAGCACCAATGAAACATACAACTTTCCTCTAAATCTTTAATCTTCTCCCTCCCACCCACCCCCAGCATGATCCCAATTCTACCTTACAGATCCAGCTGGACCAGAGCATGTACAAGGGTACAGATAAGGACTGGAAACACAGGGAATCCAGGGCAGATAAACACCTCAGGACCAATAATGATAGTAGCAATACCAGAAGTGTAAGGAGAAGGTGGGGGGGAGAAAGGAGGAACCGATCACAATGATCTACATATAACTCCCTCCCTGGGGGATGGACAACAGAAAAGTGGGTGAAGGGAGTCATCAGTCAGTGTAAGACATGGAAAAAATAATAACAATTTATAAATTATCAAGGGTTCGTGAGGGAGGGAAGAGGAGGGAGGGAAAAAATGAGGAGCTGATATCAAGGGCTCAAATAGAAAGAAAATGTTTTGAAAATGATGATGGCAACATATGTACAAATGTGCTGGACACAATGGATGAATGTATGGATTGTGATGAGAGCTATATGAGCCCCCAATAAAATTATTTAAAAAGTTAAAAAGAATTAGTATAGGAAAAATTAAGTACACTCAAAATTCATGCAAAATATTATATATGAATAAATATTAATGGCTGTTTTCAGCAGGTAGGAGATTCCAATGTTTTTATTTTACCTTTTACACATTCTATATTACTGGAAAAATTATTTACATTATAAGTGTATTACTTGTTTATCGCAAAAGTATAAATGTGACAGTTGATATTAAAAATTTTTTAGAAAGAAATACAGGTATTGAATTCATGTTGATTTAGAATTTGGTCACAATAAACCATCTATTTTGTTTCGTTCATGTTCTTTTCATTTTTAATTTTATCCAGTTCTCTAAAAAAATTGAAAAATGACAAGGAGGCCTATCAAATTAAGCATAATTCAAATTACAACATTTGAGTGGCAGTACTACATTGACAGAGAATTACCAGAAACTTAAGCTTATTCAGAACTGGAGGTGGATCAAGTGATATAATTTCTGATACTGGATAGATCTTGCCTGGAAGCAGAGATTGTCAGAAAAACGTTTACCTGTATTTTATTTAAAAGGCTGTGAATTGTAACAAACTCTGAATATCATTGCAAAGAACAGAAATTCAGAAACAATATAGAAGCTGTAACAGACCAAAAGACTGCCATTCGAACCAAGAGGAGGCTATTGGATCTCAAACCAGGAAAGTCGTGTGACTGGGTTAGATCCTTTCGCCATGCTTATGCAACCTGTACACTTAGCAAATAATCTGAAAAATTGGGCTCTATGAAGAAGAATGCATCCGGTTAGTAGGAAGTCTCATTAAATCCATCTGACATGCAATTGACACAGCCCTGCTCGCTGAAAGTCTAAAGGACTTGCAGCACGTCGAGATGAATATTCCAGACTGTTTGTATGGATTAAACCTTAGCATATACCTCAGGACTGGACCAATAAGTAAGCAGAGAAAAGATGCAAGTGGTAAAGGATTTTATTTTACTTGGATCCACAATCAACACCTATGAAACGATCTGCCAAGAAATTAAACAATGCATTACCTTGGGAAAACCTGTTGCAAATGACTGCTTTAAAGTGTCAAAGAGAAAAGATGTCAAATCGAGGGCTAAGGTGTCCCTGATTTAAGCCATAGTTTGTCCAATGACATGACTAGACAATGAAGAAGAAAGACCAGGGGAAAATGTATTTCTTTGAATTATGATATTGGCAAAGAATATTGACTGTAGCATGGATTGCCTGGAAAACATCTTGGAAGAAGTACAGTGAGAATGCCCCTTAGAAGCGGGGATAGTGAGGTCGTCTTGATGCACTTTTGGCATTTTAGGAGGAGAAAGATATCATTGTAGGTAAAAGAGAGGGCCAGAGAAAGGGAGGAAACCCTTCACCAAGTGCATTGACACAGGGGCTGCAGCAACGGGCCCAAACAAAGCAGCCATTGTGAGGATGGCACCAAACTGGCTAGTCTTCTGCTCTTGTACCTCGCTTCTTGGAACTGACTGGACAACACCTAACAACAACAGTGACAACTAAATATTAAGCCGTTAGGGTAAAGTTCTAGGGCTATATGGACCTTATTTTGATAGGACATCTTAGTCTAACAGGAATAAACTACAAGCCAAACTTACTGCCATCCAGTTGATACCCAACTCAGAGCGACCCTACAGGACCGAGTAGACCTGCCCCTGTGAGTTTCTGAGACTGCAACTATTTATGGAAGCAGAAAGCCCTGTCTTTCCCCCAAGGAGTGGCTCGTGAACTATGGATCTTGTAGATCACAGGCCAACAGACAACCACGACCCCACCAGAGTTCCTTCTAACAGGAACAGCAGGGAAGATATCAAAGATTATTGAGTAAATGGTAGTAAGAACAACGGCAAGGAAACACTGCCTCGCATGGTAGTGGACTCAAACTTAGAGAAGATCTGAAATTATTTCATAAACCTGGAAGAGCAAGCATCACTCAGGTGGAAGATTTGAGGATATTCTTTCAAGTGTGGAGCCAAGAGCACAAAGCCCCGGCGGCACGGAGAACACGCTTTCCTAGAGGACAGGAGCAGTCCTTTATTCCGTGTCCAAGGGCCCTGCCTGGATGGGTTATAATGTTTAAAAATCAGGTAAAACAGGAAATCACTAAAAGAAAAGCAATCCTTACCTTAAATGCATTTGCAGGTTTTTAAATATGGCTGGAACCGCGGACAGGGAGCCCTGGTGGTGCTGTCAGGGAAGTAAGCAGAGGACTAAAGGTTAGGAGGGTCCAATCCACCAGACACTCCAGGGAAAGTGGAAGCTGTCTGCTCCCGCAAGGATTTACAGCACTGAAATTACCATAAAGGTTCGCGATGAGTGACTCTTCTTTGAGGAGCCGGCCCTTCCCCGGTCGTATTTTCAGTGCTTCCCATCCCGCAGGGTTCATCTTCTGACACTGTATCAGAGGAGGTTCTGCTCATTTTCAACAAGGAAGCCCAAAGAAGCGACCCAGGAGATATGTCCAATCACTGTGTGTGTGTGTGTGTGTGTGTGTGTGTGTGTGTGTAAGCAGGACACCAAATAAGGAAGACCGCAGCGAATCAATGCATTGTAATTATGGGGCTCAAGCATAACAATTATGAGGTGGATGCAGGCCCAGGCGGTGCTTTGTTTGTGGTACACAGTGTCCCTGTGAGTTGGAACTGGTGGGACGGCACCTACCCACAGCAGCAGCAGGGGCGGCAGCAACATACAAACAGAACAAAATGCTGCCCAGTATTGTGCCATCCCTATTGTTGTAACTCCTGTGACTTCTTACCTCATTGATGGAGTTGGGTATCTCAGTACTTATCGATAGAATTAAAGAACCTTCCAACACTTGTCTGGACCTGCTTGGCCGTGGAGCCATGAGCAAGAGAAGCATGACTGTGGGCACAAGTGAGAAAACGCCGTCTTGAACAAAAAATTCTTCTGAGATGCTTCTGTTCCTGAATTGTAGTCTGTTCGTTGCGTTCCCGAGTTGTGTGTGAATAATCCAAACCAGCAGAGCAGTAGAGAGTGCTATGGGCAGTTTACGTTAGAATTGGTAAAGAAAAAAGTTTGGGGAGAAGAGGTATGTTTGACTTTTGCCTCAGAAGAATCATCCTAGATATTACCTGGCAGGGGAGACACCAGGATCAGGAAGGTGGTTTTCCCAGGGTGAGGCTCATCCATTGCACTCTGATGCGCTGACCCCTGCGGGTTCCCCAAATGTGGGAAACTCGACTGCATAATTTGTAGTAGTGGGGGGACTGTATTCGTGCTCTCCCCTGTGAAAAAATATAAAACGAACAAGAAGAAGATGAAGAAGAGAATCATCCTTGGCTATTAATGTTATTTATTTTCCACCCATTGAGTTAGAGGACATGGGCATGCCATTCTTACAGTTAATCTGTTACACTAGAGGGGATGCAAATTACCCAACATACATTTTAGGAGGCTCTCTCTGGCTTTTGTGTGAAGAGGAAGTAGTAGAAAGGAAAGGATATGGATTAGAAAGTTGATTTAGATGGCTCTTGGCATGTTTCTGGCAGCAGAGTTATGTTGGCATGTACTATGTCCCTAATAGGTGGCAAGTAGCCAGGCTCTGGTTCTTTTCCCTGTGTGGCTTTCCCTGTCTCCCCAACCAGTGCAGTCAGGCGAACAGAACAGGAGAATACTACATGCTTTAAAATCAGGAAAGGTGTGCCGCAAGGTTGCGTCCTCTCATCACACTCGTTTAATCCACATGCTGAGCACATCGTCAGAGGAGCTGAATTATGTGAGAGAGAGCGCTACATCACAGTGGGAGGAAGGCTTATTAACAACCTGTGATATGCAGATGACACTATGCCTGCTGAAATGAGGAGGACTTGAAGCACTTGCTGCTGAAGATCAAGGACTGCAGCCTTCAGTATGGATTACAACCCAATGTAAAGACCGAAATTCTCACGATTGGACCAAAAAGTAACATCATGAAAATGGAGACAAGGTTGAAGTCAAGGATCTTGTCTTACTTGGACCCACAAACAGTGCTCATGGAAGCAGTAGTCAAGAAAGATGGATTGCACTGGATACACGTGCTGCACAAGACCTCTTTAGAGTATTGAAAAGTAAGGTTCTTCCTTTGAAGATTCATATGCATATGAAAGTTGGACATTGAATAAGGAAGACTGTAGAAGAATCTAGGCATTTGCATTGTGGTGCCGGAGAACAATATTGAAAGTATCGTGGACTGCTAAAAGGACAAACAGATTTGTATGGAAGAAATAAGGCCAGCGTGCACCTAAGCAGCAAGGATATAAGGCGTCGTCTTATATAACGTGGACACATATGGTCAGGAGACCAGTCCCCGGAGAAGGACATTGTGTTTGGTAAAGCGGAGGGCCTGCCATAAAGAGGACGGCCCTGGACAAAGTGGATTGACACCATGGCTGTGTCAGTGTGCTCAGGCGTAGCAACAAGGGTGAGGATGGCGCAGGACCAGGCCGTGTTTCGTTCAGTTGTGCACTGGGTCGCTGTGGGTCAGAGCTGACTCGATGGCACCTAACAAGAACCAAACCAAGTTCTTCATAGCAACTTTGTTGTCTTCATAATAGTGGCTCGTATTCATAAATATTTTTTGAGTATGACTTGATTGATATCACTTGACTTGCCCCCTCCCCTATATATACACAAGTACATACGTACATCTTAGTCAAACGAGGATGAGGATTATGTGTGTTAGGAAGAGATTAATAATAGATATTTGTGAAGGATGGAAACAGAGTCATGGTGTTGTCAAATGGGGTAAAATCTGGGGATGAGCCACTTGTGGGAGAGAGAAGACCCGTGAGCCCCTTATAGAGCGACCCCAGACTACCTCACCACCCTGGGAGGACACAGAGTGCACTGACTGACTCCTGGTGAGCATAATACTTATGAAGAGGCGCCCAAATCAGATCAAAATATGTAACTGAAGCAACTTAGGATACTTGTAAAAATGCCAGGACTTCATGGAAATTCTGTGCCTGACCACATTTAGACACGGTCTTTATCATTCTGACTCGGTGTAACTGCTAAGGCCTCCCCAATTTCAACACTGCACGCTCTCAGGGGAAGAGAGCAAGAGCATTACAGGAAGGGTTATTTGGCATTGGAAATGGATAGACTAGCCCTGGTCCTGTTCCTGTATTGTAGTACAGGTCATTGTGTCATTAACACTGATTCTAGGAAAGCTCTCATTTCTGGTGATTTCATACCTGATGTGAACAAAATAAAATGCCACTCCGTGCCACTTCGCACTGCTCCCTCAGAATGTCCCAGGTTTCTCTTATGAATAGTTGATGTGGGCTAGCTATCAAATTTGAGAAATGAAAGTTGGAACCCTTGCAACTGCCTCTTGATTGGTGTCATGTGGTGTGCATCGCTGAGTCTCTGTGTGCTGTGACTTCCATCCTGTTCCATCAGCTAGGTTTTCCTGTGGGGGGTTCAAGTCACAGTATCAATGATGTCACTTCTGTCCCCTCTGCTGAGGTCAGTGTGGTTCTGGTAATGGATGCGTAGGGTAGCAATTTACATCATGCTGTGATGCCCAGACCCCTCTACTGTGTACTTTCTAGCGACTCAGCTCAGAAGGCCAGAAACGCCAGGCCTGACTGCTTTCGTCTTAGCTCGATGAAGTCTGATCACACAGGGAGAAGAGCACACTGGCTGGCTGGAAAACCCCAGTTAACACTGGCGCTAGCTCTTTATTTGGGAAGAGGCTTGGTGTACCGGCTAATAAAGAAAACATATGGATGCGCACGGGCATGCACACACTTTTACTGTTCATGTCCATCATATCCACAATGATCTTATTCCCTGAAAAACTGAATATTTGTCAGAATTACAAGTTAAATGCCAATTGATTTGGAGCTCCGGCCTCTTTACATTGCTCTTAGTCATGACAAAGCCTCCCAGAGCGATTACAAAGTGGTTGTTGTTGTTAGTTGCTGTATATTGACTATTGAGTGGTGGCGGCCAACTATTATGCAGAGTTAACACTGTACTCTGTAGTGTTCACGGCTGCGGCATTTCAGAACCAGCACTGTCTACTGAAGTGTCTCTAGGTGGGTTGTACTTTAAGGGAAAACATGCCTCCACATTCCAACACATTCTATACAGACCCTTTAATTAAGCTGTGAATAGCACAAAAACAAGACAAAGACAATTACCCAAGAGTGAGGGAAAACATTAGCATGTACATAGGACAAAAGCTGAAATGGAGACTGCTGATTCACAGCCATGGGGTTCTTTTTATGTATTATTAACAAACAAAAGAAATCACCCCCAAACCACAATCAGTGGTGGATCAATTTCTCTGTCTAATGGAGGACCACAGAAGAAACGAATGGTTGGGATATGTACATACTTGCAGATCAGAAAAATGTACTGGATTAGTTCTGTGGCTTTGACCACCTGGCTACATGATTATTGAGTTTGATTCATGACCATGTGATCCCAATCCATAGTCACCTGGACCTCAACTTTTAACAGAAACTAAAATAATGTGGTTATATATATTTTTAACCCTTTAAGGGCATGCCTAGGCAAATTCCTGGGTTTTCGGAGGCAAAAGTACCATATTACTGGTTAATGGGCAGAAATAACACAAATGGAGTCTGTGTTCCTGGCAAAATGGAGTTAGAGCTTCCATTGGAGACCACAGCCTCCCACAAACAAACCACTTCAGTATTTTAGCTCTAAGACATGTAGAGGGGCCACACTTTAGGCTAGTGTGAGGATTCTTAACCAGGTGACCTTAATTAAGAAGAATATGAGATTGTTCGGCTTTCTTGGAACACCCCATATTCCCCAATGCACTAGACGCCTTAATGAGGAGCTTGCTAATACATATTTTAGGAATGGTAGATTTTCAGTGGTATGAAGCTTGACTAAAAATGGATGAAATGGGTGAGGGGGGAAAATGAACTGTTAGCAAGGGCTCACGCAGAAGGAAAATGTTATGAAAATGATGATGGCAACATATGTACAAATATTCTTGACAATAGATATATGTATGGATTGTAATAAGAGCTGTACGAGCCCCCAATACAATGATTTTTGAAATATGGATGAAACTATGCTTTTTCTATTACCTGTGAAATCAGTCACATTATTCCATCTAATATACAGCCATGCTTGGTATGAGTGTGAAAAATATTCACTGTTAATTATGGTGGTGGAGGAGACAGGGGAGGTTTTAGGGATATTGGGCAGAACTGAAATAATTAATTGGAATGGGATAACAGTTCAGAATTTTGAAGACTAAAAATATGGGAGTAAGTGGAGGGCTCATGGGAAATATAAGAAACTGAGGTTGTTGCCTCTCAGTTACTGGTTTAAATCTTTCCCAGAATCCCTAAAGTCATCAGTATCATTTTCATCACTGCAATTATCACTGAATTTCTCTTAAAGTGAGCACACTGAGCATGGCCGCACACTGGTTACTTTGGTGCCTTCTACTGCTCTAAAACCTGGCTTATTTAGAGCTTGTTAACGGTGTCATCTGGCTTTTAATTGGTGAGCTGTCAAGAACTTGGAAAATACTGACCCATCTCTCTAAGTAAAATTGGTCCTTCTCAGCCTTAGCCTCGAGTTTTCAATGTGGATCAGAGAGAGACATGTCCTGTTGGGAGGTAGTGGCGCTGGAACAAGTCAAAGGGCTCCCTCAATCCACTTACAATTCTTCATCTCATCAGCGTGATTTGCTTGTCACTGGCCAGATGGTGCCGGAGGCAAAGGGTTAGTTCAGCTGATGGTAACATACCCTACAGCAGTGACTGCAGCAATTACCTGAGAGTCACATTATATTTGCAGTTTTTTATATGGTATATAGATTGGAAAGACTGCAGGTCACCATCAAGTTTTTATTCATTTTTGGTCATATTTGGCAAATGTAAGACTATAAATGTGACCACAATGATCATTTAAATGTAAGCTAATGTTACCTTCTGTTTATGAACACCTGAATAAGTGTCCTTCTGTTTCTGAAGTTCTTTTACTCTATAGAACTACTTTTTGAAGTTCATTCCATAGAAGCCATATTTTCTTTTAGGTAAAACATATCTTACCCAAACATTATCTGAGATAGGGGCAGAAAAGGAAGGAATGATAAAGAGAATACAATAAAAAATATCATGGGAAGCAATTTCATATTTAAAAGAAATAAACAAATATTTGACAAGAAACAAAACTAAGAAGAGAACAATAGGAAAAGTATATCAAATTCAGTAAATTAAAAATATGGTAACAATAGAGTTTATAGAATGCCTTTAAAAATGATAAGAAGGAAAAGTACTATATCACATAGTGTAATAATTATATACATACACATATACATACAAATGGGCTTCAAAAATTTATACACATGTATATATGTAACACATACATATACATATGTGTATACATACACACATATGTGAAGGAAATGTAACACATAGAGATTGATATCCTAGGAATTAGTGAGCTGGAGTGGACTGACCTTTGCTACTTTGAATCAGGTAATCATATGATTTACTATGGGAGGAACGACAGACTCAAGAGGAGTGGTGTCCCACTCATAATTAAAGAGAATATTGCAAGACCTATCTTGAAATACCGCTGTCTGTTGGTAGGATAGCATCTCTATGGCTATAAGGAAGGTTAGTTATTAGAAATATTATTCAAATTTATGCACCACTAAAGTTTGTGTGTTAGTCAGGGTTGACTAGAGAAATAAATTCATAGACACTCATGTGTATAAGAAAGAGCTCTATATAAAGAGTAGTTATATAGTAAGAAAACCTCCCAGCCCAGTTCAGATCAAGTCCATAAGTATGATATTAGCCCATATGTCCAATACCAGTCTGTAAATTCTTCTTCAGACTCATGCAGCACATGCAATAATGCCGAGTTCAGGGAGATCACAGGCCAGTGGGTGGAAAAGCTTGTGGATCCAGTGGCGGTGGAAGCATCTGATCATGTATCTAGCCTCCAGTAAGCTATTTCTCTCCATGGCACCTCCAAACGTGGTCATCAAGCTGCGACGTGATTGACAGGCTAGACTCCAACCCACTGCAAGTTGACAGGAGAGTCTGTAACTACCACAGTTAGTGAAAAGGAAATGAAAGAGCTCTACCAACTTCTTCAGTCTGAAATTGATCACACATGCAATCAAGATGCATCATAATTATTGGTGATTGGAATGCAAACTTGGAAACATAGAGGAAGAAACAGTAGTTGGGAAATATGACCTCGATGATAGACATGACAGAATTCTGAAAGACCAATGGCTTCTTCATTGCAAATTCCTTTTCAACAACGTAAATGGGAGCTGTACATATGGACATCAACAATGCAATATATATAAATCAAATACACTCTCTCTGAGGGAAGAAAGTAAAAAGGACTCAATATCATTAGCTTACACAAGACCAAGCACCAACTGCGGAACAGATAAGCAATTAATGAGGTTGAAACGATAGAAAACGAAAACCAAGTGCACAGGACCCCAAATACTAAGTTCGGTATATCCCACTTGAATTCTAGAGCATTCAAGAATAGTTTTGACTCCCCTGAGAAGAATTTGTTTCAAAGGACAACATTGATTCTGCGGCTCCAGGAGATGGACATACCTAATCAGAGCACACAGGAGCAGAGGAAGGGGAAGGAAGAGAGAGTGGAGCACAGCCTGGCCCACCAGGCCGTGAGGATGATGTTCCTGATTAGAGCAGCCAGTCCACAGAGAGGACAACATGGCTGGCCCCACTATGAGAAATGATGCCCCCCAGTGACTAAGGGCGATACGGGGGCAGCACCGGAGACACAGTGTGGGAATTGCGCCTGACCTGATCCCACCACACCGAGGCAAAGCACTGGGGGAGTGCAGCGGAACAGCAAGGGAATGGAGTGGCAAGGTCCCCAGGGAACGCTGAAAGTGGACTTTGGGGCCAGGGCGTGGTGCCCCAACAGACTGGACTGGAAAACACTCCTAAGGGCCAACAAACGATCCTTGAACTAACTACAAGCTTTTCTTTCTTGATGTGTTTTGTTTTGTCCTTTGTCAGTGGTTTGCTGTTGTTGTTTTGTTGTCTGGTTGTATACTGTTGCTTTTGTTTTCCTCTGTCTTGTTTTCGTGCATGTTATTGTCTTCACAGGACTGTCTAAATAAGACAGGCTGGATGAACTATCTGGAGGAAAAACAACGGGACCGACAGTACCAGGGGAGCTTGGAATAGGGGGAGGTGGGGGGCAAGGAAGTGGTGTTAACAAACACAGGGACAAGGGAACAACATGGGACCCAAAATGGTAGAGAGGGGGGAGTGGCAGGCCTGGTGGGGAATGATCAAGGGTAAGGTTGCGTAGAGAAGAGGTATAGCTGTAGCCCAGGTGGGGTTGGAGCATGGTAGTAGGGTAGGAGGAAAGTCAAGGGAGATGGAGGAAAGAGCTAGTCAAAGGGCATTTATAGAAGTCTAGACAAAGACATGTACATGCAAATATATATATGAGGATGGGGAAATAGATCTATGTGTCTATATTTATAGGTTTAGTATTAAGGTGGCGGAAGGACCTTGGGCCTCTACTCAAGCACTTCCTCAATGCATGAATACTTTCTTTTATTAAATTGGCACTCTACGATGCTCACCCTCCCGACACAACTGCTGAAGCCAAAGCGGGTGAACAAGTAAATGTGGTGAAGAAAGCTGATGGTGCCTGGCTATCAAAAGAGATAGTGTGTGGGGTCTTAAAGGCTTGAAGATAAACAAGTGGCCATCTTTCTCAGAAGCAACAAAACCCACATGGAAGAACACACCAGCCTGTGTGATCACGTGGTCCTGAAGGGATCAGTTATCAGGCACCAAAGAACAAAAAATCATATCATTGGCTGCACACCTCCATGATAGGATCGCTGAAGACAAACGGGTGCATAAGCAAATGTGGCGAAGAAAGCTGATGATACCCGGCTATCGAAAGAGATAGTGTCTGGGGGTCTTAAAGGCTTGAAGGTGAACAAGCAACCATCTAGCTCAGAAGCAACAAACCCACATGGAAGAAGCACACCAGTCTGTGCAATCACGAGGTGCCAAAGGGACCAGGTTTAAGGCATCATGCAAATATATATATATATATATATATATATATATATATATATATATATATATATATATATATATATATATATATATATATATATATATATATACCATAGTGAATGAAGGGGGAAGTGCAGAGTGGAGACCCAAAGCCCATTTGTCGGCCACTGGAGATCCCCTCACAGAGGGGTTTAGGAGAGGAGATGGGTCAGTCAGGGTGCGATGTAGTACCGATGAAGAACACAGCTTTCCCCCAGATCCTGGATGCTTTCTCCCCCTAACTACCATGATCCGAATTCTACCTTGCGGGACTGGATAGGACAGAGGTTGTACACTGGTGCATATGGGAGCTGGAGGCACAGGGAATCCAGGGTGGATGATACCTTCAGGACCAGGGGTGTGAGGGGCGATACTGGGAGAGTAGAGGGTGACTGGGTTGGAAAGGGGGAACCGATTACTAGGATCCACATGTGACCTCCTCCCTGGGAGACAGGTGGCAGAGAAGGGGGTGAAGGGAGACTGGATAGGGCAAGATATGACAAAATAACAATCTATAAATTATCAAGGGTTCATGGGGGAGCGGGGAGGGAACGGGAAGAAAAAAAAGGTGGGAAAAAGAGGACCTGATGCAAAGGACTTAAGTGGAGAGCAAATGCTTTGAAAATGATTAGGGCAAAGAATGTACGGATGTGCTTTATACAATTGATGTATGTATATGTATGGGTTGTGATAAGAGTTGGATGAGCCCCTAATAAAATGTAAAAAAAAAAAAAGAATCACACACGAAAAAGAATAGTTTTGATACATTGAACTCTAATGAGAGTAGACTGATGAGCTCTGAAACAGAGAAACACGTGTCCTTACATAATCTATGCAAAGGCATCAGAGGACGTGGATCATGGCAACTATGGATAACACTGAGAAATATTGGAATTGCAGACACTTAATTGTGCTCATGTAGAACCTGTTCATGGGCCAAGAGGTTCCTTGTTCACACAGAATAAGGAAGGCTAAGTGTTTTTAAAATCAGGGAAGATGTGACTCAGGTTGTATTCTCTCCCTGTACTTCAATTCAGTCTGTATGCTGACCAAGTAATCTGAGAAACTGGAGTGTATGAAGAGTAACATAGCATCAGGATAGGAGGAAGGCTGTCAGTTTCAAGTTAATATTGTAACAACCTGTGATGTCCATATAACACAGCCTTGCTTGCTGAAATCAAAGAATTAAAGCACTTGTTAAAGAAAATCAAAGATTGTCCCAAATCAGTATGGATTGCAATTCAATGTGAAAGACACAAAATCATCACAACTAAAGGAGAGGAATGTTGCTGTCGAAAGCAAGGAAATGCTCTTCCATCCTCACCCGTGTTGGCTCTGCTGCACAGCGAATCGAGGACAAAGCCGCATTTGGTATTAGTGACATGTCCGAGTTGACTCCAACACGTGGTCATGACAGAATAGCATTGCCATTTGGGTTTTCTTGGCTGCAATCCCGGTAGCAGCAGATAGCCAGCGCGGTGGCTTTCTCCTTTGGAGATGCTGGGTAGGTTTGATCCAAACAGCCTTTCTGTTAACAGTCTAGTGATCACCTGTTTGTCCCAACAGGGCTTCTTAAATCCACTTTAAAAAACAAAACAAAACAAAACTCAGGGTCATAGAGTTGATTCAGACTCATAATGGCCCTGTATTGTGTTTAGAGGCTCTAATCTTTATGGGATCAGACCAAACAAAAACTCACTGATTTCAATTCATAGTGACCATATCGGACAAGGTAGAACTGCCCCTGTGAGGTTCCAAGACTGGAACTCATTTTTTTAAATTAGATTTACTGAGCTGTAACAAATCCTGTGATTCAATCGTTCAGTCACATTAAGAAGGGTTGTGCGACCATCACCACAATCAACTTTGGCAACATTTTCTTCCGTCTTGTACTCATTGATGTTGAAGATCGCAACTCTTCCAGGGCATAGAAAACCTCATCTCTCTCCCATGGAGCGACTGGTATTTTCAAACTGCTTACCTTGCAGTTAGCAGCCCAACACATAACCGTTACGCCACCGGGAAACCTTCTCCTGCAGAATGGCTGGTAGATTTGAACCACTGCCCTTATGGTTCACAGCTCAGTGCTAACCCAACAGCACTGCCAGGGTTCCTGGAGACCACTGCAATACCCTATGTAGCCACTCGAGAGAGAAAAGTGAGGCGATCTGCTCTGGTACAGATTTATAGCCTTGGGTGCTGTGAGTAGGGATCAAATCGATGGCAGTGAGTTTTTGTACAGGACCACGCTTCAGGCTTTTCAGAAGGTCCAGTTCTCCAAAGCCTCTTGGTCATATGACTGTTACAGTATCTGAGCCAGTGTGCACAGAAACAGGTTTCCTCCAGAAAAATGCTATTGGTGGCTGTACCTTTGGTTCTGCTTTTGTTTTTCATGTCGTCATAGTCGCTTGACTTAGGAAATATTGTGCAAGTTATAAACGTAGAGCTACTCAAATAGAGCCACGGTGATCTAGCAGAAAGTAGGGATCCCTGCACCCCCATCCAACCTCCCCATAACTTTTCTTTGAAAGACAAGATTTTCTTGTAATAAAAATGAAATGAAGCTCTCTTCGACATGCATCTTAAGATATGGGTTCAGCCTTAAAACTAAGGAGGCTATTGATGATCAAGAAATGACCACTTGGCAATTCTAAAGAGGGAAAGGTAGACATTGAACCTTTCCATACACGGTTTCTCAGCCATCCCTACTTTAAATGTGAAACCACAGCTGTGACCATAGTCAGCAAAATGACAGATTTAGCAGATCAGCAAGTAGCATTGTTTCCAAATTCCAAAGAGTTTAAAGTATTTTAAATTTGCTTTTTATTGTATTGGTGGTATTCTTTCTTGTCTTTGTGTGCGGTTTTGTCTTGGTTTGGTGTGGAAATTTTTTAAGTGAAATGAAATTTCAGTAATCCTACACCTTTTTATCTTTCTCCTTCTTTCTAGCTCAATCCTCTTGCTCTCCTATTCTTTCTGTCATGCCTGCAGCCAGATAACACTTTCCTGCTGAGAAATTTTTAAAGTCACCACACAGCTCTAGCAAATGAGGGCTGTCAGAGTTTGGGGAGGAGAGAATCTACTGCAGCTCCCACAGATCTAGGACTTGACAGTGGGTAATTGACAGCCGGAAGCACTTGGTCTCCCGGCAGAGTAAAAGGGAGGGTGAGCCCTGTGGGTTTCATTTGGGAAGAGATAAAACAGGTTTTTATTCAGTACTCATAGAGAGAGCATAATTAACCTTTTAGAAGTTTAAGGATGATCAAATTGTTATTCATTTTGCAAATGAGAAAAGAGAGCTTCCCTTCCTGCCAGCAAAATGCCAGTGCAGATTTCAAGGTCACTAGCTGATCTCTTTGAGGGAGAAGAAAGCACTAAACACACACACACACACACACACACACACACACACACACACTCCCTCCCTCCAACCCATAGACTGAGAAATGTCACCAGGAAAACATTCAAGAATGAAAAAGAACAAATGCTCTTTTCTATCCAGCTCCACAATGCAAACCAGAGCTAACGTGCACTGCACGTTCACAGGAGCGTATTGGAGTACAGCGGCACTCACTACCTTTGTCAGAGCAAGCAGAATCTGCGACTCCAGGTGGTACCTCCTGTGGGGGAGAGGGGAGGGCCTTTCGGAGTTTAAACATGTTTTAAAGATGATGTGTATCACATTGCTAGCACATGAGAACTCCCTGGTGTGAATAATAAACTTTTGTGCTTAAAAAAAAAATCAAGCCGAATCCATGCATGAAAGGAAGTGGTTGCTAATAGGCATCATGCTTTAAAAATGAGTCTGCTTTTATGACCTTATTTTGCAGCTATGTGCTTTGCCACATAACAAATACATTTCACCCACAATTGCTTTGGAAAAGAACACTCTGGTTATCGTCTCTAGAAAAAAGCAGGGAATTTTGTGATCATTTCAACCATAGAGAGAAGTTACAACGATACTACAAAGAAAGACTGCATACCCAATTTCAGCTTTACCAGTCTTGCCTCATAGCTTTCATATTACCTCTCTTTATATACCCATAGATGTCTATTAGGATTATATTTTTCTGACTCCTTTGAGACTAAGTCCTTGACTTAGTGTCTTTCTGTTCCTGAATACAACATTGTGCATTTACTAAAAGGATGCTCACTCATGTAAATGGAAAACCCCAAACCAGACCAAATGCATTGCCATTGAATCAATGCCAACTGCTAGAAACCCTATAGGACAGGGTTTCAGAGATTGTGACCTTTTAATGGGAGTAGAAAGCCCTAACTTTCTCTTCCAAAATGGCTGGTGGCTTTGAACTGCTGACCTTTCGGATTGTACCCCAAAGTGCCACCAGGGATTCTTATACAATGATCTAAATCAGGAACGTCAACATTGGTGAAATATCATTTTGTCATCTGTAGACTTTATTCAGAATTTGTTAGAGGTCCCAATAATGTCGATCCTATTGTTTCTGGAGTCTTGCATTACATTTCATTTGGATGATTCTTTCATCTCCTTTAGGGATCCTCGGGTGGTACAAAAAGTTAATATCCTAGTCACTAATTGAAGACCGGATGTTCAAGTTCACACAAAGGCTCCTCAGAAGAAAAACCTAGTGTTCTAATTAAAAAAACAAACAAACCACCAGCCATTGAAAATACAGCTCTCCTGTGGCGTACATAAGGTCACCCTGGGCTGAAGGTGATTCACCTGGTACTGGTACTCACTGCCATCCAGTGCTGTCAATGCATAGAGCATAGGATAGAATTATTCCCTGTGAGTTTCCAAGACTCTAGCTCTTCAGGGAATAGAAAGACCCATTTCTCTCCCGTGAAGCAGCAGGTGGAATGGAACTGTGACCTTGCAGATTGCAGCTCAACAGCCAACCACCCCAACAACCACTGGTGTAGTAAGAGGGGAGTCTTCTGTTACTTGTTACTTTGCCCTAAGGTAACGTCGCAAGACAATCAGCTGCTGGAAGCTGTTCTCACGTGTTTTAAGAGTAGGTTACATAAATTCAGTTTCTTAAATAGTTGCGAAAATAAATATGACTAAATGCATTTAATTTAATGTTTTTAGCTAGCATTCTGTGGAAAGCCCCAGCCAAAGTCAAGCAGTGTTTTCACACACACACACCCCCCACCACTCTACCTCAAGTCAAAGTTTATTATGTTAATAAAATAATCCAGGAAAAGTCATAATTATGGGCCTTTAAGTGTAAACAAATGGATGGGATCTTTCAGAATGCCGCCTGATTCCTTTTCCTGTAACTGGAGTTGATAGGTGTGGTTACATCAAGCAGACTAGGAATGTGGGAACAATGAGAACAACAGATACACTGTAACAGGACTAGCATGATAATGATAGTTTATGAATGAAGTAGGCCCTCACAAGGGCTACTGAACCCCTTACTTTACACTGGTCCTTAATCATGTGTTTCTCTCCTTACCGTTGTTCCCACCTCCTTCTATTGTTTTCCTTTTCAGGCAGAAAGGGTTAAAGACCGACAAGCTCAACTAAGCACCCCGTAGTATATGATAAATCTCCTCTAACAGTTTTCATCAGATTCATTGTTGAGAGCATACAAATTATATATACTCAAAGATGAAAACTAATAATAAAGTGAGGCTAGGATCAATTTATACACCTGCTGAAGGAGGACCTGGCTGGATTCAAGATTTACACTCAGTGTTCAGGACAAACACAACCCTTCCTGGCACTGAGACATGGGGGACATTTCTCCACCACCAGGTCCTCCCAAAGAAGACACCTCTCAGTGAAGTAAATCATGTCCGTAACAACAGCCTTACAGGAAGCAGCAAATGACTTCCTGGTGGCTTCAGATGAAGTCTTGCAATGTGACTGATATTTGAATGCCCAGGCCCAGATG
This sequence comes from Tenrec ecaudatus, assembly GCF_050624435.1. Lineage (NCBI taxonomy): Eukaryota > Metazoa > Chordata > Mammalia > Afrosoricida > Tenrecidae > Tenrec > Tenrec ecaudatus. The sequence continues at coordinate 128,976,256 of NC_134531.1, forward strand.
GATAAAAGAAATCTGTCAGTGAGTGTTCAGACTCTGATGTTCTGGCTTAATCCAAGGTTAACTTTTAGAGACTCCAAAGCAGTATTTCCAAAAGCCCCTTTTTCTCTCTCAGCCATGGCCTTGGACCTGTCAGATAAGAATGATAGAGCTTCCTGGCTCCAACAGTTGCAGAGAGGGCTGAATGAGGTAATCCCATGGGAGTCATGAAACATAGGGCCAGAGATGTTGTAAGATGATTAACAAATGGAAGCTGTTATTTTTGTTTTTCAGGGGAAAACATGGCATGGGATAGATAATAATCAAGGCCCCAACAGAGCATGTCCATAATAATTTAACTTAGAAAGGTTTTTTGTTTAAAAAAATCATTTTATTGGGGGCTCTTGCATTCTTATAACATTCCATGCATCATTTGTATCAAGCATATTTGTACATATGTTGCCATCATCATTTCCAAAACATTTTCTTTCTACTTGAGCCCTTGGTATAAGCGATTTTTTCCCCTTCCCTTCCCAGCCCTCCCACCCTCAGGAATCCTTGATCACTTATATATTGTTATTATTATCTTGTATCTTACACTGTTCCTTCACCCACATTTCTGTTATCCATCCCCTTCGGTGGTGGAGGGCATATATATCCAACCTTGTGATGGGTTCCCTGTTTCTCTTCCCCCTCCCTGGGCATCCCCCTCCCCTCATAATATCACTACTCCCACTACTGTTCCTGAGGGGTTTATCTGTCCTGAATTCCATGTATTGAGAGCTCTTATCTGTACCAATGTGTGTTCTCCAGTCTAGGCAGATTTATAAGGTAGGATTGGGTCATGGTAGTGGAGGGAGGAAGCATTCAGGACCTTGAGGAATGATATGTGTTTTGTAAATGCTGTACTGCACCTTGGGGAATCGTCCCTTCCTCACAACCCTTCTGTGGGGGGCTATCCAATTGTCTACAGATGGGCTTTGGAACCTAGAAACCCCCAACTTAGAAAGTTTTAAAGCAACTTAAACGATCCATACTTTAGGAATGATCTCTGTAACCCATCTAGAGAATGTTTCATTTTGAGTAGTTTATCTTTCTAGTAAACTGAGAAAAGTAGGGTAAAAAAGTAACTTCATGGGTTTTCTATCTAGAATTGTTTGCTATGTCCAGCTCAGCATTGGCTTTGGTGTTGGAACAGAAATCAAACCAAGGTCATTGCCATCGAGTCATAGCTGACTCAGAGTGACACTATAAGACAGGGTGGAACTGGCTCAGTGAGCTTCTGAGACTGTATCTCTTGATGGAAGGAGGAAGCCTGCTGGCATTGGGGGTTAGGTGTTGGGCTGTATCTCTTATGCCCCAACACGCACAGAAGGTTTGCTTGCTATGCAAAGGGGAGCAAAGTATCCAGTTCTTCAGTTCAAAGTAGTACCATACTATTAAAGTATAAAATAAATATGAAAAAAATCACCAGACAATACGTTAAGTTTCTGGGGTGGTTTATCTCGGTTCTTGCTTCGCAACACTGAAAGGATTCATGCGGCAGAAGCACTTTTGTAAATGCAAGTGACTTTTATGAGGGAAAGGAAAGTTTCAGGTATGACAGTGTCAGAGTACACGCTGTCTCTGGAAAGCCTTCAAGGCCACGTGGCGACCGAATGAGGGCGGGGGGGGGGGGGCGGGGGCTGTGGGAAATTTGCAACTTTAGATAGTTGTTTCAGGGGAGCATGGAATAACATGTAGAAGGAATACCGCGACAGGAGCCTGGAACCAGCTTGTGAAGCCAAGAGCAGGAAATCCCCAGAGGCCAAGAGAAGGTGGGTTCCCAAAAGGGCCCATAAGCACTTGGCCTCTGCACCCTGAGGAGAGATTTCCAGCCTGTGCCCGCAGCACACTGGGAGAGAGAAGAGAGGAAAGGGGGCTCGGCCTTCCGGTGGCCAGCTTTTATGCCCCTTGGCTGGGGAGGTGTGGTGGAGGGCATTGGGCGATCTTATTGGCTGAGTTTAGTCGTACCTGTGTGATGTCATATCGCCGGTGCCGGAATATTGGGCGGGGCTCAGGTTGGATTTCCCCCCAGGTATCTAATTAGTGTGCCTGAGCTCTTGCAAGCCCTTTATTGTGGCATGGACCGCTAAGGCAAATTCCTTTCTCCCAAATTTAGCGGCCTGTTTAATATGCATTCCTAATTATCCCAACGGGAAATATTTGATTTGGCCAGTAGGCTACCAACTGACTCTGTCTCAGAGTAAAACAGAGGTAAAGGCTGAGGGTGAGTCAACAAATGCCACAAATAAGTCTACGAAAACCGTCTCTGTGGAGCTAAACCTAGCAGCCCCACTGATTTTTCCTAGTATGCCCTAGAAGACAAAGACTGCTGAGGTGGAGAACATGATTTGTTAAAAGGAGCAAAGGTTAATCCAGGTAGAAGTTGTATGCACTTCCTGGGGTTCAACTGTACCCTACTTTCCCCCACATCAGCAGAGTATATAAAAACACATTCATGAATGTGATATAGGAAAATCCTGAAATACCAGCTCATGTATTTTCTGTATTAATTGATTCCTGTACAACTTCTGGTAACAAATGTCTAGTGGCATCCCATCACTCAAAAAAAAAAAAAGAGGATTTCTATTTGTACAATGGCCAAACTACTCAATCACCCAAGGAGAGAGTGAAACAGTGGCCACCGTGATCCTTCAAGCCTGAGCATGCCTCCCTCGGCCCTACTGGCTGCCGGGAGGAACAGGAAGCGGGTTGGGAACGTTGGTTCATCAGGAGCATGTTCTGAAAGATAACCTTGTTCAAGCATAACCTTGTGCAGTGTGGGACGAATCTGGGAACTCTTTCCAACTGCTTTTCAATTTAGGTTAAATATTCAATAGTAAGATTTAGGAAAACACAGATCACCTTTCATTCTGAATTTGGCGTGGATGGTTAAAGGTCATAGCTATTTCCAAAAGTGAAGAGCGAATGAGCTGCTCTCTTCAAACTTGCAGCAGGCCTTGAGGTTTCCCAGTTTTAAAAACTTAGTTTTTACAATATGAAAATTATAGACAGGGTGACATTTAAACCTTTGCTTTTCATAGCATTTCACACTTACACCATTTTAAAAGACAGCTATTAACATTTACAAAAATCTTTCAGAAACCAAATGTTCTAACATGCTGAATTCCAATTATACTGTGTAAGAGGGTTATCAACCATTCTTCTACAAGAATACTTTGAAGTGTCTGGTATTAAACCAAGAACTGAAATGTCAGTTGCACATAGACAATAAATTAGGGTTTATAAAATCTTGTAAGATTTATTTGATATTACAATTTTGACCTTGAGGCTCTCTTTCCTATAGTTTACTTAATTTCCGCCTCCCTTTCTTTATCTCTCTCTCTTTCTGTAATCTTCCTTGAATGTTAAACAAAGGTGGTGCTGCCAGTTACACCAAGTGATGTGACCCACTCAGGTTTGGGGTGAATTCCTCCCAAGCCTCTGCTCCTCCGCTTTAGAGTAAGAGAATCTGGTGAGCATCGTAGACTGTGGGAGTGGGCTTTGCCTTGAACGTTAACCCTTTACAGCCTGTTCCCAGCAGGAATGCTGTCAACCTCTTGATTTCAGGACTGACTAGAAGATAAGTCTAAAAGTGCAAGTGTCTCACCCAGACCTTGTAACTATCTAGCTAAGAGATGTAAGAAGATGATATAAACATTTATTACTATACTTGCAATTTGAAGTGTGATCAACTAAAAAGTAGCAAGAAAAAAATAATCAAAATTTTTTATCTAGTCACACCCCAGTCAAATCCCATTAAGCCAAGGAAAAATCAGGGAATTTCCCGTGAAGAATGGGGCTGAGACTTGGTACAATCCCACTTAGATTTCAACAGACTTATGAGAAATTCCTGTAAACAAGTTGTTCTCATGAAGGGTCATGTTTGCCAGAAATGTGGAGGGAGAGCAGAAACAGTAAACTTGAAAGAAGACCATTCGGTCATCTTGTTCCCCAGCTGTTGGCAATGATGAGGATTTTTTTCCTTCTTGTGCACATTGAAAAATAGGCAGAACCATTGAAATCTGAAGGAATGCCTTTATGAACAAATACATGGACCTCATTTTGTTACCAAACACTTATATGTCATCGCTGTGGACCAGACTTCCTTTTAAGCGTTGTACACCGGGGAGACGGTCTGAGAGCTGCATCTGGCCTCCTACGCAAGTGAGGAAACTCCAGCTCCGCATCGGTCCAAGGGTGATTCCTATGAGACAGAGGTTAGACATGCACCCTCTCTCCTCCTTTATTCCTAGTGGGATACTTTGCTGGCTTCCCCAAACTGTTTCATTGGCTGCACAGTACTCACAGAAAATACTCTTGACCATGGGGGCTTATGAGGGAAGGTAAGTGGTTACCGCACATTTGGATCAGAAAACCTTAAGGAAACATAGGGTCCCTTTGTCCGCCGGACCTCTTCTCAGTCATAGTGGTCCTTCTCAGACAAATCTCTGGTCCTTGGTCTCTCAGGCATGCAACCTCTTGGATGCTGCCCTTTTCAGGCCAGTGTGACAGAGCTCCTTTCGCACTGATAAATGGCCAAAGGGCACCCCACGCTGCGAACCTGCCCTCCCGGAAGGCACGCTGCTTTGTACCTTGCCTGGGTCAGGAAGCTGCCACTCGGTCTCATGGTCTCATGCTGCAGTTTTTGGTGCCTCCACTGCCGCTACCACGTCTCCACCCAGGGGTCTTGGCCATGCTTCATGCCTGGCTCTCCTCTCTGGTGCTCGTGGAGTTCTCTGTTCTTGCTTGTGACATGAATTACTTTCTACCCAGTGGAATGGCAAATCGACCAATCCCCAAGATAGAGTTAAAAACATCTAGATATATGTACTCACTCTTCATAAGAACTTGTAAAGAGAGCTATTGATATTTTCGCTAATTTACTGAGGAGTGACCAAGCAACAGGCTGAAATAATTTCCTTCGAGTCAGACACTGAGGGGGAGAGGGGTGGTGGTGGTGACGGCTCGTAACCAGGTAACCTAGTTCTCCCTTGCTTTACGGATGCCACAGTTCCTCCTCAGAACCTTCCATTCAGTGGGTTCAGAGAACTACACAAGTCCTTTTTTGTCAGCCTATCCTTAGGTCCTTGCAGAACACTTTCTAGCAATGATCTGGGAAGTTATAAGTGACCTGAACTAGGGTTGTATACTTGAGCCTTTATAGATTTCTTTTTGTCACCTGCTTTTGAAAGAAGCTTTGTGCTGAAGCCAAGAGCAAGAAGCAAAAATCTAATAGTGAGGAATTGCTTAAATAAGTGGTTCTTTTCAGCCAACTGCCAAGTTAGAAGCCTGCGAACAACTTGCAGCTGATGCATTGATGACACTCCTCATTTGTGGCAGATATGACTTTTTTCTATATTTTTGTTAAACAACATATTGTGACATATTGTGCAAGCACATTTCTGAATGTTGGTTTCAGAGATCTATCTGTGTAGAAAATAGATCAGTATTCATGAACTCGGAGAAGGGAATCTTGCTCCGCTAGACTGCTTTTTATGATTGTAGTACAAATCAAATCCCATTTCTATGAAATAGCTGTAGGACTCAAAGATTTCTTACTCCCAGTTGATGGCCCACTTATTTTAAGCAGCATTGCATATCGAAAAAATTCAGTATCACCACAGAATTCGGTTGATGCTTTGGAGACCACTGAAAGGAATTTGGCTTGCAGCCCAAGATTGACACTATAAACACATTCATCCATCTAACCATTTGTCCTTAAAATTCTATTGGATATGCAATGAGTTTAACCCCTTGTACATTTTCACATGGATGTTCTATGCATGGGACTAACGGGTGCAGGTGATTAATACTTTATATTGTGAATAAGTCAGCCTTGTGGAAAGTTAATATTTACCTTATTCCACTTCTTAAAAAGTAGGTATCTATTTCTTTTTGGCAACTCCCTAAACATCAAGTGAAGAGAGTAAAGACTGGTTTTCTTCCATTGGATGTGATGTTGCTTTTTCTCCAATGAGAAAAGTGCTGTTTCCAAGATTAGGACCCAAAACAAAGCAAAACGAAGCTTGCAGAAACTGGATAGACGAGGAGGAGGCCAACCCCGGGAGCTCTAAGAGTCCTTCTGGAAGCCAGAGATTGCATCAGGCCCTTGCTATTTTATTTGTACTTAGCTTTCAAAACATTGGAATTTATACTTGGCAAGTGACCACTTGGAGGTGAATTCTAACTAAACAGCAATTGACGCCTGCTGCTGAACACCAACCTGTTTGGGAGTTTCCACTTCAAGAAGCAATTTACAAAGAAAGAAAAGCTGGTGCAAAGAGTTTCAAATGCAGGTAAAATCCTGACCCTCATGTGGATGCAAAAATGAATATACGTTAAATGTTTGATTTATATACTTATGTTTATTTATGTTTTTGCTTCCCCATCCCTCCCATTCCTTTCTTCCTCCACTCCTCTTTCCTGTAACCATCAGTCTGTTTCTTTTCAGAGGAAACCCTTGTTTCTTTTGTAACTGTGGCTTCTGGCATCTTTATGGGATGCACTTTGATCAACATATTGTCTTCCAGTTTCATCCATGTCATGAGGTGTTTGGCAGTTTTCTCATTATTCTGTAGCAATGCATAGTATCTATTCCATTGTTAAAATACTTTGTTTCATTCATTGATGGGGAGGGATTTCAGCCATTGTAAAGAAGTTATTTTACAATCGAATTTATAGATCAGACATAATGAAATGAATGTATAAATAAATTAATGCCCGAAGTTCTGACTTCTCCCACAATGGGTAAGGACTTGGTTGGACTAGACATAATGTACACGGATTAGAATCCACTCTACGCCATTGGTACACGTGTATGTGCACAGGCAGGAATTATTTTGCATTGCTATCAGTAGTCTGGAATTTACAGAGTTGCAAAATAGCTCAAACTGTGCATAGTTTGTGACTGAAGCAAAAATTTCCCTGACTGGACAAAACATTTCTGTGGAAAATTGGAGACAGATCATAAACAGATCAATTTCTGTTGGCCTTTGATGGAAGTCGTTAGGAATCCCCAAGCACAAGTCTCTCATTACTTCATTGAATCTCACCTGCATGGGAGCCAAAATTTTCGACTGAGCCTCTCCGAGACTCAACTTCCTCCAGCTTCCGCTACATGCGCTGCCGGTTTGATTTTCTCAGAGAACCTCTGTGATTGCAGCAACCCCTAAAGAATTCTCAGATTTTCCCTGCTGCTTATAACTTGAAATTTCTAGCCTGGTTCCCCCAAAATTTAGCCCTACAGCACTCAGGGTTCCAAGTGGCAAACTATAGAAATTAAATCAAACTCTGGCTGATTTAAGCCACACAAAAAATTTCTAGAAAAATAAAAAATGGATGGTGGGCAACTCACAGATTTGTTAGGCAAGCTGGAGAACCAGAATCAGAAGCTTATGCTGTCTGTACTAATTCCCAAAATTGTATCATGGAGGTGGTCAGATAGGACCTCACCGCTGCTGCCACTGTAGGCTCCAAAAGGAGCCTGTCCATGACACGGTTGTCGAGGGTACGCGCTACCTTTGCTCACTGCTGCCCCAATTCTGCTCAATCTCCTGCAATCATCCTGAATGTCACCTTGATTTTCTTTCCTTTTCTTTTCTATCCCTGCTTCTGGCATCATAAAGTCACGGGGAGGCTGTGTTTGATTTAAACAACATAAGTAATGTGTGTTCATGCCCTAGTGCAAGGGAGTCTGGGAAGAGTGTTTGATAGATTGGTCATTTTTAGTGGGAGTTGGAATCAGTCTCAAAAGTGACCAAATCAAAAGTAGAGCAGTCTACGGATGAAACTGGGAATTCCTCACAGGAAAATGCAGTGGTTTAAAAGTCGAATGAGTGATAAATATTTACTACAAACCCTGATCTACCTTTTTGATCTAATATTTCAGTGTATAAAAATATTAGAGTATACCTCAATTCACTTTATGAAGTAAATATAACCCTGATTCCAAAACTAACCAAAGATGTCACTAAAGAAGTTATAGAATAATATTTCTCATTAACATAAATGCAATTATTGTCAACAAAATCCTAGTAGATTTCAATAACATATCAAAAATATAAAAAAACTACATCACAACCAAGTTGGGTGTCATAGTAGACATGCAAAGATGTTTGAACATTAGAAAATGAATCAACACAATCCACCACATAAATAAAACAGAGAAAAATAACCACTTGATCATATTAATAAACCCACAAAAGAGATGGGCCAACCAGCACTCATTTCTGATGAAAACACTCAGCAGAGAGAAATGGGAAGAGAGACTCCAGACCATGCTGCTGTCTGGTGCCATCAGTTCATTCTGACTGACAGTGACCCCGCGCACAACAGACCCGAACACCGCCTAGTCCTGGGGCAGCTGCACCGTTGTTCTTGGGTTTCAGACCATTGTTGCAGCCACAGTGTCAATTCAAGGGTCATCCTCTGTTTCGCTTCCCCTCGCCTTTACCACGCATGTCGGTTTCCAGGGACTGGTCTCTCTGACATCATGTCCCATGTATGTGAATGGAGTCTCACAATACTTGCCTTTCAGGAGCATTCAGGCCTTACTTCTTCCAAGACAGGTGTGTTTGTCCTTTTGGCAGTCCATGGTATTTTCAACATTCTTCACCAGCACCATAGTTGAAATGCATAGATGCTTCTTTGGGATTCTTTATTCAATGTCCAACTTTTACGTGCATATAATGCAATTGAAAATGCCATGCATTGGGCAGCCACACCTTAGTCCTCAAAGCAACCTCCTTGCATTTCAAAGCTTTAAAGAAGTCTTGTGAAGTGGATTCATCTAATGCTATGTATCATTTGATCTCTTGAATGCTGCTTTCATGAGCATTGATTGTAGATCCAAGCAAGACGAAATCCTTGATAACATCATCTTTTCTCCATTTATCATGATAATACCTACTGGTCCAGCTGTGAGATTTTGGTCTTCTATACATTAAGTTGTAATCCCTACTAAAGGATGCATTTCTTGATCTTCATCAGTAAGTAATCCAAGTACTCCTCCCTTCCAGCCAGCAAGGTTGTGTCCTCTGTATATCACAGGTTGTACACAAACCTTTGTCCAATCCTGAGGCGACATGCTTCTTCATATAATCCAGTTTCTGGTTATGTGCTCAGCATACGGACTGAATAACTGATGAGGGGGTACAACCGGGAGGCATACCTTTCTTGATTTTCAAAGCACGCAGAATCCACTTGTTCTGTTCGCACAATTACCTCTGGACCCATGCATCAGGGCATAAATACAATGAGGCATTCTGAAATCCTCATTCCTCTCATGGCTATCCACAGTGATGATCCACACAATCAAATGCCTTGGTTTAATCAATAAAACACAAATAACCATCTTTCTGACGTTCTCTGCTTTTAGACAAGATCTATCCATCATTAACAATGATAGTCCTTATTCCACATCCTTTTCTGAAACTAGCCTGAACCTCTGGCAGCTCTCTGCCAATGTACTGCTGCAAAAGTTGTCGGAGGGCCTTAGGCAAATATTGTACTTGCGTCTTATATTTAGGCTGTCATTTTCTAATTTGAGCTTTCTGTTGGGTCACCTTTTTTTGAAATGAGTACAAATATAGATCTCTTCCAGTCAATTGGCCAGCTAGTTTTATTCCAAATTCCTGTCATAGACAAGTGTGTTAGGTCCGGTTGACTAGAGAAACACATCCAGTGACAATCGTATGTGTGTAACAAAGAGCTTTCTATATCAGGAAAACACCCAGCCCAGTCAACTCAAGTCCCTGAACCAATATGAGTCCATCAGTCTCTCTTCAGACTCACGCAGCCACATGCCCTGATGCAGAATGCAGGAAGATCACAGGCCAGTGGGTGAAAAGTCTTGTAAATCCAAGGGCAGTGGAAACATCACAGGGCTCTGGCGGGTGGCAGCGTGTTTCACCAGCGTGAAGTGAGGGCAGAGAGAGAGGGGGCGGTTCTCCTTATGAGAAGGACATGCCCACAAAGAGGCACCATCAGGCCACATCTTACTTGACAGGCGAGGCTCCACACCTACACTTTGTGTATCAAGTTGACAAGAAATCATGCAACTACCGCAAGTGAGGGCTTTCATCAGCTTATTGAAACATTTCAGTTGCTATGCCGTCATTTCCTAGAGCCTTGTTTTGGCTAATGCTTTCAGTGAAGCTTGAGCTTCTTCCTTCAGCACCACTGGCTTTGCTCCTATGCTACCTCTCCCTGGGATGGTGGAATATGGACTAGTTCTTTTAGGTACTCTTTCCATCTGCTTGTGTTGCTTCCTGCATCATTCAATATTTTGCACATAGAAACTTTCAATACTGCAACTACAGGCTTGAAATTTTCTTGAGTTCTTTCAGTTTAAGATATGCTGAGAATATTCTTTTCTTTGGGTTTCTAATTCCAGGTCTTTGAAATTTCTTTATAATTTTATATTTTTCTTCTTGAGCTGTCCTTTGGAAATTTTTGTTCAGCTCTTTGGTGTAATCCTTTCTTCCATTTGCCTTAGCTACTTTATAGATTAAGAGCAAGTTTCCGAGTCTCTTCTGACATCCACTTTTTTTTCTTACCTGCCTTTTAAATGACCTTTTGCTTTCTTCATGTATGTTGTTCTCGACCATATCTTCTGTCATTAGTGTTCAATTCAGCAAAGCTGTTCTTGAGATGTTATCAATAAGTTCAGGTGGGATAGAGTCAAGGTTGTATTTTGGCTCCCATGGAGTTGATTTCACTTTCTTAAGCTTCAACTTGAACTTACACAAGAGAAATTGGTGGTCTGCTCCACAGTCAGCTCCTGCCCTGGCTTTAGTTGCTGAGATTGAGCTTCTCTATTAGTCTCTCCCCATAGACGTAGTCAATTTTATGTTTGTGCATTCCATCCGGAACAGTCCTTGTATAGAGTCACCATTTGTGTTGTCGAAAAGGTAGTTGCTATGTACAAGTCGTGGGTCTTGCAAAATTCTATCATGCAATCTCTAGCTTCCTTTCTATAACCAGGGTCATGTTTTCCAACTGCTGGTCCTTCCTTGAGTGTTTCTGACTTTTGCATTCTAATTGCCCAAAATTAACAATTCCTCTTGATTGCCTGTTTGATCAATTTCAGACTGAAGAAATTATCATAATTCTTCATTTTCTTCATCATTAGTTTTCATGGTTGCTGCATGGAATTGAACAATGTTTGTATTTATTAGATTTCCTTTGATGGGGATAAATATAATCCTATCAATATGGATTTTGAAATATCCTTTTTGATAATGAATGCATTACCATTCTTCTTGATTGTGTCATTTCCAAAGCAGTAAACCATAGGATTTTCTGATTAAAAATGGCCTATTCCAGTTCATTTTAGCTCACCCAGTATATCGATCTTTATGTGTGTCATTTAATTTTTGATGACTTAAATGTTCCTAGATTCATACTTTTTATATTTAAAGTTCCAATTATTAGTAGATTTTTGCAACTTCTTTTCCCTTATAATTTTGAGTAGCGGTCCATCAGCAGTGACTATCCCAAAGGCTTTGCTCCATAGGCGTCCCCCCATTCCCATCACTGTAGTCCACTCTACTTTGAGATGGCAGCTCTTTGCCAGGCATATTTTGAGGGTCTTCTGATATGAGAGGCTCATCTTCTGGCAAGATCTCTGACAATGTTTTGCTTCTATCCATTCGGATGTCAGTAACTGGCAATGTTTCAGTGTGATCTATAAGGTTTTCATAGATAATTCCTCAGACATGAACATAGATTCTTTATTTGTAGTCTGTTGTCAGTCTGGAAGCTCTGCTAAAACCTGTTCACTTTGGGTGACCCTGCTGGCATTTGAAATACCAGTGACGTAGCTTCCAGCATCATAGCAACACACAAGCTACCATGGTTTGCAAGTGGTGGTTCATACCAATGGCCAAAATTAGCCTCAATGGGGAGAAACGAAAATCATTTCCCTTGTGCACTGGGATTGATTTTTCAAACTTTTTTTGGTACCTCGCTGTAGCAATTCTTCCTTCATTCACAGAAGACAACTCCTCTTCTTATTTTAAAGGGAAAACCCCCAATGCCTTAGGTCAGGAATTCTTTCAAACCTCCCACCCCCAACCCATTATCCATTTTTTCTTGCCCACATACATACAACCTCTTTCATCACATATCATCTGGATCTCATCTCCTCTAGTCTCTCCAGGAACAACAGTTTTTGTTTATCCTCTGTCTACAGTAATGACAGTCCTTCCTTCCTTCCTTCCTTCCTTCCTTCCTTCCTTCCTTCCTTCCTTCCTTCCTTCCTTTCTTTCTTTTCGCATGCTGAAGTCTTCTAGAAACATTTTCTCCTTACCTACTGCATTTTCTGTCTTCTTGCCCACCTTCACATTTCTTACTGAACGGTTTCTTGTTTTATACTGACTTAATCCTGTCTTCTGTGCCCGTACTGAACCTTTTCTTACAACACCTGACTGGGTGGACCCTCAGTAAAACTTTCCATCCTCTCCTTAGTTTTCTTCTTTGTCGTGACAGTGCAGTAAATTACTGAACATGGCTCTTCTGCACATAGTCTTGGTTACTTACACCAAAGAAATTTCACCTTCCTAATGAGCCTGCGTAAGGATCCAGAGGCAGTTGTTTGAACAAAAAAAGGGAATACTGCATGGTTTAAAATCAGGAAAGGTGTGTGTCAAGGTTGCATCCTGTGATCATACTTGTTCAATTTAAATGCTGAGCAAATCATCAGAGAAGCTGAATTATATGAAGCAGAGTGCAGCCTCAGGAATGGAAGAAGGCTTACTGATAACCTGTGGTTTGCAAGTTACACAACCTTGCTTGCCAAAGTGAGGAGGACGGGAAGCACTTGCTGGTGAAGATCAAGGCCTATACCCTTCAGTATGGCTTGCAACTTAATTTAGGGAAGGCCAAACTCCTCACACGGAACCAACAGGGAACATTATGACAAAGAGAGAAAAGGTTGAAGTCATCAAGGATTTTGGATCCACAAACCGATGCTCATAGACACAGCAGTCAAGAGATCAAAAGACGTATTGCATTGGATACATCTGCTGCACAAATTCTCTTTAGCGCTTTGAAGAGTAAGGACGTTGAAGCACTTTGAGGACTGAAGTGCCCCTGACCTAAGCCATGGTATTCCTTATCGCACTATATGCATGTGAAAGTTGGACATTGACTAAGGAAGACTGTAGAAGAATGGGTGCATTTGAACTGTGGTGCTGGAGGAGAATATTGAAAGTACCACAGACTGCTAAAAGGTCAGACCCATCTGTATTGGATGAAGTTAAGACCAGCGTGCTCCTTAGAAGCAAGGATGACAGGTCTTTGTCTTACAGACTTTGGACATGTTGTCAGGAGAGACCAGTCCCTGGTGAAGGACATCATGTTTGGAAAATGGAGGGGTGGAGAATAAGGTCCTCAACAAGGTGAACTGACACAATGGCTGCACCAATGGGCTAAGGCATAGAAAGAGTTGTGAGGCTGGTGTAGTGTTTTGTTCTGTTGAGCACAAGGTGGCTGTGGGTCAGAGCCAAGTCAAAGGCATCTAACAACAAGGTGAGGGATGATACTGATCAGATTACACAATTGAGTTATAAATGTTCATTAACAGGCTTAATTGTGATTGTCATCAGAATGGGCATAAACAAGCCATTCCAGAAGGTCAGAGGAGGATTTCACTATTGGCAAGAGAGGAGCCAGGAGGCAGTGGGTCCTGTGGACCCCAGCAGCTTTGCCCACTGAACTTCCGTGATCCAGGAGGCAATAACAGAGAGCTGATCCTATAGTTCTGATGATTGCTTCCCACATCTATTTTCTCAGTTTCAGCTTTCGATAGGTCCTGGTATGTGCTTTAAATTCCAGCCAAACTGAATTTGTACTCTTTCTCCAAATAGACCTAGAGACCTTGTATTTTTGCCTCTATATATTTTCATCATGCTATCTTCCACCCACACTGATCTTTTCTCCCTTCTCCACTGCTGACCTCCTCCTCTAAAAGGCTCAGTTCAAGCCCCACCGTAAAGCCTGTTCCATATCTATCTATAGAGCGGTGCATGCTCCCTTCGTCAACAAATTTTTACAAATTACTTCTGAACCTCGCATGTCATTTAGCTCATGGTTGCTTTTTAGTGTCCATCTGGGTTTGTTTTCCTTGCTGTGTGGGCTAATTCAAACACAGTATGTAATCTATAAATATTTGTCAAATGAACAGATTATTCTTAGAAACCTGGGGGTGGGGGTGGGGGGGACCTTTTGGAAGGCTCGCCTTTGCTGTTTTAACTGTTTTCTGAAATGGTTTTATCTTCTGGCGCTGCACTAAAGAGGCAAGCTCTCGGAGCTCTTCATAACGCTCAGGCTGGCTTTTTAGAGACGCTTGCCTTTGGGGGAGCAGGTTTTCAAAGGCAACATTGTTTCCTGGACAATTAATGGATCCCACTGTTTTTTGATTTCCATGGATACTCAAAATGAGCAGCAGCCCTTGTAATTTTATATGTTTGAGTATTTCCCCAGACTTGCCTGGAAAACAGAACTCTGACCCTGAGCTGTATAGTTACGCTTTAATTCTTTCAGAGAATCAGAACACTTAAATGCATGTTTCCATGCAAGTCTCTCTTCCACCAACTCCCAGGAAAGACCCTGAAATAGAAATATACAAAGGACCCGATGGATTAACTCTATTGCCGACTCTAGCACTGTAGTCTATGTGAAACTAATTCTCCACATATAGTTCTCTCTCCTCCCATCCCTCACTCTGTGAAAGTAAGGTGTACAGTTTCTTCTATGGTTCTTTGGGGGAATAAGGGAACTATCAGAGAAAATAGGAATCATTGAAGTAAACAGGAATTGCGTTCAGAAAAAAAGAACAGGTCATCTTTTATCTAAGCCATCTGAGGTTCACAGGGAAACATCAAACTGCCATGTGCTCCTGCCAATGATCCCAGATGCTCAGGGGTGATGCACTTGGTTGATAATAAAACGTTGGGGGTTCGGAGGCACTAGCAGCTTGTCAAGAGAAAACTGTCTGTTTCCATACAGATTTATAGGCTTGGAATTCCTTCAGGACAGTTTTGCTGTGCCTAGAGGGTCACTATGACTTGAAATTACTCAAGGGTGATACGGTTGTTTTGTCTTTTTTTCATCTTGCAGGAAAGTCTAGTGTTCACCCGGACTTTTAAAGGCATAGGTATAAAGGCACTTTAGGGAATTTGGAAGATTAAATGGAGAACAAAGTTAGGAAGGCTACAGTTAATATAGAAGGAAGAAATGGGATTCTATGGTAAACATTTTAAAATTTGACAATTCATATGTCACTTTAATGAAGCAAGTTCATAAAAAGAAAGTTCTGGAGGCAAATAACGCACAAGAGAATGGCATTAAAAAGTGAATTATCCTGAAATCCCCTCATATTTAATTTAAAATCTTTTTGTGTGTTTCAATTAGGTGAATGTTAATAAAGGATATCATCAGTTTCACATTCAACAATCCATACACATTTTGTTTCAAATCATTCATTAAATTCCTTCAATGGACCATGAGCAATCCCACTTCCTCTCTCCTATTTCCATCTCATGTCCTTTCCTAAACCTCTGAACTTAGTGGCTCTTTTGATCTAAAATTGTTGTTTACTGTAACACAATAGTGAGTTCATTTTAAGAACTAAGCGGTGACAAAGGGCCATAGTCACTATTTGACAGAAAGCCTGATCTCTTTCATGATTTTGGATTTTGTTCCTTATTTTGCTCCCATTCTGTGTAGGACCTTCTAATATGACCTCTTTCAGAGAGTTAGTAGATGCCAAATAGAACTGTCCCCATGTGTTTCTGAGGCTGTAAATCTTTTCAGGAGCTGAAAACTTCACCTTTGTTCCATGAATTGGTTGGTGCATGACAACTGTTGACCTTGGGGTTTGTGTTCGCCCCGCTAGACTAGAGAAACAAATTCATAGAAACTCATGTGTGTATAAGAGAGAGTTTTATATAAGGGGTAAATGTACATTAAGAAATCATCCCAACCCAGTCCAGTCCAAGCCCATAAGTCTGATACCAATCTATAAAATCCTCTTCAGACTCATGAAACACATGCAATGACGCTGAAAGCAGGAGGATCACAGGCCAGTGGGTAGAAAGTCTTTGGATCCGGTGGTGGTGTAAGCATCTCAGCGCTGGCAGGGGTCTCCATGTGGCTTCTCCAGTACCCAGGGTAAGGTGTCTATCAGAGTAGTGTCATGTGTCTTGTCAGTAGAGCGTCTCAGGGAGTGAGCCAAGGGAGAGTTTCTTGTCAGCTAGGATGTCTCACAGGGACTGAGCAGAGAGGAGGAAATACAAGAGTTCCAGAATTCTCAGGAGAGGGTCATGCCCACACAGAGGCCTCATTGGTTATATCTTGATTGACAGGCCAGACTCCATCCCTTCACTCATAATCCTCTCAAATTGACACCAGATTATGTAACTACCACAGGATTTTCAGACCAACGGTTAACTCATTACATCACTAGGATTGTGCATTTATACCCCTAATTATGTTGAATTTTTTTTCTTCTAGTCTATTGAGTATTTTTCATCCAGAATACGTGTTGGATTTTGTCAAATGCCTCTTCTGCATCAATCAATATGATCATGTGGTTTTATTCCTTTGTTTATATTTAATGTGGTGGATTACATTGATTATTCTAATGGAGAACCACCCTTACATACCTTGTATGATTCTCACTTTGTCATTATATACATTATACATGTATATATACGTATATATGTATCTACATATATGCCATTGGATTCTATTGACTGGGATGTTGTTGAGAATGTTTAAATTTTCGTGAGGGATATTGGCCTATAGTTTTCTATTTTGATGATATTTTTTCTTGGCTTTGGTTTCAGGGTTAAGTTCATTTCAGAAATTAATTCAGAACTTTTCCATCCTCTTTTATACTATGGCACCACAGACAACATACTTGGCAGGCATCCAGCAACTCTTTCTGAATTATTGCACCCAGTGGCATCACCTGGGAAGGTTCTCTCTGGTCACAGTGAATTTTTTTTTCACAAAACAGTTTGCTTGAACCTCTTTTTTGTGATGGCTGATTTAAGAGAAACATAGTATGGCTGTGCAATTTTGTTTCCTGCTCAGGAAAAATGCCACAGAAACTGTTGTAATGTTGACCAGGAAAAGATCAGCAAGTGGAAACATACTTTGCTTTGAAAGATCAGCAACAAAGCAACCCACACTTTTTTTTTTCGTTTGTTTACATATGTTGCCATCATTCTTTTCTAGACATTTACTTTCTTATTTTTTTAAAATCATTTTATTGGTGTCCATACAACTCATCCTAATCCACATATACATCAATTATAAGAGCATATTTTTACATTTGTTACCCTCATCATTCTTAAAACATTTGCTCTCCACATAAGCCCCTGGCATCAGCTCCTCATTTTTCCCTCTCCCTCCCTGCTCCACCCTCCCTCATGAACCTTTGATAATTAGTAAATTATTATTTTGTCATATCTTGCACTGTCCCCCTTCACCCACTTTTCTGTTGTCCATTCCCCCGGAGGAGGTTATATGTAGATCCTTGTACGCAATTCCACCTTTCCACCTCACCCACCCTCTACCCTCTTGGTATCGCCACTCTCACCACTGGTTCTGAAGGAATCATCCATCCGGTATTCCCTGTGTTTCCAGTTGCTATCTGTACCAGTGTACATCCTCTGGTCTAGCCTGGTCTAGCCAGATTTGTAAGGTAGAATTGGGATCATGATGGGGGTGGGGGTGGGGAGAGGAACCATTTAGGAAGTAGAGGAAAGTTGTATGTTTCATTGTTGCTACTCTGCACCCTGACTGGCTCGTCTCCTCCCCACAACCCTTCTGTAAGGGGACGTCTAGTTCCCTACAGATGGGCTTTGGGTTCCCACTTCACACACCCCCTCATTCACAATGATATGATTTTTTGTTCTTTGATGCCTGATATCTCACCCCTTCGACACCTCATAATCGCACACGCTGTTGTGCTTCTTCCATGTGGGATTTGTTGCTTCCGAACTAGATGGCCGCTTGTTTTCCTTCAAGCCTTTAAGACCCTAGATGCTATATCTTTTGATAGCCAAACTCCATCAGCTTTCTACACCATATTTGCTTATTCACCTGCTTTGGCTTCAGCGATTGTGTCATGAAGGTGAGCATCATAGAATGTCAATTTAATAGAAGAAAATATTCTTGTATTGAGGGAGTACTTGAGTGGAGGCCCAATGTCCATCTGCTACCTTAATATGAAATCTATAAATATATGCACATAAATCTATTTCCACATCCTCATATATATAAATATATTTACATATGTATATGCCTTTTTTTAGATCTCTATAAATGCCCTTTGCCTCCTAGTTCTTTCCTCTATTTCCTTGTACTTTCCTCTTGTCCCACTATCATGGTCAGTCTTCATTTGGGTTACAGTATTTCCTCTCGGTTACATTACCCTTGATAATGCGCTCCCAGGCCCCGACACCCTCCACACCACCGATTTGGATCACTTGTTGTTCCCTTGTCCCTGAGTTTGTTAACACCATTACCTTCCCCCCCCCCCCCCCCGCATCTCCCTCTCCCATGTCCCTCTGGAACTGGTGTTTTCTCCTCCAGATTGTTCAACCAGCCTATCTTATTTAGACAGACCTGTGGAGATGAAACATGCACAAAACAAGACATAGCAAAACCAAGCAACAAAAGGAAACAAAGCAACAACAACAAAAATTCAATGACAAAACAAAGAAAACACAACAACAACCAAAAAAGAAAAGCTTGTGGTTAGTTCAAGGACTGTTTCTTGGCCTTTAGGAGTGTTTTCGGTACAATCCAATGGGATGGCAAGCCCTGGCCCCAAAGTCTATTTTTGGCATTCCCTGGGGACTTTGTTGCTCTGGTCTGTTGCACACCTGTAGTGTTTTGCCTCAGTGTGGTAGGATCAGATCAGGCGTGATTCCCACACTGTGTCTCCAGTGTTGTTCCCTGTAGGGCTATGGGTCAGTGAGCGATGTCCTGTTTCATAGTCAGGCCAGCCAAATGGTCTTCTCTGTGGATTGGCTGCTCTAAGTGGGAATATCGTCGTCAAGGCTTGGTGGGCCAGGATGTGCTCCACTCTCTCTTCCTCCCCTTTCATTTGCTCCAATGTGCTCTGATCAGTCATGTCCCTCTCCCTGAGCTGCGGCTTCAGTGCTGTCCTCTGAAGTGCTTCTTCTGGGGGGAGGGGCAGCTGTGCACATAGTTGGGATTGGGGCCGGCCCCTCAGACCTCTCCACTGGTTACCTACTCCATGCCGGCATGTTGCATTCAGATCTTGGAGCACCAGGTTGAAGTCTGGTCCCTTTTTCCAAGATCATTACTGGTGAAAAGACATGGTGTTATTCTTACAGCCCTGAAAGCAAACATCAATCAAGAGCCAGTGGAAGGCACCATTGCCACCTCACGCCCAGAAAGCTAAAATCAAGTGAAATCAAAGATCAAGATGATGGGAATTTTGTTTTTAATGTGAGGGAAATAGTGCATTTGGAGGTTATTCCACCAGGTCAGACTGTTAATCAAACTTTCTTTTTAGAGGTTCTGAAAAATTGAGTAACAGTGTGTGACAAAAAAACACCTAATTTGTGGCAGGCTGGTTTTTGACCCCATGATAAGGCACCTGCTCATGCAGCCATCTCAGTGTGCCAGTTTTTGGCAGAAAACAGCATGCCTCTCTTTCTCCATGCACCTTCTTCACCTGACCTTGCTCCAAGCCTATTCTTTTTGTTTCCATAAATGAAGAGGGGCATGAAAGGACAGCGATTTGATGAAGTAGAAGAGGTGAAGAAAAAAACAAGGGAGGTGCTGTCAACCATCCAAACAGATGGGTTTGAAAATGTTTCTAAGAATGGAATTCCAGATTTGACAAATGTGTTAAGTGAAACGGAGAGTACTTTGGATGTCATAAGGTTTTTTTTTAATTAAATACATAGTTTTGAAAAAAGTCTGTGTGTGTGTGTGTGTGTGTGTGTGTGTGTATGGGGTGGGCAGGTACCCCCTCGTATAATCAAGAGAATCAATCCCTGAAAAAGGACATCATGCCTGGTAAAGTAAAAGGTCATCAAAACAGAGCAAAACCCTCAATGAGGTGGACTGGCTTAGCAACCATTGTACAAATGGAATCGGGCAAGGGAGAATTTCGTTCCATGGTCCATAGTGTAACCATGTGTTGGAACCACTTTGATAACACCTAACAACACATCCAGCAGAAAGACTGGGCTTTCTACTTTCTTAAACAGCTCCAGGATTGGAAACCCACAAGAGGTAGCTATGAGTCAGGATTGACTCGATGGCAATGAGTGTTTTATTGTTGTTGTTTTATTTTGGTTAATGACATACCCTGCGTACCTCTATGACTGTTGTCTTCTTGCTTGTCTAAATCTTCATTAATTCTCATACTCTTCAGTACCATCACTATCAGGAACACATATATTCTTATGAGATTAGGTTGATTGATTATATTATTTATTTTTTCTGTGTCTTTGTTAAGTTTCTTCTGGGTGTCCTATCCTTGATCAGAAGTGATGTATGATCATTTATGTATAAGTATGTCTGTCAGTTTGTCTTTCTGTGTTGGTTTGTGTGTTGCTGTGATCCTGGAAGCTATGTCACTAGTGTTTCAAATAGCAGCAGAGTCACTCACAGTAAGTAGGTTTTAACAGAGCTTCTAGACTAAGAACAGACACAAGAAAGGAATGGGCTGTCCACCTCTGAGGAATTTGCTGCTGGAAACCTTGTTCATAACACTGAAACATGATCAGAAACCAAAGTCTTAATGAATAGAAGCAGAACATTGTTACAGATAGTGCCAGAAGACGAGACCTTTAATTTGGAAGGTGCCCAAAATATAGCTGAGGAAGAGTTGCCTTCTCCAAGTAGAGTCAACCATAATGACATGGTTAGACTAGAGCTTGTAAGTACGCCTTTGGGACCTTCATTTGCTGTGTTTGTCCAGGCTGACTAGAGAAACAAATTCAGGGAGACTCAGACATGTTTAGGAAAGAGCTTTATATAGAAGAGCAATTGAATATTGAGACAGCATCCCAGCCCAGTCCAGATCAAGTCCATTAGTCTAATATTAGCCCATATCTCCAATACCAATCTATAAATTCCTCTTCAGACTCACAAAACACATGCAATGACACCAAATGCCAGTGGGTGGAAAGTCTTGTGGATCCAGTGGTGCTGGAAGCATCTCAGTGCTGGTAGGTGTATCCACATGGCTCCTCCAGCTCCAGGGCTCTGGCTCCATCACCATAGTTCCATGTGGTTTGTCAAAAGGAATATGAAGCAGAAAGTGTGGATCTGGCCTCCAGTGAGCTATTTCTCTCCATGAGGTCATTAAGCTGCAACCTGACTGACAGGCTAAACTCCACCCCTTCACTCTTAATATTCTCAAGTTGACACCACATTATATAACTACCACAGCTAGGCAGGAAGAAATTAAAGATTTCTACCAATAGCATCAGTCATACATTGATCAAATAGGTAATGAAGATGCACTGATATTATTGGCACCTGGAATGTAAAAGTTGGAAACAAAATGAAAGGAGCAGTAGTTTTAAAGTATGATCTTGGTGACAGAAATGAAGTTGGCGATCACATGATAGAATTTCATAAGACCAATGTTTTCATAGCAAATACCTTTTTTTTAAACAACAATAAAGGTGACTATAGACATGGACTTCTCCAGGTAGAATACACCAAAATCAAATGAACTACATCTGTTAAGAGACAATGGAGAAGCTCAGTATCAGCAGCTTTAGCCATTATGTGTTGGGCAGTGATCCATATGATCAGCAGTTCAAAACCACTAGCAGCTCCCCTAGAGAAAGACTGGGCTTTCTATTTCCATAGTTACAGTCTTAGAAACCCACAGGGAGTTGCTATGATTCGGTATTGACTCCCTGCGGTGAGTAAGAAAACCAGGGTAGGGGTTGGCTGTGGAACAGACCATTAATTTCTTATATGTAAGTTCAGGTTGAAGCTGAAGAAAATTAAAACAAGTCCATGAAAGTAAAAAATATGACCTTGAGTCTACTCCAAGGACAGAGTTGATACACTGAGCACTCATGACAGGAGACCTGATGAGTTATGTGGGAGGCATCCAGGACACCGTCATGAAGACAGCAATGGGGCAATAAAAAAAGACAAGAAAGAAAAGATCAAAGGGGATGTCCGGAGAGACTCTGAAATTTGCCCTTCATGTATAAAGCAGTGAAAACAAATGGAAGAAAGGATGATGTCAAAGAACTGAACAGAAACCTCCAAAGGACATCACAAGAAGATAAAGCCAAATATTATAATGAAATGTGCAAAGCCTCGAGATAGAGAACAGAAACGTACGACCACGCTGAGCATATCTAAAAGTGAAAGAACTCCAGGAAAATATCAGGCCGGCAGTTGCAATATTGGAAGAGTCTCCGTGTAAAACATTGACGTATGCAGGAAGCATCCAAGGACGACGGGAAGAATACACAGCGTCAGCGTACCACAAAGAACTAGTTGGACACCGAGGAGCCCCATAACTATCCTCTAGTTCTTTAATGTTTCCTCCCCTTTTATTATAGTTTTTATTTGGTTTACCTCATTAATTATGTCAGATGTGCATAGGCTCATCTGTATATTGAATAAAGAAGACAGAAGAAAATGGGTTGTGGGAAACAGAAGGATTTCTCCCAAGCTGTCTCCCCCAAATATATGCCAAACTTAGCTGCTTGGGAATGACCGTGCACTTGGAGGTCATCAGGAGTAGGTCAGGGGTCATTCTCCCTAAGGATTATCAGCCATCCAGAGAAAGCAGTCACCACTGTTTATCCCA
The DNA here is from genome assembly GCF_050624435.1 of Tenrec ecaudatus. Taxonomy (NCBI): domain Eukaryota; kingdom Metazoa; phylum Chordata; class Mammalia; order Afrosoricida; family Tenrecidae; genus Tenrec; species Tenrec ecaudatus. The sequence continues at coordinate 128,999,120 of NC_134531.1, forward strand.
CAACAGGTAGGGCCCACATTCCCTTCTGAAAAGGATAGTAGTTGTCTGTTTCCTGGTAGGAGACCCCACAGAGGTCAAACCTGCCAAGGATGATCAAGGTTAGGCTGCCATACTAAATCTAGGATCCGCCCATCTTGTCACATGTATACCCCCAGTCCCTCCTCTTCCTATTGCGTGCATTTCCCTAGACCACTCCCTCTCATTACTGTATTACCTATAGCACAACCCCTTCCTGTGACATATGTCCTCACCTGTAATTAGGGGACTTGCATGTCCCCAGCGAAGATAAAAGCCTGGGCTTGCATTAAAGATCTCTCTCCCTCCACGTGGAACACCAAACGGGGCTGAGGTGAGCATGCTACCATGAATTGACTCCATTTATTTCAATACTTCTCTTCTATCTCTCATGCTTTCTATAACTTTACTATGATCTTTACTTATTATCGCTGTACAATTGCGCCTACTGGACCCGTGATGAGGTGTTAGGGCCTGGCTTCCCCTGACAATGGATGCATTTGAATCGTGGTGTTGGAGAAGCATATTGAATGTACCATGGGCTTCTAAAAGGACAAACTGGTTTGTCTTGGAAGAAGTATGAGTACAGTGCTCCTTAGTGGCAGCGATGGCAAAGATTGATCTTATACATTTTTGGACATAGTGGCAGGAGAGATCAGTGTGGAGAAGGACGTCGTGCTGGATAGAGTGGAGGAGCAGCGAAAGCGAGGAAGGCCCTGGATGAGATGGATTGGTACCTGGGGCTGTAGCAATGGGCTCAGGCACAGGAACAACTGTGAAGCTGACAAAGGACTGGGCACTGTTTCCTTCTGCTGTGCATGAGCTCCTTATGGGTAAGAGTGGACTCAGTGGTATCTAGCAACAACGTAAGTTGTGTTTATTGTATGATCGTACATTCCCCTCTTCAATTCTGCTAAGAGTTTAATTTTTGAAATGTGAAGCTCTTTCATTGGGTGCTCAGGTATTTGTCATGGTTATACCCTGTTTTTCAAGTGGATCCTATACTCAGTGGATTACCTTTATATTTACATTTTATCTACTTGATTCTGAAGCACCAGTATAAGAAGAGGTTGCTGAGGTTGGTGGTATAAATATCTTGTCTACTATATAATGGTCTGTCAACCTCAAACTCAGCTCGTCATTTAGAGTTCAGGTTCCATGTGTTGCTGTTTAGTGCCATAACCTTGTTAAAGTGCTGTAACATTTAGATTTATTTTATCATGTTTGATAAGGAGAGAGGCGATAATACCTACAGCTATTTGTATACACCATTTCTATTGGTAGACTCACTCACCAGCTGCCTAGGTAGGTTATCGGCTTTGGGAAATGATTTTGAATGGACTGAAACATGTACGTTTTGAGTAGCTTGAAGTCATGCTATTTTAAAACACCAAGCATGTGTAGTTTCACTTCACTTTTACATCCTCTCTCCTCAACGTCTTTCAGTCACCAGTTATTATTCATAATTCTGCCATTCTTCTCCACAGAAGATCCAGTTAGATTGATGTTGGAAAAATTTCAGAACAATGACATGTATCTATTTCACTGACGACCCAGGATGTGAAAGAAAAAAATTGTGAACAACTCAGATACAAGTGCTTTTCAGCCTGCTACCATCTCCTTTGGGAAGGGGCAGTGATCTTTGCCTTAGCGTCTGTCGCTCTGCAGCCGTCGTGGTGGATCAGCAACTTTAATGGGCCACAGCCAAGTGCACATACTCAGGGAACATCAAGTACTGAAAATGTGGAGGATTTGATATTTTTCAGTCCAATAACCAAAAGCATTTGATCTTTTATTGGCTGCGTATGGCTGCTGTAAAGAGAAATAAAGTGTCCTAAGTATTCAGGGTTGAATAAGTAGGAGTGTTTTTTATTCTCACTGTTCAAACAAGCTCAGCTTTATGCTTTGTATAATAATCCATCAACACATGAAGACTTTCGAAGAACACATACCTCTTTCTAACAGGATTTAAACGACCTCTTTAAAACATATATTTAAGAGGCATGAAATTCTTACCCGGCTGTAGTTCTTTTTATTAACAATTGTCTTCCAGATTATCTTCTCTCTTGCCTAGGTAAAAAAATGAAAATGTAAGTGGCATACAAGGATGCTTCTTATTGGAGATAGTGAAGAAAGTTGTTTGTCTTCCACATTGTGATTTCCTTGGATAAATGGTCTGTAACCAGATCCTGGAGGCTATGCAAAGTGCCGGTGGAGCAACCGAGGGCGGGACCTGGCCAATCTTCCTGAGAGACCCTGGAGATGGTCCCACTGGGCTAGAATAACAGAGCCTCTATTCAGCCCGCTCTGGGCTAGCACCCTACTGATTAGCATAGTTGGGAGGTCAAACAACGGCATCTCCTCCTGCTTATTCATTATCAAATTACTTCACAGTGTTTATTTAGAGAGCTCTCCCTGATTCAAGGGCACCAAGTTACAAAAACAGACTTTGTCAGAAGTATGACTGCATTAGAGAAAATAATCCCAGAGGAAAGTTGCTTGGCTAGGAAACGCGTTCCTTTGCATTTTAGGAAGTCAAGTCCAATGCAGGTTTCAAACAGCGCAACACTTCCTATTTGGAAGATGTACCTGTATTTATTTATTTTATTTATTTTTTCTTCGCCCCACCTTACCCCGTGTATTTATTTTTTAAAGTTAACGTCTGCAAACTGATGGTGGGAGCAATTATATAATTCTGCTCAAGATGAGTGAACGATGGAATGATGTGATTTCTGTACCATAGATGTTCATGTGTCTTAGAATACCATCATTTGTTGGTGACGGTGGCCATCGTGTCTAGTCTGATCAGGGTGACCCCACATGCACAGGGCAGACCAGCTTCATGGGGCTTGAAAGTGACCTTTCATAAGCGGATCGCCAGGCTTGTCTCCCTAGGTACCTGGGGGTGGCTTCAAACTGCCAAACTTTCCACCAGGAGTGGCGTGCTTAGTCATTGCACTACCCATTAGATAGGAACCCAAGGAATGCCAAGTCACAGTGATATTGTAAACAGCAATTTAAAACGAATGGAAAAATCTCTTTGGTGGCCAATGTTTTCAGGGGAAATAACTTATTTTGCATATGTAGGCTAGATAAATAAAAGCAAAAGAAAGGGAATTTGCTGGCTTTTAGTGGATTCGATTAAATGAGTGAATCCCACTTACATTTACATTTAGAAACAACATTTAAAATTTTTCTTATCAAATGTTTATGAATGACTCAAAGGAGAAGGTAAGATTTTGGGGATAAATTTTCATGTTGGGAACAGATGATCTTCCCACCCCGCCCCCTCTAGTCAGTTGCTGAGAAATTGATCACAATTTGGTTAATCTTTTACTAGGAAATGGTCACAGATTGGGTAACTTGGAAAGATGTTTATATTTCTTAGCCGGGAGAGTAACGGTGGTGTCAGGTCAGTTTACATGTTCCGTCTGGGAAGTGGAAACAATTACTCCTGTATTTGGATCTACCCGAAGCTCTTCCTGTGGAATCCTCTCTCCGAGCCTCCAGCCTTTGTTTATGTGGAGCAAGTCCTGATGCCCTGCCCCCACAGTAGGCACTCAGAGTGAACTATCAAAAGGCTCTTTAAAAATGGAGTGCAGTGGAAAGCCCCAACCGAGCTCTGGTTAAAAGGCAGCAGCACGCTAGTCAGTGCACTTACCTATCTTTGCAGCAACTGGTTTATTTTACTTAGTTTCGTTCAAAAGCAACCGTCAAAGCTCTAGTTAAAATGTGCTGTCCCCGTTAGATTCATAGTGACTATCCCTACCATTCCTTGGTGGAGAGGCAAGGGAGTCTTAAGGAGCTCTGCTGGCTCTGTGGAGTAAGCATTGGACTGCTACCACAAGGTTGATGGTTCAAACCTACCAGCCCTCTGGGGAGGAAGAAGAGACTTCCCACTTCTGCAAAGTTTTACAGTCTTGAAAATGCTGAGAGTCGTGATCCAGTCCCTGACAGGGCCCAGCTCTCTCTCTCTCTCTCTCTCTCTCTCTCTCTCTCTCTCTCTCTCTCTCTCTCTCTCTCTCTCTCTATCCCCCGACCCCTGTCACTCGTTACCAAATGGCTTTGCAGGGAAAGGGTCATTTTGGGAAACAATGAAGTGACCCTTCTCGGGTATTTTCATTTCGCCATTGTTGTCCGTGACTGCTGACCTGGACTGCACGGCGTCGCTGAAGAGAGGAGGACGTGATAACTGGGGATTCAATCCTTTCAGGTTTTCTGTTGAAAAAACCCCTTGATTTTCACAGGCTTCCCCAATTCTGAATTTTAGGTGAATTCCAAATTCAGAAATTCAACAGTCAATTCCTGAATGCAGCATGGGAATCATTCCTGTATATGCTCATTTCCCACCTCAAGTCCACCAGAAAGGAGGAATATCCAGCAGTCTCTTGGGAGCTACGGCAGCTTGTACAAAGCACCTCAGATCTATCTAGCTTTGGCATCGCTGCCATTTGCTTAGCAGCTGCACCCAGACAAAATCTTTCTTGTCCCCTGTAGCCCTTACATCACACCACGAATACCTTATTGCGCTTCTGTTTCGCATGCAGGCTTAGTGGGAGTACAAATTTGATGCTGTTGTACTTTATCACCTCCAGTTTACAGTTGAGCGCCATGCCTTTTTAGTGCTGACTAGGAAAACAGATTGACTGAATCTGGGAATGCAACTTTACAATGTGCATAATCCTGGGTCTGCCACTGAGGGAATTCAATGAGGGAAGCATTGATCTCCTTGCAGAGCGCAAATGCAGCTAGCTCAGAAGCACTCTGCCAGGGATATTGTTATTCAAGTCATGCAGTTGCACAACATGTTTTCAAACCAAGTTCTTGTCATGCGGCAGCTCTCTGGCTTTCGTTTCCTTTCCATGACACGTGCATAACAACCATGTGTCCTGGAAGGAAAGGGAGGCTGCAGAACCACAGTTTACCATCTGTGTTTGCTCAAGGCTAAGCGAAATAGCCTCCACGCCAGTGACATCTCACTATGTCACTGCGTGAAGAAAGGTCTCCTGCGGGAAGGTGAGAGGATGAATCACTTCAGGAACACGTTGTCTCCAGTGATGATGAATTTGATGCTGCTTTGCGTTGCTGGGCCAATGTGTTTTCACTTTTCCAGAGCAGTAAATGGGGCCAAGAAATAACCTAGAGAAGCCCTGTAGATAGCACGCAAAAATGAAATGCACTCTATAGCAACTTACCATATGTATCGACATCTCTATTGCAATATTTCATACTTGTTAGTGAAAATATTTTTACAACATAGTGCCTCCCAAGTGCAGGAGCTAAATCGAGCCCTTTAAAAGTGATTGCAGATGATTCATTTAGGGCTGTCATAATATAGTATTTTCTTTAATGAAAATTTATATCTTTTCTTCCTGGACTGAAGCTCAGTGGAATAAAAGTACACAGAAAGATGGGAGGGACTGATATATCTAATATTAAGCACACCTACTGTGTGAAGAATGCCAGAAAAACAAATCCGCCTTCCAGGAAGTAGAGCTAGAACGCTCCTTGGAATTGAGGATGGTGAGACTCTGGGTTATAGGCTTCGGTTGGGATCTCAGGAGAGACCACTGCCTGCTGAAGCACATTGTCATGTGTACAGGGTCAGGGACAAAGAGCTTCAATGATAGTGTGGACTGATAGCGTGATTGCAATAATAGGATCAAGCATGACGTGTGGGAGGCCAGCACAGGGCCTGGCGGTGTTTGGCTCTGTTGCACATCATGCTGCTGCGAGTGGCAGGCAACTCCATGGCGCACGTCAGAAACACAGGTGCTTGACAGCTTACAGGGACAGTCCCAGTGCAGTCTGGGCTGATCGCGTTTGACTTCGTGCGTCTGGATGTAAGAGTTTCATCTAAATGTACTATGCGAACCGAAAAGGATGGCTTTGGGCATAGAACTCACAGATCAACTTTATGCTGGTATCTCAGTAAATGACCACCATATTGATTCTGATTCATAAAATGAATGTTTGTTTCAAACAAACTGGAACACTGAGAACATGTCCATAAGATGAAGTCTCACCATCCTTGTCTCCAGGAGTGCTCTGACCATGCTTCTAGGCATTAGTGAGGAAAAACAGACTGGTATTTTGACTTGGACAATCACGTGAATTACTATGCCAGGAATGTCAGAGTCAAGAGGAATGGCATCATACTTATTGTCATCAAAAGGACAATGAAAAATCTACTTTGAAAGAAATGGTGTTTCTGCTAGGTTACTATATATGTGTATGAAAAATGAAACAAAGCTAAACCAAACTCACTTCCATCTGCCAATTCTAACTCTTAGTGACCCCATAGTCAAGAGTAGAACTGCTTGGTTGCGTTTCTGAGACTGTAAAGCTTTACAGGAAGAGAAAGTCTCATCTGTCTTCCAGGGTTCTAGTAGTTTCGAACTACTGACCTTGTGGTTAGCAACCCAATGTAACCCACTACACCTTCAGGGTTCCTCAAGGAAGACTAGTTTAGTACAAATATTCAGATCTGTGTACCAACCACTAGTGGCAAAGGTGAAGAAATAAAAGAATTCTACCAACTTCTTCAGTCTAAAATTGATCAAGCATGCAATCAAAATGCATTCATAATTCCTGGTGATTTGAAGGAGAGGGTTGGGAAGAAAGAAGAGGATTTTCAGTTTGAAAAGATGGCCTTGGTGATAGAAATAAGGCTAGAGGTCCCATGGTAGAATTTTGCAAGACCAACAAATCTATCAAAAGGGTAAGGCACTCAGGCTGGGAGAAAATCTTCAGGGTCGGCATATGTGATGAGTCTAAATTCTAATATATACATAAAAATTATCTTAACAAAAGGTCAAATGACCCAATTAAATAATAGGCGAATGACACTAATAGGCATTTCACCAAAGACGAACAGCCAACACACACAGGAAAAAATACACTCTGTCATTAGTCCATGTTCACTGCCATCGAGAACTGCTCCACGGCATACATCAAGCTGCTTCTTTTCTCTTCCAAAGCAGCTAGTGGGTTTTGAACCACCAACCTTCAGTCAAGAGGTTAACAGCCAAGAGTTTAAGAACTTTACCACCAGGTCTCTGTCATTAGCCATTAGAGATGTGAATCAAAGGTACAATGGGTTAACATCTGACCTCTGCTAAAATGGAAATAATCAGAATTTTGAAGGTGTGTAACATCTTGGGAAATTGGCAATGGTAACAAATGAAATGAAACATAAGAAGATCTATATCCAAGGCATCCGTTAGCTGAAATTGAATAGTATTGGATATTTTAAATCAGACAATCATATGACCTCTTATGACAGCAATGATAAATTGAAGATATGTGACACCACATTCATTGTCAAAAAGAGCATTTCAAGACATTCCAAAGTTCAACACAGTCAGTGATAGTATATTGCCAAAATTCCTACAGGAAGCCCACTCAATGTGATGATTCCTCTAACTGACTACATGCACGATCCTTCACCAGGCACTAATGCTAAAGATGAAGAAATTAACCAAGATTTTAACCAAATATTTCTGTCTCAAATTGACCAATATGAAATCAAGCTGTATTTATAATCGTTGGTGGTTGGAATGGGAAAGTTAGAAACAAAGAGGTACCAGTAGTAGGAAAATATGGCTTTGTTGATGGAGACAATAGAATTTTACAAGACCAACAACTTATTCATTTCAAATACTTTTTTTTTCAACACAGGATCCAGCAGGGAAATAACATGCAGTAATAACAGAAACTTGATCTGTGGAAATAGATGTTGGAGAATCCCAATATTATTAGTCACAGAAATGCTAAGGGCCAAATGCTAAACATGCCAGCAATTGCTCATGAATTAAAAATCCAAGTTTAACCTAAAGAAAATTTAAACAGGTCCACAAGAGCCAAAGCACAACCTTGAGTATATTCTACTTGAACTTAGAAAACATCTCAGAAATAGACCTGATACATTAAACACTAATAACCGAAAGCGCAAAGGTCATTAAGGGTGCATGAAAGAAGGAAAAGGCAAAATTAAGTGCCAAAAGAGACTCTAAAACTTGCTATTGAATGTACAGAAGCGAAAATGAACAGAATAAATAGTGACATAAAAGAAATGAACAGAAGATTTCAAATGACAGTTTGAGAAGAAGAAGAAGAAAAAAACCTAAAACATTATAATAAAAGAGTGGAAAGGCCTGGAGTTAGAAAACCGAAAGGGAAGAACATAGCATTTCTCAACCTCACAGAGCGGAGGAAAGAGCGGAGGATTCTGGGGGCCACCTATTGGCCGCGGACGTCCAGAATACTGCATTGTGCGCATGCAGGACTTGTGCCTAGACCAAGAGACAGCCATGATAATGCAACAGGATACGACTTGACTTAAAATGAGAAGAGGTGTGCAGCGGGGTGGCGTCATTTTCCTAGACTTCTTAAACCCACATGCTGAGCAAATATCCGAGAAGCAGGACTATGTGATAAAAACGGCATCAATATTGGAGAAATGGTCGCTTAACGATTGATGATTGATGATTTACAGAGAATGCAGCTTGCTTGCTGAAAATGAATAGGCTTGAAGCACATACTGATAAAGATAAAAGATTATAGCCCTCTGTGTAGATTTTAGTTTAACACAAAGAAAACAAAACCTTCACAAGTACACTGTAAAGTAAAGTCATAGTCAGAGGAAAACATAGTTGTCAAATGTTTCATTTTACACCCTGCAAAATCCAAACGAGCATTTCTACTCCGTCTTCTAATGTCATTACGCGTCCAGCCTGACTCAGTGTCAGCGGGTTTGGTTGGGCTGATGTGATGTTCGTGGTGGAGATGTGCTTAGCAGCCCTATGGCCAAGTCCCAGCCTGCCTGGGCTTCTTACGGTGTCATAGGAATGTGTATTCCATACAGTGCTGCAGGACATCATTTGGGGGTATTTTCATTCTCAGGTGTTCACTCACAGATGTACAATATTATGATTTACTCTTCAAAACATTCCCATATAAATTTTGTTTTCTAACATAAATTGGGGATTTCATTTGTCTCAAATCATGGACCCAAACACTTTTCCTAGAGTAGAATAAGCAGATTTGGGGAACAGTGAAATGACATGTCAGAACTGACTTATTGATGGAGTTACTAAAATTCTTTCCTGAGCAGGAACTATTCATATATTTATCTTGTTTTGTTTGTTTTATTTAAATCATTTTATTGGGGTTATACATTTATCTTATATACAAGATGCTTTAAAATGTTTGTGGAAATGGAGGGGACAAAGGGGAACCGATCCCAACGATTGACACATAACCCCCACCTACCACCGCAGGGGGACGAACAACAGAAACATGGGTGAATGGGATAGGTGTAAGATATGAAAATACTAATAATTTATAATTTATCAAGGGGTTGAGAGGAGAGGAAAAAAGAGCTGAAACCAAGGGCTCAAATAGAAAGTAGATGTTTAGAAAATGATGATGGCAACCTATGTACAAATATGATTGATACAATCGATGTATGGAATGTTATAAGAGCTGTAAGAGCCCCCAATAAAATGATTAAAAAATAATAAATAAATAAATAGGTTTGTGGAAAATAGAATTAGAAAATAATAGAACTGTTCCATGAAGTTTGGGGCCTGCTAGCTACAAGGTCATTCGTTGATACCGACTAGTTACTCCACGGGAGAAAGATGAGGCTGTCTGCTCCCACAAGAGTGACAGACTCACAAACCCCAGGGACAATCTGACACTTCCACTATGATTTGAAATCCAGTAGATGGCAGCGGGTTTTTTGTTGTTGTTATTGCTCTAAGATAGTCTTTAAGTCTTCGACCCAAAGTATCCTCTTAAACCTTTACACAAATCGAAAGTTAGTTCATAAAGCAATTGTGGTAATTAGATTTTATGTCAACTCGATACACTTGTGTACAGTATGGATGGAGTCTAACCTCTTGATCAGGACATAAACTAGTGTCTCCTTAGGGATGTGGCCTTCCGATGAGATGCTGTAGAGAGAGAACCTTTCACGTTCTTGTGCTACTTTGCCTCCATGCTTTCTTGGATTCAGCACCTGGCTCTGGGGGTGAAGCTGGTGGCTCAGGTGACCTGCCAGCTCCAGGAACTGTTAGCATCCTCCCATGTTCCTGCTGACGCTTGCTCCATGTGACTTGGCACCCACTGAAAGGTGATCTCCTGTGTTCATTGGCTGGCAGGTGTGTGAGTCTGGATGGAGCTTCAGGAGCTCTGACTCAGGAATTTCAGTTGGACTGGGTTGGGCCGCTTTCTTGATAGAAATTTCTTGAGAGAGTTTCTTTTTCATACATAAATGAGTGTATATGGTTTTGTTTCTCTAGAACAACAGCCTAATCCATGAATGGATCTCACCTTTGAATGTTGAACTCTTCGAACAAGACCTCTGTACCAAATCAACTGGTCAAATACGCTCAAGAACAGATGGGACGATTCGGGGGCCGGGGGTGGAGGGTGGGCAGCGAAACTAAGTTAATGGGAATGGAACAACTAGACAAAAATCGTGGAAGTTTGACACAATGTGAAGAATGTGCCCAGTGTCATGGAGCAATAAGTATCGAAATTGTTAGATGGAAACCTTTTACTGTAGTTCACTCACACAGAAAAGATACTAAAATCTCTGACACACATGCAAACACAAAGTGAGCCGCTGATGAACTCTCTCCTGTTGTCTTGTCTAACCTGCGCCCCTGCATTTGGTCTTATTCCAGGGTTACCACAGACTTCAAAGTTGGCTCTGCAGGACCCAGAGGAAGGGAGGAAAGGCCTCCGCACACAAAAAAGCCAGCCAGCCTGCAAACGCATTTCTTTGCGGGGGCTCATAAAGCAGGAGTCTTGTCACAAGCTCTTTTGCCTTAGAATTGTTTTGTTAGCCAATAGGACCAGGCAAGTCATTTAAATGGCCAGATCTCATTTTGCTAGCACTAAACATTTGGTTTTTTAAAGAACATTTGCTTATGAGTAAGTTGAAGGTATTGTGTATATACATAAATGAACATCTGTATATCTTTTGGGGAGGGCATGGATGTCTGAATGCAATTCTTGTCAAAACTCTAAGTTATTAGATTATTTTAATTAGAAAACATAAATTTATATAACCTTGTCTCAGGTAATCTTTTCTCATTTTTTTAGCTTTATTATCACAATTTTATTCAAGTTGATGGAAATATAAGTGTCCAAATTTAAGATCACATTATCACAACACTTTTAAAATAAGACAATGACAATCTCTGTTAATACAGCGAATGAAGTTTCTGATTCTTAAATATAAGCCTTAAAATATGAAGAAAGAAAATAAAAATGATCTGCAGTTAGTAAGCCCATTTTGGTGTGACACAGTTGACAATCTTGCTGCATGTGAGATGCAGGACCGGTCAATCTACAGAGACAGACTGGGAGGATGACAGGTAGAATGGGGGAAATGGAGATCTACTAACGAGTACAAGAAGCAAGAAAATGTTCCAAGGCTGATTGTGGTGATGACTGTATAACTCTGCTTGAGGTGATTTAACTATGGAATTGTATGGCATATGAATTATATGTCATTAAAACTATTGGAGGAAAAGTTGACAATCTAACATTGATCAGTTACCAGCTAAGAAACAATCTTAGAATAAATGCAACCAGAGTTTCACTCCTTAAAAGCAAGGATGATAAAATTTCAGATTACCTACTTACTTTAGGCATATCACCTGGAAAAGTTGATCGCTATAAGAGGGTATTATAATCAGAACCACAGAGAACCAAAGGCCATCTTCCCTCCTTCAACTCAACTGCTATGACCTCAATTCCAAATCATCATGATCTTAGCCAGACCGACAAGTATGCTGGGACCCATGTCAAGATGCTACCCAAGTCCTGGCCCAGTTGTCTTTTCATGGTAATTGGTGTCTGATTGGTGTTCCTCGCTGGTGACTCAGCATCAGTCTTCTGCACCTGCTCAGTAGAGTGGGGAGGTCATAAAGGTAGCTTTGACGAAGGTGTAGTTTTTGCCATCTGCAGATCATACACGGAAGGATTCAATGATGGTAGCTTAAGTCACACCCATTTTTAAGGTGGGGACTCAAAATACATACCACCTTAACCTTGTCTCATTAACATAACCGATAACTCCCTCCAAAATGGGATTCTAACCCCAGGTGTAGAAGCCAGAATTTATAATACATCACAAAAGAGAAGGCTGTAGCTAGATGAGTCATATTAAGTAACTACATCTCACCAGTATTGTTGATACTTAGTAAATGACCAACTTGGTTAGCAACTGGGAGAGTTTGGCTCGGTTTTAAGTTAATGTATCCACATTGAAAGGCATTCTGGTGGCTCAGTGGTTAATTACTCAGCTTCATGGGAGAAAGAGATGGTACTGGGTTTTCATAAAGATTCCCACCTCGGAAACCCTATGGGTCAGTTCTACCTTGTTCTATAGTGTTCACATGAGTCGATCGACTCCATGGCACAAGGCAACAACCTTCATATTAAATCTATGATCTTGGCTTTATTCGTTTGAACACCCAATAAGAAAATCACTTTGGTCAAGCAGACAAACTCGGTAGGAAGTAAAAATGACTCCATGGGTCCATGTGTACGCAGTATGGGTCTCCCTCGTAGGCAATGTACCGTATATACTCGTGTATAAGCCAAGCTTCTCAGCACACACAATGTGCTGAAAAACGGGGGTTCGGCTTATACATGGGACAGTGCCATGAATGGATGTCATCTGGTCAAGCCTGACTAACAAAAGGAGGAAATCTCATGAAGCCTGACATAGAGTTAATAGCAAAGTGGGTTTGAGATGCATGGGAAGACATTCCAGAAGACATGGTGCGACGTGCCTTCCAGAAATGTAGTATCAGTAATGCTATGGATGGCAGTGAAGACTGCGCTTTGTATGAAAATGACATCAGTGATGGTGATGACTGCGATCTCAGTGAGGACAGTGTCTGTGATGACCTCACACCAGCTGAAGCTCTGCATTGGGACACGGATGATGATGAGGAATCCAGTTCTGAAGGATTTTAACTCTTTACATTTTAGCTTGGTTGCTGATTGAGCTCAGGGAATAGTACTCTTAAGGTATCATTGTTGATACCTTATTGTTTTTGTTGAACCTATTTTCCACTTACTGTGCTGATTTACTAATGTTAGATGACTTGTCCTTTTATTTGTTTTTTATTTAAAATAAATATTTAAATACATTACCCCACTGATGTCTCAATTTTTACTAATTTTATTTTCATTTGTTTTGATTAATGAAACACATCAATAGCTTCTGCATTTTCCACCCTAGCCTTGTACGCGAGTCAATCAGTTTTTCTGGTTTCCCAGGTAATAATTAGGTACCTGGGCTTATACTCGGGTCGGCTTATATTCGAGTATATACGGTGATTCTTTGTTTTTAACTCTGTGGATCCATTTCTTTGTGAGTGTTTCTTTCTTATTTAATCATTTTATTGGGGGCTCATACAACTCTTATCACAATCCATACATACATCCATTGTGTCAAACACGTTTGTACATTTGTTGCCCTCAGCATGCTCAAAACATTTGCTTTCTGCTTGAGCCCTTGGTATCAGCTCCTCCTTTTTCCCTTCCCTCTCTGCTGCTCCATCCCCTCCATGAACTCTTGATAATTTATAAATTAGTATTATTTTGTCATATCTTACACTGTCTGATGTCTCCCTTCACCCACTTTTCTGTTGTCCATGTTCCAGGGAGGAGGTTATATGTAGATCCTTGTAATTGGTTTCCCCCTTTTGACGCCACCTTCCCTCCAATGTATTGCCGTGTAATTCTTATTAAGTCAACTTCTATACAGTAACTATAGAAAGTGGGAAGATTGTGATAGTGATAGTGGGATAATTGTGATAGTGGGAAGATAAAATTTACCTATAGGAAAAATAGAAACGTACAATTTTTTTCTTAATCTAGTTCTGTGTGTAGCAAGAGAAGATGACTGTTCCTACACTCTAGCTTTCACCATATCATATCCTTCCCAAAGACAAAACATACTTTGATTGAATTCCCAAGGCGATTTCAAGTAACGTATAATGTATGGATTCCATAAACACTAATTAAGAACAATGAGCTTATTTCCTTTATATTTCCCTTTTAGTACATTCCAGACGCTCTGCTTTAACCTTTCATTATTATAAACTTCATTAAGAAAAACGACGCTACTTCTTGTGCATAATCACCATCCCTCAGCAAACGTAATGGGATCTTAGCTGTTGTTTTTCCTTCCGTGGACCTTTCTCCAGAACTAAGCTATGTGAATCTCAATTATTTTTGCCACCAGGAAAGAAGTTTAAATTAGCATCTTTATGGATTGGGTACCATGAGGCTTTTAAATCATTGGATGAGGCGAAACGCATCCTTAAGTCCTTGCTTGTATAGATACTGCAAGGATTTTACTACCATCATTCTAGTAGCCTCTGCTGTTTTGAAGGGTTTGTTGTTGTTGTTGTTGTTTTAATGATACCAGGGCTTTGGGTAAGATATAGCTGACCCTTAGAAGACATGGGTCAATGTCAAATATCGGGTTTTCCCTGGAGCTTCTGCTGTGACTGTCTCTAATAGAAACTCACAGACTTAACACGGTCAGCGTCCAGGACCAAAAATGCAAACGCCCTACAGTTTGACCCTTCAAGGTGCTATAAAAACATGCATACTTTTCCTAGGAGAAAACTCGCGAGAGCACGGTCCCTCAAAACAGTCCAATTTGATGTGCGATGCCTGCTGCGATGTGCATTACATCATGGTCTATTTTCGGCTTGCTACATTAATCAAACCCTATCCCATTTATTAAAGAGCTTCCTGCAGCTCAGGCATTTGAAATGCAGAGTGCCAACAAGCAGCTGCCAGACACCACGAAGGAAAGAGGTGGGCTCTGATTTGAGTCATGTACAAATTGAATTTCAAGTGACTGAGCAGCCTCTTTATCTCTTAGGGACACAACTAGGGTCTGTGGCAGCGTTCTGAAGGAAAGGAAACCCAGAGCCGCGGTTCCCTCATGGGGTAGTTACCAGGGCCCTTCCCAGCAGTCTTTCCGGAACCGCTGATGAGTGTGACCTTTGCAGAAACGCACAAAGCCTTGATTTCCGCACCGTTAACCTTTACAAGCTGGAACCCCTCTGCGAAACCTACCCACAACAGAGGGCTGCTTCCAAAGGAAAACAGACGCAGACACATGTTATGAAAGAGCAACTCCAAATACACATACGCACGCACATATTCTCGGGCGATGAAGACATTGAACCCATTTTCAATTATTCTCTCTGCAGTTCCTCCCCCCCCCCCGCCTGCCCCCCTTCCCCTGTTATTTACATTCATCTTCCTTTGGAGCAAGAAAGTGTCAGTGCTCAGTGCAGTGTCAACCCTCTACTTAAATTCATTTGCTACACTTCAGAACTGCCTTGATCGAAATTGGTGGTGGGAATGGAAATTACATATGTTCAGGATTTGCTAAGTGTCAGTGAGACCATTTGCTCACTCTTAAATAATGACCAAGTGCATGTCTTGAGGAGAAAGGGTGGGTATTAAATTGATGGTCTTGGCTTCCACCACTGATGAAACCAGGACAAGCTTTTTGGTTCGATAGCTCTTTATTCCAGGTGCAGCAGATCCTCATTGCCAGGTCGAGAGCATAAAGCATTACGAGGGGTGATTGTAGCACATTCTTATCCTATTATAACTATACATCTCTTTTCTATGCTTGCTTCCTACTTGTTTATAATAGCATTTTGTTTTTAAATAAATTTAAATTTACTCATTATTAATGCATTGACTCAGATCATGTTAATTGTTAAGGAAAAGTGTGTTAAGTTCGATAATCTAATCCTCATTGAATGTCAAATACTTGCAGTAATAACTTGTGTGTAGTGTTTTTATTGCGATGAAATTTTAAAAATTTTTAAATCATTTTATTAGGGGCTCATACAACTCTTTTCACAATCCGTGCGTACATCATTTGTGTCCAGCACATTCGTACATATGTTGCCATCATCATTCTCAAAACACCTTCTTTCTATTTGAACCCTTGGAATCAGCTCCTAATTTTCCCCTCCCTCCCTGCTCCCCTCTCTCCCTGAACACTTGATAATTTATAAATAATTATTATTTTATCATATCTTACACCATCCAACGTCTCCCTCACCCAGTTTTCCACTGTCTGTCCTCCAGGGAGAAGGTTATATGTGGACCTTGTCACCTGTTCCCCCTTTCTCCCTCACCTTCCCTCCACCTTCCCGATATCACCACTCTCACCACTGTTCCTGAGGGGCTCATCTGTCCTGGATTCTCTGTATTTCCAGTTCCTATCCACGTCAGTGTACATCTTCCGGTCCAGCTGGTTTTGTAAGGTAGAATTGGGATCATAGTGGGGGTTGGGGGCGGACGGGGAGGAAGCACTTAAGAACTAGAGGAAAATTGTGTTTCATCGTTGCTACACTGCACTCTGACTGGCTCGTCACCTCCCCACAGCGCTTCTGCAAGGGGATCTCCAATTTCTCCCAGATGGGCCCTGGGTCCCCACTCTGCACTCCCTCTCATTTACAATGCTATGATTTTTTTTTTTTGGTCTTTCATGCCTGATAACCTGATCCCTTCGACGCCTTGTCATCTCACATGCTAGTGTGCATTTTCCATGTGGGCTTTGTTGTTTCTCAGTTAGATGGCTCCTTGTTTATCTTCCAGTCTATGGGACCCAAGATTCTATATATTTTGACAACTGGGCACCATCAGCTTTCTTCACCGCATTTGCCGATGCACCCACTTTGTCTTCAGTGTTTGTTTGGGGGTAGGCGGTGTGCTTCTTCCGTGTGGGCTTTGTTGTTTCTTAGCTAGAGGGCTGTCTGATTGTCTTCAAGCCTTTAAGACCCCTGATGCTATATCATTTGATAGCTGGGCACTATCAGCTTTCTTCACCACATTTGCTTGTGCACCCACTTTGTCCTCAGTGATCGAGTCGGGAGAGGCCGGTGTGCTTCTTCCATGTGGGTTTTGTTGTCTCTCAGCTAGATGGCTACCTGTTTTTCTTCTTCAGGTCTTCAGCAACTTCAGGTGCTATATCTTTTGGTAGCGGGCACCATCAGCTTTCTTCACCACATTTACTTGTGCACCCATTGTCATCAGTGATCATGCCAGGCAGGTGAGCATCTCAGACTACCGAATTGTTAGAACAAAGTGTTCTTGTGTTGAGGGAGTACTTGAGCAGGGGCCTACTGTCCATCTGTTTCCTTAATACAAAACCTATAAATACATGTACATAGATCTATTTCCCCCTTGTATATAAATATATTTACATCTTTATGTGTCAGTATTTAAATCTCTATGACTACCCTTTGCCTCCTAGTTCTTTCCTCTCTTTCTTTGTACCTTCCTCTTGTCCCACTATCATGTTCTGCCTTCATTTGGGTTTTAGGAATTCCTCTTGATTACATTGCCCTTGATCCAGCCCTGCCAGACCTCCCACACCCTCCTTGAGACTGATTTTGGATCACTTGTTATTCCCTTGTCCCTGGGCTTGTTTACACCCTCTTCCTTTCCCCTGCCTCCCCTACCCCCATGTCCCCTCGGAACTGTCATCCCATTGTTCTCTCTTCTGTCTTGTTTATTCCGCCTATCCCTTCCAGGTAGACATGCTATGTACTATCACAAGACTGAGTACCACAGAGCAACAACAGAAAGTAAAACAATAGCTACAACAACAACACGCACACACACGCATACACACATAAATGTATGAATAGTTCAGGGTCTGTTTGTTTTCCTTCACGGGTAGTTTCCAGTCAAGTCTGATGGAGTGTCATGCCCTGGCACCACCTCTATCCCTGAGGACTTCATTGCTCTGCTTCCCCCGCTGCTCTGCTGCATGCCCCCAGAGGTTGGTTTGGCGTGGTGAGCTCATGGCGGGCACAATTCCTGCTGTGTGTCTCTAGTGTCCCCAATGGGTCAATGAGGAATGCTGTGTCCCATGGTGGGGCCGGCCCTGTGGTCATCTCTGTGCATTGCTGTTCTGAGCAGGAACATTGTCCTCAGGGCTTGGTGAGCCAGGATGTGCGTCACTCTTTTCTTTGTTTTCCCCTATGCCCCCTCGTTGGCTCTTGTGTGCTCTGACCAGACCAGTCCCTCGTCCCCTCTTCTTGAGCTGTAGCGTCAGTGTTGTCCTCTGAAGTGAATTCTTCTTGGGAGGAGGGTGGTGCTGTCCACTTAGTTGGTAATGGGGCCATCCCCTCAGGCCTCTCTATCCGTTCCCTGCTTCGTGTCAGTGTGTTGCGTTCTTGTCTTGGAGCTCCGGGTTGAAGTCTTGTCTCTCTTTCCCTGTGGAAACACGATCAACACCCTACCCCTGTGTGGGTTAGTGCCCTCTTCCCCCAGCTACCCATACCTTTTTCCATCCTCCCTTTTAATGGGCTACCATATGTATCCCATATGTATCCCTGAGTTTAGTCTGGCCCCTGCCATATTACCTGGGCCTCACCCCAGGGACGTACGTATACAGCATCTTCTTCCCTATGCCCCTTTTGATTTTTTTTTTTTTTTGAGCTTACCTCTGTGGACTCATGTAGTACTTGTTCTTTTGTGCTTGGTTTACTTCACTTGCATAATTTCCTCCAGTTCTTCACATGTAGCGATGTGCTTCATGCGTTCATCATTGCTTTTTAGGGATGCGTAATACTTCACTGCATGTATGTACCAGAGTTTTTCAATCCATTTGTCTGTTGATGGGAATTTGGGCTGTTTCCAACTCCTTGCAATTGTGAACTGTGCCGCGATGAACAGTGGGGCACAAATGTCTGGCCGTGGTTTATTTTTTGTCTCTTCTGGGTATATGCCCAGCAGGGGGATTGCTTTATCATAAGGTAGCTCAATTTCCAACTGTTTTAGATATCGCCAAATTGATTTCCATGATGGTTGTACATACCTACAGGTCCACCAGCAGTGGACATGAGTTCCTATCTCTCCGCATCCCTTCCAACACTCGTTGCTTTCTGATTTCTTGAATTGGGCTATCTTTGAGGGTGATAGGTGTTATCTCATAGTTATTTTAATTTGCGTTTCTCTTATGGCTAGAGATCTGGAATATTGTCTCATATATTTATTGGCCATTTGGATTACTGCCCTTAAGAAATTCCTGCTCAGGTCCTTTGTCCACCTCCTGAGTGGACAATTGTTTTTTTCATGGTGTAGCTTAGCAGTGTATTGTAGATTTTAGGAAAAAGGCCTTTGTCTGATGTGTGCGATTACATTTTTAACAATGCTTATCTCAGGTGCTTTGCACAGAAAGCCTATGATGTAACTAGCATAGGTGGGGTTATTATTATTAATGAGAAAGCTGAAGTCCAAAGGGGTTAGAGAGCAGGCCAAAGGTCAACACAGGAAATGACCAGTAAGCCTTTTCTGTCATTTCTGTGAACAATGAGGAGTATGGCGATAGAGATGGGGGAAGCCAGTGACTTCAAACCACACTTTGATTCACCTTTGTAAAACCTCAACCTGCAGCTTCCTGTTTATGGTATTCACATTAGAGTCCTTGTCACAGTACAGGAAAGCCCCGATCTATGAACACTCAGGGTAGAAATCACCACGCTATCAGAACACCTGCCTCTTACCCAGCTTTTTACCTCCAACCAATCAACCGATAAGCTGGAAACAGTGGTGAGGGGGCAGGGAGGGCAAACGTCCAAAAATTCCATTTAGCAAAGAATGAGAGTGTGTGCTTATGTGTGTGTGTGTGGGGGGGGGGGGGTAGGTGGGGTGAGAGACACATCACAAAAGAATAACAATGAAACTAAATGCATCCTCTGAAGCCATTGGTTCAGCGACTCACCTACTGTGTGCCACACCTACTTTGTGAAACATTGCCACTGCAAAGCGTTAGTGAAATGTACAAATCCCAATGTAGTTCTCAGGGGTCACCGTGATGCAGTGATTAAAACACTCAGTTGTTAACCAGAAGGCTGATGGTTCAAATCCACCAGCCATCCATGGGCACAACATGTGGCAATCTGATTCTGTGTAGATTGACAACCTCGAAAACGCCATAGGGCAGTTCTACTCTGTCCAATCTGGTCACTAGAATTAGAATGGACTTGAGGACAATGGGCTTTGGGTTTTTCATTTTTATGGTTGAGGTTCTGTACTAAGTGCCTGGACTGCAGATCCAAGCTCTGTCTACAAAGTACTCTCCGTGAAGAAAGAAGGTGAAGAAAGGACATGGCGATTGACCTTTCTGGCTGAGACACCAGGGAATGTTTTGTGTTGAATGATGGGCCCGTGGTGCTGGACTCCACAAAAGCCCCCATTCTCAGATGCCAGGTTAATGAACTCCCTTGATTCCAAGCCAAAAAGATTTTGTGGGATTTTCTAAGATTCTAATTAATTTTATGAAGTTAGATAAAATATATGCAGTACCATGGACCTATTGTATGAGAGATTCATACTAGTATTTCTTAGCCCCTTCTATGTATGTACCTGGCTGAATCAACGTATCACTGATTGTCACAACTACCTACAACGTAAATATTACAACATCATTTTTACACAGAAACCTAAAGTTTAGGAGGGTTAAGTGAGTTGTCTTGCCTCAAAAACCAGGGAGTGCCATTGAGTCAATTCTAATAGCATGCAGACCTTCAGGTTAGCAGTTGCTATCTTTAGCCCATTGTCAAACAAATGTGTGTGTAGATAACCAAACTCTAGGGACAGTTGGAAGAATCCTGTTGGTGAAGTGATTACGAGTTGGGTTGTGAGCCACAAGGTCATTAACTTGGAATCAAAAAGAAAGGGCTTTCGACTCTGTTGTAGGCTCCAAATGAGTCGGGCTCGACTCAATGGCAGTGTTTGATTTGGTTCTGGACAGTGTGTTGAAGGAGCCCTGGTGGCCAAGGGGGTTATGTATGGGGCTACTAACCTTAGGGTCAGCAGTTCAAATTGTCCCAGTGTTCTGAGGGAGAAAGATGAGGTTTTCTACTTGATAAAGAATCACAGCCTTGTAGATCTATAGGAAAGTGCTACTCTGTCCTATTGTGTCCCCATGAGTCAGAATCAACTGGACCTCAGTTAGTTTGCTTTTTGACAGTGTGTTGAATCTAATGCACACACCAAAAACAAAACAAGAAACAAAACACCCATGCTTATAAATGAAGGGTTCTTCAGAAAGTTCATAGGGAAATCTATGATCTTTTTCACAAACTTTTTGAAAAAATCATAGTGATTCACTGTATTACTCGACCCTTTCTGAAACTTTGATCTACATGTAAAATGTAAACCTTTCCAAAATGTAGGTCCTCTTTCGAAAGGTGATGTTTATGACCCAGTGGTTTCTTTTTCTGTTTCCACTCGTGGGGTTTTGGGGGGGGGGGGGACTTCTGTCACAAAGAGCGGATTTAAGTGTTAAAAATAGCAAGAAAAGAAAAAGACTGTAAGTAAATATGAAGATTGATCTTGCTTGATAATTGGAAATTATCAAGGTAATTGGAAAAGCTAACCACTTCTTACTGATTTTGGTTTTCCACTCTCAACTCTGGCCGGTGTCTCAGGAGGAATCTGAGACCCCAGAGCATGAGCATGAATTGCTCATAATTTTGATTTCGAGATTCTCTATTTTCTCTCTGTCTCTCCCGTTCTCTCTTCGTCCTCTCTCTCTCTCTCTCTCTTTCTTCTTCTTCTTCTTCTTCTTCTTCTTCTTCTTCTTCTTCTTCTTCTTCTTCTTCTTCTTCTTCTTCTTCTTCTTCTTCCTCTCTCTCTCTCTGGTACATTGCACTTCAGGTAAAAGCTTGCATAGAAAATTTGTATTCCTATTAATAATTCATACCCAAATTGTTCTGGGACATTAGCTGCAATTGCCACAATGGGTTAGCAGGCTGAAAGGCAGCCCCACCTCTTTGGCTGCTCTGCCATAAATTTGGGCTCTCTAAGATATCGGTATGAGCAACTTTCTTTGAGCCTTCAAAGTGAAGCCAAATGCCTCATCCTCAGCGGGAAAGGGACTTTAATTAATTCTGGACGACCTTTTCTTTGAAAAGCAAAATACTGCCCGGAGCTTTGTAGAAAGGTTAGGTTGTACCTTTTTCCTCTTATTGTTAGGAGGCAGATATTAATGTTTCTCAGGGAAGTCTCTGCCTCTTGTTTTCTCATGGGTGGTGTGCTTTTTAATAATGGGACAGCAAGCAAACCCAAAGCACTGTTGGTGGACAATTAACGTCTCGATTCCAGTAACAGCTAAGCTGGAGGAGAAAATCTTCCATCACAATAAAACCTGAGTAAAGACCTCATCCATACTCATTTAGCAAATGCTTCATAGTGGACCATCTTTTCCTGATACTTAGGAATGCCATCATTTCTTATTTCAGTGAACACGTTAGAAAAAAATTAAGGGAAATGGGATTAGATTTGCCATTTGTCATTTTCTCAGTGAATCACTCTCCAAAATTCCAGTTTGCCATGTGGGCACTCATACCCAGGGTTTGATGCTTTTAGTAATTATGAAGATCATGTAGAGTGTATTGACTGGTTGGGGGGGGGGGCAAATCTTTATTAACTGCTCAGAAATAGTTAATTCTTCATTAGTCAGAGCACCACACGAGGGGCTGCTGCCTGTGAACCATGGATTAGAGTTTATGGTAGTAATAACCTCCCTGAAAACATTTGTTACTATACTTAATGACCAGATTTCAGTGCATTAACCTTCCTCAGGAGGTCAACTAACAAAATGGATGTTAACTGCTTGTAACAACCAATTCCTCTGAAATTAATATTTAGATGCCTTTGTGTCAAAAGCCTTCCTTCCATATCAGAGCATTCAAAACACTTCTAAATTATTAATAGGCAGAATTCAATGCCTGAAAGATTTCCCTGCCAATGCTCTTTATCCCTCAGCCTCGTCCCATTTTCTCCAGCAGCGTTCGCTTCTGCAAGAACAAGGAAGGTATTCAGTGAGATCAGGTCTCCAAAAATGCATGTGGGGCAACAATACGGGGCAGATTTGAAAAGATCACTTTTCATGTTCCTCAGAAACAAACATAGTAAGCGCATGAAACACTGCAAAGACCGTTCCAAACTCCCTGCCAGGCCGAGGGCCAGGAACCACAACCCCCCTCCCCCTGCCAGAAACTCCTCTCAGAAGGACTTTTGCAGCCCTTCTGCCATTGACCTCCGGGCTTGACCCTCCGGCCTCCACCGGGCCCCCTGCAAATTGGAAACAACCCACGCTTACTTCGAAACAACTTCTGAAAAATATGCTGCCTGTTCAAGCCCAGAATATGAAACGTGTTCTGAAAATCTGCACTATCCCCTGGAGAAATTTTATGATTTGGTGACTGCAGTGTGTGCAGTCTCCTTGGCCCCTGTAGCCTTGAGCCCAAGCCAGACAATGAAGCAATGCTATTTTTAGCCGTCCTAGTGGATGGCCGAAAACCAGCCCTGTTACTATTTTCAGACTGTGCTCTTCTGGTGCAATTGATATACAGATATAAGACCAGCGAGGGACCGTTGGGCAAAGTGCTAAACGTGAAGGGGCCTGCATGCAAAAAGTTCTCATGATTGTATTCGTAGGCAGAACTAAAATACACAAAACCAGGGCCACGAGACTTGAGAGTTGGCGGGGTTGTGAGAAGCACTCCTGGGGGCTTAATGATGAAGCCATACTTGCTCAATATTTTCCCCGAAGTGCAAGGATCCAGGAACACTTGTGACTCTGTCACTTCTGTCTCGGCTGAGGCACAGGCACAGTATGGTAAATAGCATCCAGGGTGTCCTCAGCAGGGTTGTTTCCAGAGGAGTCAGGCAACTTTTGAGCATCCTTAGTTGTTTCTTTCTGATGAATGCTTTTAAAACATTGGAACTTTAGTGCAGACAGAGGCCCATTAAAACTTTTGACCCATTTCCATTTGTAAACAAGATTTTCTAGTTTCCCCCCTCAACAGGGACAAGTACTGTATAGTAATGATTTTAATGTAAAAGCCAGATTCTTCATGGCTTTGGGAGTACTTGTTAATTGAAAGGTCACTATGCCACTTCATTTACATTATCCATCCTTCCTATTGTGGCTGCTTTTCTCTCTGCTTATATATTCTTAGGAGAGAATGCTTGCATAGAGGACATGAGCAATTGCTTTGTGTGTGCGTGTGTGTTGGGGGGGGGTTAACTAAGACAGATTTTGTGCACTTAAGTGCTCAAATTCCAACTGATGATGTTTTCCTCTTTTAAGATTTTAGGTTTTATTTTTGAATTGAAAACTAACAATAATAAGACAAGTAGGCTAACTTTGTTGATCAAAGGGAAAAGGCATAACTTCAACTCTCTTTTGCTACAAAAAATATTAAGAGGCATCTAGGAAAAAGATGCTTTTCCAAATATAAAACTAAAATATAAACTGTTGACATTCACCCACCCCTCCCCCCCCCCATTTTCCATGGAAGTATCAATTTAGGACAGGGGAGCCGGTTTTTAGCCAGTGTTGTCAATGGTAGGGACGATTACAATACTGTTATTGCCTTGGTCTGCATTATCTCTAAATAGATAAGGTTTCTGAAAGCTATTTAACTGTCATGTGAATCATTAACTTCATTATGTTTACAGAGAATATGTTATCTCCCCTGTTTCTTGGGAACACAGATCCTTCATCAATGACCTGGAATCACTGCCGAGTGTGGTGCAGGTAATATACCTGTGCAATTTATTAGTGCTGGGGAGTTTTAAATCAGACTGTTGGTTGTAGTGTTGTTCACTTAATGAACTTCCATGCACTGCTTCCTGAAAAACCTTTTATGGTTTCTGTTGGCTTCCATGTGGCATCCTGATGAGCCTACACTTCTCCTTAAGTGCTTTCCATCAGAAAGCAAGAGCAAAGCTGAAACAAAGTGAGTCATCTGGTTTTGTCTTTGCTTTCACTGCATGAGATAATGTGGAGGTGTTAATTACAAGACTTCACTGAGTCTTGACTAATAACAGTGTGCAAACAAATGTATGTCAGGCTCAGCCACAGAAAAGCTTCCACTAATAAGGTAAAACTAGCAATTAGAGCTGACAATGAAGTAATACTTTCTGTTGAATATTCATTAATGAAATCCTCGTTTGGGAGAAGGGAGGCTTCGGATTGTCCAGATGCAAAGCTAGAGGAGGTTCCCTGGTCATTCCTTTTCAATGAGTGAAACCCGGCTGGGGAGCCAGCACACCGGATTAATTCTCTTTTGTGCTAACGCAGTGACCTTTCGCTCCAAAGCCAGAGCCTTGATGGCCACTGAGACTCTTCAATTCACGGACTTGGCAAAATAGGGACAAATCGAATTCCCAAAAGGAGAAAATGATAGTGACCATAGAACATCGGAGCAGTGTGCTAGAACGACCACAGGCCTTATTTAAATTCTTCACCATACCTTTCAGGGTTTCAGGAAGAAAGAGTGTGATCAGCTCACCTAACCCGGTCGCCACTCTTCTTCTCTTTCTGTTTTTCAGGAAGCAGTTGGACATGTTTCTTTAAATATATTAGTTCCTCTGCTGCTTTCAGGCTGAAAGAAAAACTCCCAGAAAAGAGAATCTTGGGCATCAAGGGCGACTCTTTAGTCTGTGGCCTATAATAACTCAATATGTATATAGAGAAAGACATAGAGGACATATAGTTTTCTATTCTTTCTCTCTCTATATATATATATGTATTTATATGTATCAATTGGAATAAACCCTCCAAATATAAAACTTTTAGATTGGATCAGGACTAATATAAAATTTGAAAAATCTCTTGTTTTGACTCTCTCGAGCGCTAACACACTGATTTGAGTGGAAATGACCTTGGTGAGGTAAATAGCGCCATTCCCAGCCCTATTTGCCAGTAGAGACAGTCACATAACAAGCTTCTGGCCAGTGGCATGTACTAGGAGCTTACTGAGAGCTACGTCAGAATTGGACAGAAGCAGTTGGGAGTTAACACTTTGCTTTTGTAGTTTCTCCTCTGGTAGCTGGAGCCAACTAGCCGTTGTGGAACCTCCAGGGAGGAAGGGAGTGCTTCACAGCGAGTTGCGGCCAGCCTCTGGACCCTTTGTGTGTTAGCCCTCTTCTCACACAATGTGTAAGCGGCTCGTTCTCTGGTCTCTGTTTTGTACAGTCAAATGAATTCCTAACTGTAACGGACGTATATATGGAATCAGAAGTGGTGGGTGTGGGTTGCGGTGGAGTTTCTAGTAATTGAGCTGAAAATAGCTCATTTGTGTAATGGAACAGATGGGGAGCAGCGAGAGCAAGTACTACCAGCAGGTGAAGCTAGTTGATTCATACTACATGGGGGAAAACTTTCAGACTCTAGAAGCGTAATCCACCCAACTCCTAAACAATACAGAACATTTGCATGGACTGGACCTTCTTGCTGCTGTTAGAGAAGTCCTAACAGAAAGATGTGCTTATCTAAGAGACATAGCTCACAAATTGATGTGAACGAAAACACAGTGCTATGATGAGAGAGTGGTTTGCCTGAGAACTCTTATAAGTTGTCTGAGAAGTCCAATGCTTAGTTTTATATTACTAGGATGCATGTTTGGCCACTGGAATAGAAACTTAGGATACAGTCTAAAATAGAAGAACGCATCTTCGTTTTCTCTTGCCTGGGAGAGTTTGGATGTAAGTAGGACAAAGTTGGCATGTGGCCCCTGTTCTCTTTCTGCCTTTTCTGCTTCTGAATCTCAAGTTTTTTTCCTTACCCCAGTGAGCCGAGATGGCTCTCACTATCTCAGCATTTTAGATGTGATAGTAGGGGAAAGAGGGCAGAATCTGAATATTGCACGTTATTTCTAAGTGCATTGCACTCAAAAAACAACCCCAAAACACTGCCACTGAGTCGATGCTGACTTCTAGTCACCCTGTGAGTTTTCAGTGTTGTCACACTTCATGGGAGCGGAAAAACTCCCGGTACTTACCACAAGACAGACCTGACTTCATGTCCTCTCCTCATCATCAATCCTTGATTCTGGGCTGTCAGGTACTCTGTTAAAAATAATAGATTCTGTTATAATTAAGGGAAAGCAGAACTGATTCAGGCTCGTTTGTAGCGTTGAAAAGCCATTTGCTACTAAGTCCCAAGTGAAAAACCCATTAGAGGTTTAGCACGCCTTTGCTTTCTTTTTCTATTCTTCTAAAAATTCGACCATGAGAAGCTCTGTTGACCAATTTGAGTTCCCTTGGCTTCATCATTAAAAGAAAATCATGTAACTTGAAGAAGCTGGCAGTATAGCGTGTTTGCTCTTCCCTCGGGAAAAAGGATGTTGCTGTTGTAGTCCTCTCTGACCATCCTACTCAGAAAAAAAGAAAACCTGAAAAAACTTTTGGTTCAAAATGTTGTTGTTCGACTGTCAAGTTCGTTCCAATTTACAGTGGCACTCTGTACAGTAGAACACGGGCCTCTGCCATCCTCACATTCCCTGTTATGTTTGAACCCCTTGTGCCAGTCCATCTCACTGAGGGGCTACCCTTTGTTCACTGACCTGCCACTTTATCAAGCCCGATGTCCTTCTCTGGAGACTAGCTTCTCCTGACAGCATGTCCAAAGTATATGAGACCATGTTTGGCCATTATTGCTTCTATGGAGCGTTTTGGCTGTACACATTCTAAGACAGAAGAAACCTAGCATTGTGAAAACGCTTCAAGGTTTAATTCTAATTAGCACCTGAAATTGTGTGCCTGGTGACTTCACTGCATTGACTGAAGCTCAGAACAGGCATCCTGGGACATTTCATTTCGTCTCGAATGAAGCACAGTGCTAATTCTCTAATCAGTGAGTACGCATGACATTTGTCAAACAGTTTGAATGCTTTTACTAAATCCACTGCCGTCAGGTCTATGCTACTGACCCAATTGGACAGAGTATAACTGTCCCATAGTATTTTCAAGGCTGTAAATCTTTATCGAAGTAGACTGCCAAATTTTTCTCCCGATAATTACTATTAAAAGAACATAATTCATAGATAATTGTTAAAAGGGAATGATTTACTGTGATTTGATTAGCTATTAATGTGTTCCTTGACTAATATAAGCATCCTATTTTAAAAAGGCAAAACTTTTAAAGTCTACATTTTGGAGCAAAATTTGGTGATATCAATTTTTTAAGATACCTATTGTATGACTCAATAGATTAAACAGTTTGCGAATAAGTAGACTGTTATGTGGTGTCCAATGAAGTATTATTTTCAGTGACAAAAGAAGCAAGCAAACAGTTTCAATATTCATTAATGGAGATAGATAAGTGAAATATAATATCTCCATTCTAAAAATTACTATGCAACTTAAAAAATGAGACAAATCTACATGGAAAGATATCTAAAATGTACATTAAGTTAAAAAGAGTTGAAACAGCTGTGTTTGGCTGGGTTCTCTAGGGAAGTGAAATCAGTGATGAGTCAATATATAAAACAGAGAAATTGATATCAAAATAAAGGATCATGCAATTGTACAAGTGGGTAAGTCCAGTGTAAAATTTCTAGTTTATGAGTCAAATGTAAAGTTAGAGGCGTCTACTGACTTCAAGTAGCTGATGAACCCTGTATCTACAAGAACACCACAGGCCACGGGGACAGGTGAGTCCAAAGTCAGCAGGTCAGCCTTGTGATGGGAGAAGTGAATGAATCAGCAGATTAGATGACAGGCCATTGATGGCTCTTGGGACGGGTAGGCAGTATGGCAGGGCATTGGCTCAGGTCCAAAGAACTAGCAGTTGATGAGTCAGATGCAAGATCCAGACATTGAAGAAAGCAAACAATCTTTCCACAGAGTCTGTTTATATAGGACTAAGGCCAAAATGCCCAGGAACTTTGCTTTCCTTCGCATCAGGGATGTGACCTTTTTCAAGGGGTTGCACTCTACCTTACCAGCACTCGTCTGTCAGATGGTTGCACTGCGGTGGCTTGTGTGTTGCTGTGATGCTGGAAATTGTGTTACTGGTATTTCAACTATCAGTAGGGTCACCCAAAGTGAACAGGTTCCAGCAGAGATTCCAGACTGAGAACAGACAACAAAGAAGGAATAGGCTGTCCACTTCTGAGGAAGTTGTCACGGAAAACCTTAAGAGTATCAGTAGAACGCTGTCAGATACTAAAAATGTCATGAATTGTAACAGTACATTGTCAGATATAATGTCTGAAGATAAGACTCTCAGGTCCAAAGGCACTCAAAATATGAGGAAGAGAGGACTTCTCTTTCAAAATGAAGTGAACTGTAATGATGTGGATGGAGTCGAGTCTTCAAGGCTTTGCTGATGGGGCCTGGCTCAAAATGAGAAGTAGCAGCTGATGACATCTATTACTATGTAACTGGAATTTGGAATGTATGAAGGATGAATCTAGGAAAATTGGAAGTCTTCAAAAATGGAATGGACTATATACTGATAGATGTTCTAGGCATTGGTGAATTGAAATGGACTGATATTGGCCATTTTGAATCAAATGGCCAAATGGTTTATGATGTCCATAATGGCTTCCCATTCATCATGAAAAGTGACATTTCCACATCTACGTAAAGGATAATGCTGTTTGTGGAAGGGCAGTATCTGTGTCTACAAGGAAATCCAGTCAGTCTAATCTTCATTCAAATGTATGCAGCGACCACTAAAAAGAGGGATGCAGAAATTGGAGACTTTTACTCACATCTTCAGTCTGAAGGTGATCAAGTATGCAAGCAAGGTGCATCGATAATATTGGAGATTGGAAGGCAAAAGTTGCAAACAAAGAGGAAGCAACAGTTGCTGGAAAATATGTTTTTAGAAATAAACCTGCAATGAATTTTGAAGGTGAATGATTTGTTCATAGCAATATCTCTTTTCAAAAACACAAATGAGGACTATATAAAAAAGACTTCTCCCAATGGAACACACAGAAGTCAAACTGACTACATGTGTGGGAAGACAAGAGGGAGAAACTCAGTATTAGCAGCTAAAATCAGGCCGGAGGCTGACTGTGGAACAGACCATTAATTACACATATGTAAGTACAGGTTGAAGCTGAAGGCAATTAAATCCCTGAGAGCCAAAATATGACCTTGAGTCAATCACATTTGACTTTTGAGAACATCTCAAGAATAGATTTGATGCCGTAAACACTAATAACAGAAGAAGTGATTAATATCATCCACGAAGAAAGCAAAAGGTCATTAAAAAAGGCACGAAGAAAGAAAAGATCAAAGTGGATGTCAGAAGAGACTCTCCAACTTGCTCCTGACCGTAGAGTAACTAAAGCAGATAAAGGAATTGAGGAAGTCAAAGAACCAAACAGAACATTTCAAAGGACAACTCATGAAGACATAGCCCAATGTGGAAAGACCTAGAGTTAGAAAGCGCAAAAAGAAGAACATGTTTAGTATACCTTAAACTGAGAGAACTCAAGAAAAAACTCAAAACTCGGGTTGCAATATTGAAAGACAAAATATCGAACAATGAAGGAAGCACTAAAAAGAAGACAATACACAGAAGCCCTGCACCAAAAAGTCCTAGTTGGTATTCCACCATTTTCAGAGTTCACTGATGAGCAAGCACCAATGATACTGAAGAAAAAAAATCCAAGTTGTAAAGATAGCATTAGTCAAAATGAGGCTCCAGGGGTTGACAGGACACCAACAGAAATGTTTCGACAAGCTGCGGAAACCCTGGCAACCCTGCCTTGCCAAGAAATTTAGACAATAGCTACTCTTAGAAAGTAGAATTGAAAGGACTGTTATGAGACCCTTATAACCCTCGGTACTCACTGTGCTTTTTGCCTCATTGTGTTCATGAAAAAGTAAGAGAGTAGACACAAATCATTTCATCGCAATACCATCTTTCAACTTTTATCATTAGGCCTGAAGTACCTAGCATGAATGTTATGGGACTGGCTAAATGGGATCCTATTTCCTTGTGCATTCTATTGATTAAGAAATGATTGTAGGCAGTGCACCATAATTGTTTGGATCATGTACAACATAATAGTGATTGGTTTAATTGATACTCTTGCCAAGGCAGCAGAGCCATGGGTGGTGGTGGTGAGGGGCCACTGATGCATTCAATACAACACAAGTTATTTTCCTTTTTTGTATATTTTACTTGATGACATTTATTGAAGTTTGTCCTCTTCAACAGTTTTGAAACAGACTGCAGGGAAATCTGGAAGTGCTCTCTCTTTCAAAGAAAGACAGGTTTAAATCTATTCCCTTTCATGATGCCGTCTCTGTGGGAACCTACCAAAGAAGAAATCATTTGTAATTACCTATTTTTATCTGCAAGGTGGAAAGCAGATAAAGGAACCCGATGCTCACTTTGGCAACCAAGATTAGTTTTAATTGTATTCCGTGACTCATAGACTTTGATGATGTCTAAGACTCAGAGAAGCATTCTTTTAAAGTATGGGAAACCATTTCAAAGCCTGCATTTTGGAGAATACATTTGGCAATTTAAGTGACATACTGAATGATTCAACTGATCAAACCTCTCATCTCAGCTACTGCATTCAACTTGAAACATGCTTGTGTTAAATGCAAGGCCCTGGTGGCACAGTGGTTAAGTATTCAGCTGATAATCTCAAGGTCAGCTGTTTGAACCCACCCGCTACTCCAAGGAAGGAAGATGCAGCAGTCTGCTCCTGTCAAGATTGACCGCCGTGGATCTCCTGCGGGATAGGTCTAGTCTGGCCTATAGAGCTGTTCTAAATTGGAATAGAGTTGTCGGCAGTGAGTAGTGGGTGTGATGTGGTAAATCCGAGTGCTTCTAACTTCTGAAAGAAAAGTATATTCTTCTTACGCAAACATGGCTGAGGACTTGGGAAGGGTGTCTTTCAATGTGAATATTGTTCAGAATCAAGAAGACCCAACTACTCTTGCCTCTCTATATACCTCAGAGAGGTTGAGTCACAACTGAGAAGGGTTTATCTAATAACCAGACTTATTAAAAGAAAATCTATGACTGAAAGGCTGATATTTCCCAGATCCTCTTCCTGCAAAGACAGAGGCATGAGAGTTTATAGTGTCTGAGAGTTTATGGTCTCATAGGGAGGCAGGGGTGGGGGACGGACAAGAAACCATTAGACCATTATCTCCTTTTCCGTGATTCACCTCCCACCCCTAACCACGCCCCCACCCTCTGTGGTCCTTGGTGATCCACCCTTCTCTTATGTTTTCCATCTTGGGCTGCATTCTCCCCAAGGTGCTTCTGCAAAGAATGGCCCCTGGTCCTCCCAGTGTGGACTGGGTCAGAGAGCAAGCAGAGGGAGAGAGTCTGGACTTTCTACTCCTGTAAACAGTGACAGTCTCGGACAGTCACAAGAAGCCGCTATGAGCCAGCATTGACTTGATGGCCGTGAGTGTGTTATACTGCTGATGTGATAACCAGAGGTTCTGTTCTAGTTTTAAAATAGGGAAGAGTAAGCACTAAGATCATTTGTTATTGATTAAACACCTACAGTGGGTCCTACCCATTGCAGGGAATGGTGGTACTGGGGCTGGGGAGTAGGGCTGCTAATGGATGTTCAGCCGTTTGAACTCACCAGCTGTTCCAAAGGAGAAATGTCTCTAAGAAAGATTTACAGTCGCCAAAACCCTGTGAATTTGAATGACTTGATGACTGTTTTTAAAATGGCCTCCACACTTGACAGACATTCTTTTCAAAGTACACACGGCCCTTCCAGAACTGACTGTCATGAGGTCCATTTTGCAGGAGACCGAAACGATTCACAAGTAAATGATTGAGACAGGAATCAAACCCTTGTTTGTCAGACTCCAAAGCACAGGCTCTTTCAGCCACTGGAAATGAGGATCTGGAGGGTGTGGAGAACATCTTCAAATCTGTCTTCTGCTTTTTCCCCCCTCCTCTCTTGCAATACTTTTAAAAGAGAGACAGGACAAAAGGAGAATGTGTCCAAAATATTAAATTAAATTAAAAAGAAGAAGAACGTGTCTTCTATATGCAGTCTTCTATGCAGCCCCCTGACTCGGAAGCTAAGCCTCCATCCACCCTGGAGAGAGAGGTTCGCCAACAAAGTGACCGAATGAATGGTTTAAGTGAACAGCAGCTACCAGAGAAGGTTTCATCCAGATAAACCCCAAATCTGGGGCAAAGTCCTCCTGTTCATCGTATTGCACAGAAGGCAGGTCGTGGTGCCTGGCACGGTTATGCATTACTACGCAATTGGGAAAAACTACCATTATCATTAGATGAGCACATAAATGTTCATATCAATTTATTAATATAGCTGTAGGCCTTGTTACAGTTTATCTCTGGGTCTGAGACCAATCCATCCGGGGCTGGAAACCGTGGTGGTGAAGTAAAAACTTTAATAATGGATACAGGCAGTGAATTCTTCAGGCAGAGGGGAGCCGGCCTCCATGTCTTCACTCAGTCCTTTGATTAACTGTGAGAGGCTGATGAGTGTGGGTTGTCTTGAGTCTCTCAAGTTTATCTCCATCACAGCTGTGAGTTTTCCTTGAGCTGTGGAAATGTGTGTGTGCTTGGGCCCCTGCTTCTCCGGGATAAAGGAACATCTACTTCCACTGCTTCTGTCTTCTGTATTCTGAATGAACGCTGTGTCTACTGACTGTGATTTTCTTGCAACTTCTCATCGGCCAATGCATATTTTTCTTAATGGAAGCAATCCAGTTCTACTGTACCTCCAGATACGATTAATACATGAAAATCCAAAATATTTTCATCTTTCTTAAAGTTTGGAAACTCATCAAAAAACAGCCCCAAATTCCCTTCTGGACATTTAAAGTGCTGGCTACTTGGTTTGGTTTGAAGACATTTGTCATAAACCCGTGACCTGCTACAATTTTCCTTTGAGTTTACATCTTCCATTTGATAAAACATCAAATGAACCAAGCAACGAAACCACCACCACCACAAAAGACAACTCTTTCTAAATGCAGGCTTCTTTGCTTATGTTTGGAAGCGGGCACTGCTGATGAACTGTGCCTTGGGCTGAAACATAGAATACGGTGACTGTGGCGGGTTTTCTCCCGGTGTGCCACAGATGACATGAGGGCGAACTGAATCCAGCACCCAGATTTTTCCCCACTGTAAATCAATGTTCTTTGCTGCAAACACATTAATAACTTTATGCTAAGATAATTGATTGTCCTTATCAATTAAGATAATTGATTGTCCTTAGGAACAAGCTACATTGCTATTACCTGTTTGTAAGGAAGTGGGGGGAATAAGCTGGTGCTTAGCAATTTATTTATACCGTGACAGGAGAGTCCCTTTTCCATTTTGTTCCAAAAAGTTAAGAATCTAGGAGAGGTCTGAACTGACCATGTCTTGGTAGAAATTGAATCACTACTTCTGTAAATCAAAAGCCACTTTCAAAGCTCTGTGAAGTAAACAATGATATATATGAATTAGCCGCACAACCTTAGTCAATACAAATCAAAGTCCCTTTATGCCGGTATTGATGTGAGCTGCTCTTCCTAAAGTTGAATACATTGAAGCCTTTTTCCCCAGGCATTGCTGATCCAAATGAATGTATTCACTTTGAAACCAGCCCACAGTTGTGGTTCAAGATAAATGTGCGTACACTGACCTACGTGTGGTTCTTCCCCTAACTGGGTCACTCCAGATCGCTCACAAGAGCCCGAAGTTCAGTGAGTGACTCTTACATCATACAGAGGAGAGACAGCATTTCCACTTTCTTTCCCTGCGCATTCATTCTATGAAGCTTGGCGGTTCTGGGAAACCAGTGTAAATGTGTTTTCTGAGGATCTGGCCCAGTAACATCCACTTGGATGGAATAGTCTGTCTAGTGTCTGATGGTTTAGCTTAGACTAATTTAGCTTAGATGGATTCTGAATCTTCAGGTTGCATTCCATCCAGGTTATTAAGTCAGCAGATGCCCTAGGCTTATCTTACATGTCTGAAAAGAAAGGTTATTTTGTACCAAAATACCAAATTTATTTAAATAAGATAACGTGAGCAGTCTGTGGCGATTTATCAGATTAGCTAAAGAACACCAAACATTAGATTGCAATTAGATGACCAGAGAGAAACAACACGGGGTGTATGTATCTACAAATTATCTTACATCGTAGACGTTGTCCAAGGAAGGCAGGCCATCTATTTTAGCCTCTCTGCTCAGAAAAGGATCCTTTGCGCAATGAATAAACATCAGAATTCACCTTCCTTCTCGTCGAATATTGGAATGTTTTCTAAAGAACCAGCCTCAAATTAGCAGGCTGAGGCCCTTACAGACACCAGCACTTATTAGGAAGCACATTGAGAAATGAAACATACACTGATAAGTGGGTGGAAGTCATTCATCTTTGAAAGCCCATAAAAGGAGAGAATTGTAAATTAAAATGTCCCGACAATAGGTCCAACACTTCTCCCTCTGCCCCGCCCCTCCCTTTGTCATGGGACAGCGTTCAAGTGTGGGAATGTTTCCCTTAAACATGTGTAAATCACGCAGTTAGTCATGCAGGCTCACCAAACTAAGGGGGCCAGGATGAGGGGGGCAAAGGATATTAAATTCGAGTCCAGCAGTTTGTTAATGAAACGTTTACACAAGCAGTTGATGTGGTTGTAATATAAAAAGTGGCGGTGGGGGTGGGGGGCTCTTTCAGTCATCCTTTCATTGCTTAGCACAGCCGTTAAGAGGATTAATGTGGCAGGGAGGGGGTTGCTGAATTGTGTGGAAAAAAGAATGTGCTTATCAATTGAGTCTCTGGCTTGGAAATGCCCAGTTCCTAATAGATTGCCTCTGGTTTTTGGATTACCGCAGTGCGAATGCTTTCAGTCTTTCAATCGAATAGAACGCAGTTTGTTTTCTGCCCTTCAACAAGAAGAGCTATTGACTTTGTGATGAAATGGCCTGGGATTCAGAGCTGATTCGTACTGTTCCCGGCTGCTTCCGTCACTGCAAACAGAAAGATTCATCTTTCTTAGTTACTGGGTACTTGGGCCACTGGTAATTGTGACATCGAAATACGTACATTTTCACGGATCCCAGGATGAGCAGCATTTTAGGATACAGGTTTAATCAGCTCCCTTTCATCATGTTCCTATCGAGGATCCGGTCCAACTAAAGGAAACTACAGACAAGATAGAGCTGCCTTTCCCCGCCCCCCCCCCCCCCCCCGCCAGATGTTTTCTTAAGATGCTCAGGGTTCTCTGCTCCTCCTTTTCTGAAAGGTTTCCTAACAGCCCGGATAAACTACATAGTTTGGAGGGCACTGAAGAGAATAAGTGGCTCTTTCATTTTCCGGTGGAGTCAGAGGCCGCTTTAGTTGGCAATCTTGTGCAAGAGTACAGTCCTGATGGATCCTGCTGCCTCCGGTCTCGTGATTTCACACTATTTTTAGCCCGAGGAAGATGTTCGCTGTAACAGCGTACAATGGGCTAATCAGCCAGCATGGCGCTCACACTGGTTTTTTACTTCGCATGGCACTTATTATGTGCCTGGAATGTAAACAGCGCTTCGCTTCTGACAAAGATGGCAATTTGCCATGGTGGGGCCCGGCCTTCTCTCCAGTGACGAGGAACAATCCTGAGGACTCTTGGAAAAGCGATGGTTGAATTGCTGTCACTGGAGTCTCAGACGAGTCTATTTTTGTTGCTCCCAGCTTTTCCTGCCTGGGCTGGGACTCACACGCACAAAGCTGTGTCTGAAAAATTAGTTCTATTCTTTCTTCACCCACACGGAGAGAATCAATAAATCACATTTATGGAAGTTCTTGAATGATGACACCCCTGTATATTTTATAGCCATTGTGAAATATGTAGAACTGAATGTAATAATATAAAGCTTGATTACATAAGTAGATTGGAGTCACTTTTAAACCATGATAAAACCACTTTTAAACCATGATAAAAGATACCGTATTTAAAGTTATACCCAGCACACGCACATGTGTTCACAAAGTTTGGTGTTTTGTACCATTTGGATGTGCCATTAGCAAATTCAATAATTTGCTCCCAAGACAGATTTGGGGCAATTTTCTATAAAGCAAACTGTTGTTGGCTAGCCTTCTTATATTGTTATCATCCTATGATTTTCACTCTTATTTAAAATTATTTTGAATATTTTATCACAGTAATATGTGAATGGCATGAAAACAATCAAATTATACAAGAAAATTTATAAGGAAAAGCATCCCTTTCAGCAGCATTGCTGGTACACTTTTTTGAGTTACAAGCCTTTGTTTTTTTTCATATTATTTAGAACTAAGAAGGGCTACCTTCTTAGTTCTAAGTAATATGCTTTTATTGCTTTTTAATTTATGTTTTAATTCAATTAACAGATAATTATTGAGTGCCAATTATTTGTCAGTGTTCCGAGATGGGAAAAACAATAGTTACTGAGACACTATAAGTGTGGGGTGACTCGTAATGGAGATGAGCTAGGCTTTGTTTGGGGAGGAAGATTCGGTTTGGGACATGTTGCGTTTGTAATATTTCTCTGCTCCGTCTCATGGTCTTGGTGCTGCAGCCTATAGCTCTTCACTATCTCGCCCGCTTCCATCATTTCAGGCAAAGACCTTGTGGGCATTCTGCTAGTAGCTCATCTTTCTTGGTGATAGTTGGGTTTCTCGTTTCTTGCTTCTGTGATGGCTCACTTGCACTGATGCCCTGTGGAATGAAAAAACTGACAATTCCCTGTTCTCCGCACCTGATGTGCATACTCTCACTCAGTCACTGGACGGGAGTTCCAGACTAGGTATAGAAAAGCCATAACAAAGGATTTCACGTCACCGTGGCAGCTAACAGCAACTAACGTGCTGGAAAAGAAGAGCGGTGTTGGGCACTGACTCTAAAACATATAAGATGTATTAAGGAATCAGAGGGAGTGAAATAATACAGCAATAGCCGAGAAGAGATAGATAAAATACAATATGATGGAAAATGCAATGACGATTCACAGAGAGAAAGATATGAATGTGTAACGAGTTGCATTCCTAGCCTCTCATGCAGTCAGGCACAGTGACCTGGCCACATTTTGGCCAAAGGGGTGCCAGTTAAGTCGACATGTCCCCCTCCCGGTTCTTGCTCTTCACAGGGTTGGGCGTGTTCTACTTCTGATCCCTCTCTCCTGTCATGAAGACGGGTTTAGAACAAGCACCTGGAACCCTGCTGAGAGACCTTCTCAAGGATGCAGCCTGCCCGGGAGGATTCGAACTTCCAGTTGTAAGAGAAATAACCTTAGAGCTGTTTCAGCAAGTCTGTAGGAAAAAGCAAGAAAAGGGAAACAAACAAAAGTTGCAAATCTTGGCAACTTTTCTGTGAGATAATTGTCTATTGCGTCATAACAAATTCCTCCCAAAGATCCCCCAAACCAAAATCAAATCTACTTCCATCAAAGCAATTCTGACTCCTAACTTCCCTCTTTTGTTGTGGGGAGAGGTCAGCCGCTTACAGACATCCTCCCCGAGGAGGGCAGTTAGTCACCAGACTACAGGGCAGGTCTCTGGGGCAGTTAGTCACCAGACTATATCGCAGGCCTCACACCCTGCTACTGGGGACAATAAAGTATTCCTCCCTGAGGTCTGAGACCAAGGTCCTCACCCTACCAATAATGAGCTCTATCAGTCGAGTCAGGGAACAGGCCAAACTGACTCTGTGACATCCAAAGTTAAGTTATCCGCCCATCTTATCACATGTATACCTCCAATCCCTCCTCTTACCATTGCACGTAAGTCCCTAGACCACCCCCTCTCATTACTGTATTACCTGTAGCACAACCCCTTTCTATGACGTTTGTACTCACCTGTAATTAGGGGGTTTGCGTGTCCCCAGAGAATTTTAAAAACCTGGGCTAGCGTTAAAGAGAGCGCTCTCCCTCCACGCGGACCACCAAGCGGAGCTGAGGTGAGCATGCTCCCATGAACTGTGTCTGACTCCATTTATTTCAATACTTCTCTTCCATCTCTCATGCTCTCCATAACTTTACTATGATCTTTACTTATTATCGCTGTACAATTGCGGCTACTGGACCCGTAATGATGTGTTAGGGACTGGCTTCCCCTGACATTTTGTCTCTATCCTTTGTTTGTAATCCACACCCATAATTTTGAATACCCTTCATAAATAAAGACTCACATGGGAGCACTGGGTCCTTTCTAGAACTACTCTTGGAAAATAGGAAAAAAGCATCTCAAATTCAGCTTACACAACCTTGAACTCATAGCTCCCGCCATTTCAAACTTGAACTTGTACCTCTGACAAAATCTCTTATCTTATTGGATATGGAACAAGTAAGGACTATTGATGCATATTCAAATTAGAACCAAATTTTTGGTTTCTCTCTCCCTAGCATATTCAACACATCACTAAAGGGTTCTAAGGGCTTTATTTTCTAGTATATGCTCTTAATACATTTCACTCCCCCACCCCGATGTTTACAACTGCATGAATTCCCACTCTTTATAATTTTTTGTAAAATAACCTATATTAATATTCAACATTTCTATTATTTTCATGTCCTGAAGATAGGCTAATTACACATTGGTGTAAGTTTTACAAAGGGAGTTTGGGTTCCCTAGATAAATTGAGGATTTCCATGCCTCTACTTCCCACCATAGGGAGCTCTAGTTTCCTGGGTTATATCGTGGGCTGCTAACCAAAAGGTCAGCAGTTCAAAACCATGGTGAAAGATGAGGCTGTCTGCTCCCACAAAGATTACAATCTCAGAAATCCACAGGGACAAGTCTACTCTGTCCTATAGGGTCTCTATGAGTCGGTCTTGACTCGATGGTAGTGAGTTTGGTTTTCTGGCCATTCCACTCTGGTTCCCTACATGTCCTTTTGTCTTTTGTAGCTCTTATACCTTTTAAATCCAAGCCATCCTTTCAGTTCTTGCCAGACTAATTCTTTTAACAAATAATCCAACTCTCATTTCTCAGTTCAAAAAGTTAATAACGGTGTCTGGCCTAGGAGCCTAGCTGCAAACTCTTACTCCTAAACTTGGAACTGCAGGTGCATTGTGGCAAAAACCCCAAACTCCTCTCCATGGAGAATTCATGTTCTTTAGGACGCTTTGGGTATTATGTTCAAAGGCTTTTTTTTCAAATACTTTAAAAAATATGTGATTCAATGATTTTAAATACATGCTCAAGGTTGTGTGACTGTCAGCAATTTACTTTTAGCATATTTTTATTAATCCACAAAGAAACCCTATACAGTCCCCAATTTCCCATCTCCCCAGGTCCTGGCAATCATTCATTTACTTACGGTGTTTAAAAATTTGTTTATTCTAGATTGTGATGTTTTGTTTTCTGTTTCTGTGTCTTCTCTCATGTGGCTGAGCCCTCCCTATTTGTGTTTGATAACTATGTGTTTCCTGCTGCAACTCAGCTGGTCGCACCTGAGGGCAGGGCAGTGTCTTAGTTGTATGCCTATTTCTAGTATAGGAATGGGTACAGATTAGGCATTTAAAATAGGCTTCCTGAGGAAAAATG
Organism: Tenrec ecaudatus; assembly: GCF_050624435.1. Lineage (NCBI taxonomy): Eukaryota > Metazoa > Chordata > Mammalia > Afrosoricida > Tenrecidae > Tenrec > Tenrec ecaudatus. The sequence goes on from NC_134531.1 coordinate 129,039,500, forward strand.
TGAACCAAAATTGCACATCTTAATTCAGTGGTTTTCATAGATGCCCAAGGCTGTCTGCAATTTAAATAATCACTTTTTTCCCTAATGTCATTAATATCTATGTCTCTATGACGGGGTTGCAAAAATTTCATGGAAAAATTCCATTCTAGTTTTACTTAAAAAAAATTCAGGACTTTTTGATGCCCTCTCATAACGCATGTGATTCTTCTGGAATTAGATTGACCTTTGATGTGTAAATTGTAAATTGTCAAAAGACACATTTTAGTGAAGAAACGGCTAAGTTAGCCAGATAAACAGTGCATTTTAATGACATTACTATACTTTTGAAGGCATTTGCTTCATGATGGAGAGTAAGACAGACATAAACCATCTTAAACTATATAAAGTTGATGGTATTATATTTTAAATGGAAATGCTAGTTCCTATGTAAAAGGCATTGAAGTAGAAGTAAGAACATCAATTTCTCCCTGAAACATGAGGCCGAGAGGGAACTGTGTCAAGTCCAAGGCCTGCTTACCTTTCTGTACCAAAATGAATCCAAGAACCGAGGCCTTTGAATTGTGGTGCTGGCAAAGAATATCGAAAGGACCATGCACTGCCAAAAAGAACAAGCAACTCTGTCTTAGGCCAAGTACAGCCAAAATGCTCCTGAGAAGCAAGGATGGCAAGATTTTGCCTCACATACTTTGGACATAATATCTTTAGAGACAAGTCCCTGGAAAAGGACATCATGCTTGGTAAAGTGGAGGGACAGTAAAAAACCAGAAGACCCTCAATGAGATAGATTGACAGTGGCTGCAATAATGGGCTCAAACCTAAGAACAATAGCGAGGATGGCACAGGACCTGCAGTGGTTTGTTCTCTTATACACAGTGTCTCCCTGAGTTGAAACTGACCAGTGATACCTAACAAGAACAACCAAGTACCAAAATACCAAAACCACATACCAAGAACAACCACATAGCAACGAGAACAACCACATACCAAAATATGCCACACAGGGTTCTCTAGAGAAACAAAACCAGAATGCTAATAATTATAGGTGGTAGATATATAGATAGATAGATAACATAAGAAATAAACAATTAATTAATCTACAAAGCAGTACAAATGTAAAATGGCTCAGTGCAACTCAGTAAAAATGGCTCAGTGCAACTCACTCCCATGAGACAGCTGTGAGACACTGGCAGTCCTTCAAGTCTTGAGGGCAGTCCAGTAGTCTTCTGTAGAGAGATTCAGGCTATCCGGACAGAGGCAGCAAACAGCAAGGCAGGTCACCAACAGTCAGCCAGATGACAGGGTCCTGACAGTGCCCAGCTCAAGAGATGTATATTCCAATAGTGTGGCAAAGCAGATCTTGAAGGAACCTCAAATGACAGTGACACAGTCTATGCGTTAGGTATTCCACAGGCAGTGTAGCTTGCAAATTGAGGCAAAGAGTAAGCAAGGGAGCCGCACCTTGGTCCAGTGATCAAAGAGCAAGAGACAAGAAAGGCAAGGCTCTCTGAGTCATTTATCTCTCCGTCCTTCAACTAATTCCCACATGTGTTCATTGGCCACATTGGCACAATAGACGTTATCTATCTCACTTGTTCATTTTTAAATTCTACAAAACACATTTGGTTCTTTATAATAAATGTAGGGGAAATGGGAGAACTATAAAGGAAGATATCTTTGTAGCTCTAACTCAGACTGTGGATCATGACAAACTATGGATGTCCAGGAGAAGAAAAGGAATTCCAGAACACTTGATTTTGCTCATGCGGAACCTGTATTCGGATCAAGAGGCAGCTGTGTGTATATAACAAGGGAATGCTTCATGGTTTCAAACCAAGAAGGTCATGTGGCAGTGTTATCCTCTCACCGTCCTTACACAGTCTGTATGCTGAGCAAATCGCAAGAGAAGCTGGATTATATGAAAAAGAATGTGGCATCTGGATTAAGAAAACTCACTGCCGTTGAGTAGATGCCAACTCAGTGACTGTCCAGGCCAGGGTAGAAGTGCCCCCTGTGAGTTTCCCAGACTCTATCTCTTTACTGGAGTGGAAGGTCCGGTATTTATCCCTCAGGATTGGAGGAAGGCTTATTAACAACTGGAGACATGCAAATGACACAACTTTGCTTGCTAACATTGAGCAGGACTTGAAGCAAGGCTTGCTGATGGAGATCAAGGATTAGAACCTTCTGTACATATTACAACTCAATGTAATGAAAACTAAAATTCTCACACCTGAACCAATATGTAACAAAAGATTGAAGTTGTCAGGGATTTTGTCTTGCTCAGATCCACAATCAATACTCATGGAATTAGCAGTGTTGGGTAAATTGGATGCACAGAGCCTCTTTAAAGTGTTGCGAAGCAAGGATGTTGCTTTGAAAACCAAGGTGCGCCTGACCCAAGCCAAAGTTTTTTCAATCACCTCATATGCATGTGGAAGTTGGACCCTGAAGAAGAAAGACCAGAGGAAAACCCAGGCAATAGAATTATAGTGCTGGAAAAGAACACTGAAAGTACCACGGGCTGCCAAAAGAATAAACAAATCTGTCTTGGAAGAAGCACAGCCAGAATGCTGCTTAGAGGCAATAATTATGAGACCTTGTCTAATGTTCTTTGTATATGTTTTCAGGAGAGACCAGTCCCTGGAAAAGGACATCATACTTGGAAAAGTAGAGAGACAGCAAAAAACCAGGAAGGCCCTTGACAAGCCGACTTCACACAGTGGCTGCAACCACGGCCTCAAACAATGAACAACTGTGGGCATGGCACAGGGCGGGGTCGGTTGGTTCTGCTGTACGCAATTAAGTCCCTATGACCATTAGTCATTTGATGAAACCTAAAAACAGCAATTTCTTAAAAATTATTTTTAAAAATTTGAGACATTAAAAATAAGTCTGTGCTAAAAAAGTTCTTATGAGAAAAAGTAGTATTAGCTGCTAGTTTGAAAAGAAATATGTAAATTAATAATTTTATGCCTTTAATAATTATGCAAATATTTAGTCCTCCAACTTTTCAGTTGACTATTAATTAAAAGTGTATTTTAAAAAATAATTTTAGTGGGAGCTCTTTTTTTGGGGGGGGCTCTTATAAATATCGTAACATTCCAGAGTCCAATCACAACAATCAGGATTGCACAATTGCTACCACAGTTAGCTTTAAAACATTTTCTTTCTTCTTGACCTCCTTGAGATAAGCTGCCTTTTATCTGCCCGCCCCCCTGAAGCCCTTATTTATTTATTTTTAAAAGTATCTTATTATAATTGGTATTTTTGGAAATGGTGTAGGGGCACAGTGAGAAGCCCTCCAGCTCCAAACCTAAACTCAAACCCAAACTCACTGATGCGTCAATGGCAACTGATAGTGACCCTACAGAACAGGGTAGAACTTCACCTGAGTTTCTAAGACTTTACCTGTTTATGGGAGTAGAAAACCACATCTAGCTTCCTCCTCAGAGAGGCTGGTGGTTTCGAACTGCTGATGACCTTATGGTTAGCAGCCCAACTTGTAACCACTACACCACCAGGGCTACTAAAGGGGTAAGGAGAACCCAACTGCACATCTATCCACATTCTTTACCATATTTGACACCAATGTCCATCCCACAGTGTTCTACCTGTCCACTGGGCTCCATAAACCATTACAATGGGCTCTCAGAATCAGACAATATTCATGATTTCAAGAATTTATTAGGGATGTTAACACTTAGGATCAGAAAACAGGATATACTCTCTTTGTGCACAGTATCTCTTCTCAAGCATGTGTGCAGGGATCTCTTTCTCGCTGGTCCTTTTCCCTCAATCATGAAGCCTTTAGTCCCTTCCCTGCTCTGGCAATGCTGCAAAGTTCCTTTGCTATTAATAAATGCCCAATGCATTGTGTGCTCACCTCCCCGATACGATCGCTGAAGAGAAATGGGTAGGTAAGCAAATGTGGTGAAGAAAGCTGATGGTGCCTGGCTATCAAAAGATATAGAATCTGGGGTCTTCAAGGCTTGAAGATTAAACAAGCAGCCATCTAGCTCAGAAGCAACAAAACCTACATGACAGAAGCACACCAGCCTATGCGATCACGAGGTGTTGAAGGGATCAGTTAACAGGCATCAAAGAACAAAAAAATCATATCATTGTGAATGAAGGGGAGTGCAGATTGGGGACCCAAATCACATCTGTAGGCAACAGGATATTCCCTTAGGGAAGGGTCGCAGGGAGGAGACGAGCCAGTCAGGGTGCAGTGTAGCAATGATGAAATGTACAACTTTCCTCTAGTTCCTAAATGATTCCTCCTCTCGCCTTCCCACCCCTCCCCCCACCACTATCATGATCCTAGTTCGACTTTACAAACCCGGCTAGACCCGAGGATGTACACTGGAACAGATAGGAACTGGAAATACAGGGAATCCAGGGAGGATGATCCCTTCAGGACCAGTGGTGAGAGTCGATACCAGGAGGGTGGAGGGGGGTTGGAGTAGAAAGAGGGAACCGGTTACAGGGGTCTACATATAACCTCTTCCCTGGGGGATGGACAACAGAGAAGTGGGTGAAGGGAGACGTCAGACAGTGCAAGATATGACAAAATAATAATTTATAAATTATCAAGGGTTCATGAGGGAGGGGGTATCAGGGAAGAAGGGGGAAAATGAGGAGCTGATGCCAGGGGCTTAAGCGCAGAGCAAATGTTTTGAGAATGATGAGGGCAATGAATGTACAATATGCTTGACACAATGGATGCATGTTTGGATTGTGATAAGAGTTGTATGCGCCCCCAATCAAATGATGTAAAAAATAATTTTTAAAATGCCCAACGAATATCCCATTCTTGAAGTCACCTTCCTGCATAAAGGCACTTAGCTTTCCTGGTTCCCTGGGCTGGGAAGCCCCCACTCTTGTCTCTCCTGCTGTCTCTGGTCCCTCTGCTGCCACTGCCAAACGTCTCTGAGCTCACTCTACTTTACTGACATTTTTTTCTTAATAATTTTAAGAGTATCTATTACTTCTTCTCAAATAGTTTACTTCAGACTCACTTGGCTGGCTGACCAATCCCTTCCTTAGGGTGCCATGCATCCTATTTGTATGCTCCCACCCAGTCATCTCATGGAAGTTATGAAGATTATGTATAGAAGAGTCATACGCAGTAACTTTACTTCATTGCAGTATTACTTGTGGTGCAAATTTACAATAAAAAGCAATTAATGCAATCACATGAGTGAACAAAATGAATCTAATGCTTGCATGTGCACACACACATGCACCTCGGTATCATGCAAAATTCATAGCAACTAAGATGGAAACTGCAATAGTTATTGAAAAATAAAATTAGAGAAATATTCTTTTAAAGAGATATTTCTTTAAAAGAAAGATTTCGTTTGCTCCCTACTCCACCATTTTTTAAAAGAAAAATAAAAAAACCCACGTGTTTTATATGAAAAATGAAATAATATGAAGTGGCATAGAAAGAAAAACTCCAACTAGGGTACCCTCTGTATTCAGGAACTTAATCAGAACACACACCAAAAGGGGTAGATGTACGATGATATGATGCAATTAGGACGAGAATTACTTTTTTCCTAGTTTCTGATGGAGAATTTTATGAACGAGTGAGCCTGCAAGAACAAGTTCCCAGAAGTGACATTTCATTTCTTAGCAGCTAGATTAATGCTTTCTCTTTGTAGCTCATGCATTACTGGCCCTAGGACTTCAGAAATGAAAAATCATGTACTCAATTCATTCTTTATTGCATAAATATTATACAAAGAGAATGGAAATTTGCATTTGGGTCTTTATTCCTGTTAAAAAATTGTGATCTTGATAATAGGTTAAGAAAAACGATAGTGCTACTGTCCTTTTATATTTAGCCTCTCTAAAAATATATATCTGTATATACGCTGAGGAAAAATGAGAGTCTATCGGCATGATTAAAGAAACCCACCTGTAAATCCTTTCAAAGGCCAAATCCCAAGAACCAGAGGCATTTAAAAATCATCACTAACACGGCTCAACGAACAGACAATTGAGCCACAAAATTGAAAAAAAGCAAAAAAGGTGAAGTTAAAAAAAAACCAAATTCAGAGATTTTTGAACAAGTACTTTAAAGCAGATGTATGAGCCATATTTTCTCTATGACAGAAGGAAAACAATCAAATAAAAGAAGAAAACTCACATTGTCTTTTCAGCCCTCAATGTTCCACCTGTTCAAGTGTACATGTCCTATGAGATTTAGGTCTACATTCTTGTTTAGTCTTTTGATTAAATTTGAGGCTTTGTTTTCCACCCGTATATTTATAGCCTATTGAGAACATAGTGTTAGGAATTGATTGTGTGTCCCCCTCCCCCCATCAAAAAGAAATGCAGTAGAGCATGGAGCTGCTAACGGGAAGGCTGGTTGTTCAGATTTAGCAGTCACTCCATGGGGAGCAGGCGAGGCTGTGTTCTCCGTGAAGACTTTCAGCCTTGAAGTCCCCTATGGACTTGGTTGGAGTTGACGTCGTGACAGTGGCTGTGCTTTCTTTGATTTTGGTTTTATAAATATTTATTGACTGGTCTTCCTTGCAGGCATATTGATGTTATCCTATCACTGATAGTGTTTTATATCAGGTTAGATACGAGAATGCTCTCTTTGATGGTACATATGAACTGTTAGTATGACTATTATTCAAATTGATGCATCAACCAATAATGTCCAAGGGGAAGAATGTGGAGGTTTTTGTTTGTTTGATTGTTTTACCAACTTCTGGAGTCTGAAATTGATCCAACCTGCAGTCAAGGTGCATAGATGACTGCTGGTGTCCTGGAAGGTGAAGGTTAGAAACGAAGAAGAAGCAAGCATGACTGAGTGAGAGCTTTATGGTGACAAAAACGGCATCTGTGATCCCGTGAAAGAATCATCCAAGACTGACGATTATTTATTCAAAATTGTTTTTCCAAACATAAACAGCATCTATATAGCTCACCCAATGGGATACCCAGAAATCAAATCAAGTACGTCTGTTAAATATTTTTTTTTGAAGTGGGCAGGAAGTTAACCCAGGGCCAACTGGAAAACAGACTGTCAATTGCTCGTGTACAAATTCAAATTGAAAACGAACGAAAAGGAAAAATCCATGAGAACCAAAGTAAGATCTTGAGTCATACCTCAACTGAATTCAATATCTAGCTCAGGAATAGACTTGACACGTTGAATAATGACTGAAGATCAGATGAGCTGCGGGGTGACATCGTATTACATATGTAGAGAACACAAGGTCCTTAAAAACTCAGGGAAACAGTTAGGACCACAATGGATGTCAGAAGAGGCAATGAAACTTCCTCTGCAAGGCAGAGTGGCTAATGAGAACTGACGAAGTAATTAAGTGGAAGCAATGAACAGAAGGACAGAGCGTCAGAGAGCTGCTCATGGAAGCTCGTGTAGGGATTTCTCTTTCTCTCCCAGGAGATGTTTAATAAAATGTCTCTATACAAACCCACCCCCACCCACCCACCCCACCCCCCCAAAAAAAAAAGAAAAGAAAGAGATGAACAGAAGATTTTGAAGGGGAGTTCAGGAAGACAGAGTAAAGTGTTGTAGTGAAATGTGCAAAGACCTTGTGTTGGAAAACACAGAGAAATTTCTCAAACTGAAAGAACTGAAAAAGATTTAAGCCGCGAATTGCAATATTGAGGGATTCTAAAAATAGTTAATGAACCAGGAAGCACCCAAAGTAGACAAGAGGTATTACCCACAGTCCAAAAAGACTTAGTCAATATCCAGCCATTTCAGGGGGTAACGTTTGATCAAGAAATAATATTGATGAAGGAAGTCAAAGCTGAACTGAAAACATTAATGAAAAGTAAGTTTCCAGGAATTGATGGAACTTATATGTTTGAATAAGGGAATGAAATGATGGCAGATATCACTAGTCTATACCAAGAAATTGGGAAGACTGCTACCTAGTCAGGCAACTGGAAGAAATCCACATTTGTAAAAAACAAACAAACAAACTGATCCAATAGAATGCAGAATTTATTGACCAATATCATTAATAAGACTTGTTGAAGATAATTTTTAAAAACTGCTGTAACACTGCACAAGTAACGGCCAGAAATTCAAATCAGGTGCAGAAAATGAGCAATCGCTGACATCAGATGGATCTTGGATTGAAGCAGAGGACCCCTGAAAGATGTTTTATTGATAAGACAAGGTATTCTATTGTCTGGCTCTTAAGCAATTAATTATAACATTGCAAAGAATAGAAATTCCAGAATAATAAATTGTGCTCACGAGAAGACTGGATTTAAAGTTGGAGGCAGTAGTTTGAACCGATTGAAAGGATAGTGCAGGTTTTAAAATCAGGAAAGGAGCACCTTTAAGTTAGTGTTATGGTTAGTTGCCTTTGAATTGATTCTGACTCATGCACAACGGAACAAAACGCTACCTAGTCCTGCACCATCCTCAACACTGTTGTTATGCTGGCGCCTATTGCTGCAACCACTGTGCTAATTCACCCGGTGAGGGTGTTCTCTTTTTCATCGACTTTCCACTTTACCAAGCATGATGGTCTTTCCAGGGACTGGTCTCTTCTGACCACACAGACAACACGACCAAAGTACACGAGGCCACGTCTTGACATCTTTGCTTCCAAAGAACAATCTGGCTGTTCTTCTCCCGAGCAGATCTGCTTGTTCTTCGGATAGTCCCCGGTGTTTTCAGGATTGTTTGCCTGCACCATTATTCAAGTGCCTCAATGCCATCTTCCTTAGTCATTGTCCAACTTCTACATCCGTATGAGGTGATGGAAAAGGCGAGAATTTGGCTCAGGTTCACCTTAGTCTTCAAAGTGACATGTTAGGGTCTTCAGCATAATAAAGAGGTGCTGAGCAGCAAATGCATCCAATGCAAGGCCTCGTAATTGTTTACTGGTGCTGCTTCCATGAGCATTGATTATGGATCCAAACAAGATGAGATGCTTGGCAACGTCCATCTTTTCTCCATTTGTCATGGTCTTACCAGTTGTGAGGATTTTGATTTTATTTACATTAATTAATATACCATAGTTAAGACTTTAATTCTTCATCTTTATCAATCCTTGATCTCTATTGCTTGTCTGTCATTTTGCTGAACGGTGATGGCTTGCATGTTGCTATTACACTAGATGCTATATCACTGGAACTTCAAATAGCAGCGGAGCCACACAAGGTGGACAAAATTCAGCAGAGCTTCCAGACTGAAGAATTAACCACTGAAAACCTTATGAATAAGTTAGGCAATGGTCTGTTTTAATTTGTAGGGGAAAAATGGTTGCCTTGAGCATTGTAATCTTTTGAAAACTTACCTGTGTGCAGCAGTTTTGAAATAAAGAAATTCTGGGGTCAGACTAGATGCTATGTTTTAAGGCCCATTATTATGAAAACATTGTTCTGCTCTTGTTTCCCTGACAATGTAGACAAGATGAGATCTTAGAATCTTTGTTAGTTCTCTCATCTTTGGAGTATTTTTTACTTCCGAGTCAAAATATGACTGTAACTTACCAATAATATATTAAATAAACCTCTATTATTCAATTAATATGATTTTTCTTTTAACAAAAATCACCCAATTGTGATATTCCTGTTACAGCCCTAAGAAACTAAGATGATAAAGTGTGAGGATGTGAGTTGGGAGTAAACACTGACTAGGAATGGGGAGGAGGTGACGTAAAGACCCTATTAAACTTCTGTTACCGCTACACTAGTATGAAGACTCTTTGGTGAAATCACGTCATTCAATAATAAGTACCTTATCTACACATTGTTTTGTAAAATTAAAATAATTATGGCTGGTAGTTTTGTATACCTGTGTATACAACAACAAGTTGACACTGACTCATGGTTCCTATCGGACAGGGCAGAACTTCCTCTGTGAGACTAAAACTGTTTGGGGAGTAGAAAGCCCCTGTTTCTTCCCACAGAGGGGCTGGTGATTTCTGACTGCTAGCCTTACAGTTAGCAGGCTAACACATGACCACTATGTGCCTCGGGGACAAGTTTATTCCTAGCAATTTTGTTTGAAGGGTTGGTCGACTATTTAAAAAGACAGGCCTAGAAGTATCTGTTAAGATGAAACCTTTAACTATATGCTCTCTGTGTCCATTACACATTGGGCCCAAGATTGGCAAGGTTACCAGTTTGAAACCATCAGCCACTATGTGGGAGGAAATCAGGTTTTCTACTCCCATAAAGAGTTACAGGCTCAAAAACTTACTAGCCTCTCCTGTAGGGTCACATTGAGTCGGCATTGACTCAAAGGCAGAGAATTTGGTATTTTGCTTTTGGGTGGTGATCTCGCATAGTAGTTTACATATCGAGCTGCTAATCACGAGGTCAGTGCTTGGAACCCAGCAGCCGTTCTGTGGCAGAAAGATTAAGCCGCTCTGTGTGCGTACAGTAAAGATTTAAAATCTTGGAAACCTCAAAGAGGCAGTTCTACTCTGTCTTACGGAGTCGTTGACTCAGAATCTCTGGGAGTGCGGGCCCCTGTGGCATAGTGGGTTATGCACTGGGAGGTTCACTGCAAAGGCAGCAGGTGAAAACCACCATGTGGCATTTTCTACTCCTGTAAAGCGTTGCAATTTCAGAAACCCGCCGACTAGCTCTACAGGGCTTCCAGGGTTGTTATCAGTTGGGGTAGACTTGAGGGCAGTGCGCTTCGGTTTGGTGGCCACGTGAACTCTTGCATGCTTGCCAGATTGGACTGAGTCTAACCCCAGAAGAAAGGCTTGCTTGTGGTGCTAATATAGAGAGGAGACACAGTATTAATATAGCATCAGGTTACTGTCAATGGAAAGTTTTCAGAAAGACCATTTTCCCCCTAGAAAGTCAACTCCCAACTAGTTGCAGAAAGCACAATATTTCTGAGGAGAACAAAACAAAACACTATTATAATTGTTTTAGAATGTCCTCTTTCTCTTGGATGTTATTTTAATTTTCCAAAAGGTTCCTAAGACAGAATATGAAGGAGTAATAAAATATAAAGACATTCAATACAACTCAAAATTAAACAATTAAATAATTATCTTAGAGAAAATCCTGTGGGTTTTGTGCCTGTACTATTTCTCTTGGCTTTCCAGAAATTCCAGTGGCAGAGACACTGAACACTTTCCTTGACTTTGACTCAAGATATCCAGGTGGTGTTGTCCTTAGGATTAGCTTGGGAAGCGGAGCAGTAATGGTCAGAGGAGAGAGGAGAAGCTGAAGGTGCATTTAGAGATTACATGTTTGAAGTGGGGGAGCCCATTTTTGCATGTATGTGTCACAAAGCCAGCTAATATCTGATGATGATTCCTGAATATGTTATCAGAAAAAAGTGTGAATGTTTCGAGGCCAGGTTTTGTCTGGTTTGCACAGTGGGTTTGTTATTAGTTTTGTTATCTGTGATTAGTGTTGCTATTGTTATTTCTGAATGTTGTAGATAGTGTGGTAGTTACATAATCTGGTGTCAATTTGGGACTTGAGAGGATTAAGAGTGAAGGGGCGGAATGGAGTCTGTCAATTGGATCATAGCCAATGGGGCCTCTGTGTGGGCATGACCTTCTCCTGAGAATTCTGGGAATTCCTGTATTACTTCTTGGAAGTGGGAGACACTATTTCTCTCTCTGTGACACTATTAACGCCCTGTGAGACATCACTGACGAGAAGCCACATGGACCTACCCTGATGCATTCAGAACCATGGACCTGAAGAAACCACATGGAGACCCCTTGTCAGTGCTGAGATGCTTACAATGTCCCTGGATCTACAAGACTCCCCACTCACTGGCCTGTGATTTTCCTGCATTTGGCACCATTGCATGTGTTTTGTGAGTCTGAAGAGGACTTTATAGATTGGTATCAGACATATGGGTATTGGACTTGCTCTGGACTGGGCTGGGATGTTTTCCTCAATGTTCAATTGCTCTTGTATATAAACTATCTGGCTGCTTCCTGCTGGATGGGGGCAGGAGGGGTTAAAGGCCAGAATGTACTGGGTCCAGTTAGGTAGGCACGGGGCTGTAGGGATGTAAAAGAAGCTGGTTGACAGTTAAGTTGATCATGTCCCTTATCTTGTTCTGAAGAAATTTTTAAAAACATGGGGCTATTCATAACAAGACACATATAACCACTGTGGCCCAGTTAAAGGGAAGTTCAGGTTAAAAGGGGGTTTGGGAACTAAGAGGGTAGTGAGGCATTGTATCCCCCACGGGTTTTAAGATCCTCTGTCAATTTGGTGAGAGTGTCTATGTTTTGTTCTACCAGCCCTGATTCATTAACTTAACAGCAGGAGTCTTCCCTTAGGAACAGGCAGGTGCTGCCTTATTCTGCAGTTAGGAGATCGAAGGCCCTTCGCTTTGGTTCTGGAGGGTTACCTGTGCCAGGGAAGTGAGCTGTCAGTGTAGGGAGGCTACAGAGACCAAGGTGGGTGCCATAGGCAGCTGGAGCTTTTCCTCAAAGTGTTGTGCTTGGATCATGCTGTGGCCTAAAGCCCTGCCTGTCAAACCTGATGCCATGACTAAAGAGACTAAGTTAGACCCATCATTATGGGCAAGAAGGCAGCCCTTTATAGGTGGGAGACAGTGGCTGGATTAAGCGAGGGGGGCTGGTGCAGGCCTAAATCAAGTTAATTTATCCTGCCCAGATGGAATAAGGAGAGGAAACGATGCAATAATAAGTCCTGGAGCCGTAGGAAGAGAAGATCTGAAGGGGTTGTCCCAGGGTTATTTCAAGGGCTTCCTTGATCTATTAATCTGGGTATTTTAAAGAAACAAATCTACAGAAACTCATGTATAAGAGAAAGTTTTATATAAAGGTTAAGTGTGCATCAAGAAAACATCCCAACCCAGTGCAGCTGAAGCCCCAAAGTCCAACATTAACCCATTAACCCATATGTCCAACACCAATCCCCAAAGTCCTCCTCCATCTAACAGAACAGATGTAATGATGTTGACTGCAGGAGGAAATTGGAGTCAGTGAATGTGTAAGCATCTCAGCACTGGCAGGGGTCTCCACATGGCTGTTCCAGCACCCAGGGCTACATCGGGGTAAGTCCATGCGGCTTCTCCTTGGGGATATCTTGCAATAAGTCAGCCTTGGAAGTTGAAGCAGGGAACCGCTAAGGCAGCTGCACCCTCGTCCGATCATTACAAAACAAGAGACCCGAGAACTAGCAAGGTGAGGCTCACTGAGCCATTTATCCCTCTGCCCTTCAATTAATCCCACATGTGTCTATCGGCCAGGTTGGCACAACAAGCTAACTAACTCACTTGGTAAGGGTGGCTGTGGCCGCCAGGGCTGCACATTTGCCACCCCTGGACCATTGTGTCCAGCTGTTTGGATAAATATGCTCTAGGAGAGTGAGTGGGTCCCAGAGGCTGGGTGAGGACTCTGATTGCCATGCCCTGCTTCTCGTTAGTGAACAGAAGAAAGGATTTATCAAGGTTTGGTAAACACAATGGTGGGAATTGTAAAAGCGTTTCTTGGAGCTTTTTAAAGGTTGCTGCGACCACCCGCGGAGCATCCACAAAGCCAAAAAAGGAAAGTACCATATATACCGAAATATAAGTTGACCCAAATATCTGCAGAGGCACCTAATTTTACCACAAAAACTGTATTAAAAATGTGCTGAAAAATTTGGCTTATACTCAAGCATAGATGGTATTTGGTCAGCCGAAGTCAGCGGTTGGAAATCCCTGTGACCTAGCATCTATCCCAAGTTAAACCCTGAGTGGTGGGGGTCAGGCACAGGCCTAAATAGATAACGGTGATACAAGATAATTTTACCTTGGAGGGAGAGACTCTGCAACCTTTGGAAGCTAAGAAGTTAAGGAGCTGAGCTGTGTTTGCCCTAGAACTGTCTAAGTTGTGGTTGCATAATAAGAGGTTATCCACATATTGCAAAAAGGTAAAGGGCGACAAATCACACGTCTGCAACTCAGCAGCAAGGGCTTGTCTGAAAATATGGGCCGAATCTCAGAACCCCTGAGGTAAGATGGCCCAAGCATATTGGGAAGCCATGTGGGTGTTCAGGTCCTCCCACGTAAAAGCAAACAAATGTCGACAAGCTGGGTCAAGGGGGAGGGTGAAAGGACGTCCTATATATTGAGGACAGAAAAATGGGTAGTGGAGAGGGAAATGCGGGACAAATATTTATAGGGGTTTGGAACTACCGGGTGTATGGGGATAACAGCTTTGTTAATGAGGCATAAGTCCTGGACCAAGCGATAAGTATGGTTTGGTTTCTTTACTGGTAAAATTGGAGTGTTGCAAGGAGGGTGGACAGGAGTATGGGGTTATGCTGTCATCCTTGCTCCCCCCCCCCCCCGTTACTGTTGCTTTCATGTGCCTTCAAGTTGGTTCTTATATATTGCCTGGTCCTGTGCTGCCTCACGATTGTTGCTTTGTTTGAGCCCAATCTTAGAGTTATTGTGTCAATTTATTTTGTTGAGGATTTTCCTCTTTTTTTCCTTACCCTGTATTTTACCAAGGATAGTGTCATTGTGTTATGTGCCTCTCCCCAACCTATAGACCTCCTCCTCAGACCATATAGAATCATTAGTAAATGTTTATAATAATTTTAATAATAGAATTTGTGATAAGCATAGTTGTAAATTAAATAAATGTAATGTTTCTTAGATTGCATGAATACTAATAATAATTTGAAAATTTTTCCTACCCGGAATTATAACATTATTAATTACAATATTATTTGTAACTGAGCAGGAGCTTTTTTTCTTTTAATTACTACTTAATTCTTAAGAAAATATTTGAGGTTCACAAACACTATTTACCACACGTTATAGCTAAAACATTGGAAAATTTGTCAAGATCAGCAGATGAGTCCAGTTGATTTGAAGCATTGCTGTAGTTTTATAATAGTTATCGCTCTGCTGAAGGCATATTTGAAAGGCCAAAAATTAAATTAGCATACAAGTTTAGTCTTGCAGGTATAGTGAGACAAGTAAACTGGGCTTATCATAAAGGTTTTTGCTGTTTTAACTAGCTTTATAAATGTTTTAATAAGAAATGATAAATTTCTGCTGAATCTCAGCACAAAAAATTTATTGACACTCATTTTGGTGTCACACCCTTTGACCGTGTCACCAGGTGTGGTCCGCACCCTCTGAACTTCCCTGTAGGTGCCACTGCAAGGTGTCTTTCTCTAGGGACTGGTCTGTCCTTATAACATGTCCTCAGTACTTGAGACAAAGATTTGCCATCCTCGCTTTCAAGTACGGTACTTATTTTTTTCTTCGGCAGTCCATTGTATATATCGTAATCTTTGACCATACCATAATTTAAGGACATCATTGCTTTTTTGGTCTTCCTAATACATTGTCCAGCATCTACCTGCTTATGAAGTGATTGAAAATACCATGGCTTCAGTCAGTTACAGCTTAGACCTTGAAGTGGCAGCTTTGCTTTTGCATGTTTCTCAGTGGCTTTTTTTCAGTTGCTAACATAAAGGTCAGTGGTTTGAATCCGCAAGTTGCTCTGATGCAGAAAGCTATGCAAGCTGTTCCTGGAAAGGTGGCAGCCTTAGCAACCATATGGGGCAGTTCTGGTGCGCTCTTTAGGATCAGGATGAGTCTGCGTTTACTTGACAAGCATGGATTTGGTTTCTGCCACTTGTCTGTCAGTTGGTAATCTTATAGTAGTAGCTTGTTAGTTGCTGTGATGCTGGAAGTCATTGATATTCAAAGATTAACAAAGTCAACCATGGTGGACAGGTTTCAATGCGCTTCCAGACTGAGGTAGAGTGGGGAGAAGGACCTCGAGGTCTACTTTTTAAGGAAAAAGACCTAACAATACGACTAGTTAACCCTTATCAATAACAATGGTATATTGTCTTCTTAGCTAGACATTCACCCACTTTAAGAGACTAAGAGTTAAATCTCTTACACTGGAGTTTGAACTCAAGTGTACCAGGCATCCACACCTGTCTTCTTCCCATTAGGCTTCAGCTTCTTTATAATTCAGAAAATTATATACAGACTTTGAGTATATGCTCCTTCAACCAATACGTGTATATTGGATAGATGATATCTATACACTGTTAGATTTCTAATATGAAAGAGTGCAAGAAACTTGAACCTCAACTAAGATTGATAAGATAAAGCATAATGCATTTATTCATGAAAGAACTCTTTTTTCCTTTTCTTGTTGGTAACACGGCCCTAGGGCCCAAAGTGGTCAACTGTTGTCATAATTCATTTGGCATATCTGTCAACGACAGCTCAGTCATTTCATTTAACAAAATATTTCTCAACAGTTACGATACATATTTGATTTGGATCCAGGGACAAATTGTTCTCCAAAGGCTTTCTGGCAGGTTGATGATGCGATGCATCAACTGGATGTATCAGGACTTAATAGTAGTGAACCATGGAGTACATGTAAGCAGCTCACATACATTTTCAAGTGTCCGTGTATATAACAAATTTCATTGCCTTCAATTCAATGATATTTAGAATATATGATACATCTGTCTTTCTGCTGTAGGATTTAGTAATGATACAAGGTTGTTGTCTTCTTCTCAAATGTAAAAAGCTTAACTTGAAATATGTGTCATTTATCTTGAGCTCGGTTTGAAATGGCATATATTCAAAAAAAAGAGAACGGAAAGAAGTGGCATATATTCAATCATGTTGTAGTTTATAATAGCTTATAATTTAACCAAGAAGAAAGTGACAGTCACCCATCATTTATCCAGAGTCACTGAGTAAGAAGATGTTCCCCCAAAATACATGGTTCTGAGTATCTCCAGAGTTTATCCCATATTGCAAAATTTAGAGTTGTTTTTATTCATCCAGACTTGGTTTAAATATGATTTAACTTCTGGCTGATTTAAAGTTTTTGTATTATTAATATTCTTTAACTTAAAAGCAGAGCAGCACACAACTCCTTTTAATATGTTTAAACTATTCAATTAAATGATATGAGAATTATATGTCACTAAAAATGTTAATTATTTTTTCAACAAAAAAAGAAAGTCTCGTGGCATTGCCTTTGTACTTACATCCAACCTTCCGTCCTACAGACACAAGGGCCTAGGTTGTATGGCCTTCTAGTCAGTGTTTGTGCTTTTGCTTGAGTTTTTTTCTCTTTTTCTTTTAAATGTAAGTGTTGTGGGTTTAAAAAGATATGTTAACCACCTTATCTACAGAAACCTGCAGATATAGTCCAGATGTTAACTTATTACAAAAATGAGTCTTTGCAGATGTAATTAAACTTAGCATTCTGAGAAGAAGAGTTTGTTTCTGATTATCAAACCTAAACCTGACTTTGAGTTGATTCCAATTCATTCCAACTCTATAGAGGTTTTCAAGACTGGAAGCCTCTATGTGAACAGACTGCCCAGTGAGTTTGAACCAATGGCCTCTCAAGGAGCACTCTACCGCTAATCCACAGCGCCATCAGCATTCCTTAGATTATCAGGGTAGACCCTGAATCTAATGAGATACATTTTTATAAATCAGAAAAGGCAGACAAGGTAGCGAAGGCCCCGTGAAGACAAGGGTCAAGATTGAAGTGATTCAGCGAGAGGCCCAAGGATGGGCGATAGCTCCCAGAAGCTGGAGACCCTGTCACCACTCGATTTTGCACTTTTGGCCTCTAGAACTGTGTGACAAGAACTTTCTGTTGTTTAAAGTCACCCAGTTTGTATTGTCAACCAGAGGCCATCTGGTCCGTTTGACCTATAGCAACCCAATGTGAAGCAGAATGAAACACTGTCCCATCCGGTGCCATCCACACAGTTGTTCCTATGCTTGGACTCACTGGTGTGGCCACTGTGTCAATCAATCCATCTCATCAAAAGCCTTCCTCTTTTTCACTGTCTGTGTACTTTACCAAGCATGATGTCCTTCTCCAGGGACTGGTCTTTCTTGACAACATGTCCAAAGTATGTCAAAGGAAGTCTAATCATCCTTGCCTCTATGGAGCTTTCTCTCTGGCTGTACTTCTTCCAAGACAAATGTGTGTGTCCTTTTGGCTGTCCATGGTATTTTAAATATTCCTCATCAGCCTCATGACTAAAATGTGTCAATTCTTCTGCAGTCACTCTTATGCAGTGTCCAAATTTCTCATGCATAAGAAGCTGTTGGAAAGACAGTGGATTAGGTCAGTTGTTACAAGTTAGCCTGTGATCCTCAAGCTCAGCAGTTTGAAACCACCAGCCCCTCCTTGGGAGAAAGGGCTTTTTACTCCTGTCAATAGTTACAGTCTCAGAAATTCACAGGGGCCAGTTCTAGCCTGGTCTCAATCATTTACTAAATGTTAAAGGTGCTCTTTGTGATCCTGCAGTGCTCCTTCCCCCACTCCCATTCCTGACTCACCGCTGTTTGCTCTCCTTGAAGAACAAGTTAGTCAGGAAGTGCCCCGCCGCCATGGCATTTAAGGACTCCGGAAAGACGCCTGTGAAACCAGAGGTGGCCATTCACCGGGTTAGAATTACTCTGATCAGCCGCAACGTGACATCCTTGGAGAAAGTGTGTGCTGCCTTGATCAGAGGGGCTAAGGAGAAGACCTTGAACATGAAGGGACTGGTTCGGATGCCTACCAAGACTCTTGAGAACTACGACCAGGAAAACTCCTGTGGGGAAGGTACTAAGACTTGGGATCGATTTAAGATGAGAAACGCAACCATCTCATTGATTTGCGCAGTCCTTCTGAGATAGCTAAGCCGATCACTTCCATCAGTATTGAGCCTGGAGTAGAGGTTGAAGTCACCATTGCAGATGCTTACATCAACTATTTTAATGCATTGATTTATCTGTTGGTTAAAAAAAAAAGGATTTAGGTAAAATGGCTTTAAAGGAAAAGTTTAGTGTCAGAATCAGAAAGTACTTTTGCCCAGACACCACTGGGTGCAAGCATTGTATCTCTGATGAAGTCTGTCCTAAGAGCATGTCCTGTGCCTGGTGAAGGACATCAGTCTTGGTGAAGTCAAGGGGCAATAGACAAAAGGAAGGTCCTCTGTGCGATGGATTGACACGGTGGCTGCAACACGGAGCTCGGGCAGAGGGATAATTTCAAGGTTGGCACAACTCCAGGTAGCGTTTCATTCTGTTTTGCATAGGGTCACTATGGATCGGAACCGAGTCAGGGACACTTAATAACAATAATAAAAGTATCTCTCCAGTTCTCTATGGAGCAAAACAACTCATGATTTTGTGGCTGTTTGATCACTATATGACTTTATTCCAGTCTATCCATTTTCTGAAACAAACAATTATGTGTGTGTGTGTGTAGTATATTTTATAAGTGTTAACCCATGAATCCAGTTTATCTTGTTTATGGACAAAATGGAATATTTGAAACTTTTAAAATAATAAATCATTTTATTGGGGGCTCTTACAGCTCTTATAACAATCCATGCACCAGTTGTATCAAGCATATTTGTACATATGTTACCATCATCATTTTCAAAACATTTTCTTTCTACTTGAGCTCTTGATATCAGCTCCTCTTTTTGCCCCTCCCTCCCCCACCTTCCCACTCTCGTAACCCCTTGATATTATTATTATTATTATTTTCATATCTTACACCACCTGCTGTCTCCCTTCACCTGCATTTCCGTTGTTTATCCCCCTCAGGGGGTGGGGTAGGTGGGTTATACATCGATCTCTGTGATCAGTTTGATAGGTTTCCCTTTTCTCCCCACGGTCTTCCCCCAACTCTCATGGCATCCCTATGCCCATTGTTGTTCCTGAGGGTTTTATCTCTCCTGGATTCCATGTGCTGTGAGCTCTTATCCATACATGCTCTGCTCTAGCTGGATTTGTAAGGTGGAACTGGGATCATGATAGTGGGGAGGTGGGAGGGGAGGAAACATTAAAGGACTAGGGGAATGTCATGTGTTTCTTCAGCGCTACACTGCACCCTGGCTGGCTTGTCCCTTCCATGTGACCCTTCTGTGAGGGGATGTCCAATTGCCTACAGATGGGCTTTGGGTCTCCACTCTGCCCACCCCCTCCCATTGACAGGATTTTTTTTGAGTCTTTTGATGCCTGATACTTGATCCCATCGATCACACAGGCTGATGTGTTTCTTCCATGTGTACTTTGTTGCTTCTCTGCTAGATGGTTGCCTGTTTAACTTCAAGCTTTTAAGACCCCAGGCATTATATCTTGTAATAGCCAGGCACCATCAGCTTTGTTTACCACATTTACTTATGAACCATTTTGACTTCAGCAACTGTGTTGGGAAGATGAGCATCATGGAATATCAGGGTATTAGGACAAAGTATTCTTGCATTGAGGGAGAACATGAGTAGAGGCCCAGTGTTCATCTGCTACCTTCATACGTGACATATAAATATATGTACATAGACCTCTATCCCTATCATTATATATTAACATATTTACATATATACATGCCTATATTTATACCTCTGTAAATATCTTTTGCCTCCTAGTTCTTTTGTTTATTTCCTTTTACTTTCCTCCTGTCCCACTATCATCTTCTACCTGGAATATTTGACCTTTAAAGGTACACATTATTGTGGCTACATAATGTGTATTGTTTACACATTATTATTGACTTTTGCTTTAGCCAATCAGACATTTTGTAACAAGTTAGTAAGAATTTACTTGGTGAAGAAGTTGAAATCAATGCATACTTTTAACACTACATAGTTTTTCATGAATCTTTTGAAAACCCCATCATACACAGGACTCAAATCTACTACATTTGTGGAAAGCGATGATAAAGCTTGATATCATTCAAAACATGACCAGGGGATGTCTGTGAAACAGATTACCAATTACTCATGTGCAAGTTCAAGCTGAAGCTGAAGACAATTTTAAAAATTTACTACAGCCAAATATTACCTGAAATTAGAGACCAGCTGAAGAAAAGATTTGACCCACTGAACACTAATTACCAAAGACTAGATGAGTTATAAATGGCACCAAGAAGCTGATGAAACCAATAGATCGTTAAAAAACAGGAAAAGAAGACCAAAATCCGTTTCAGTAAATCATTCTCTAAAAGTGAAATGAGTACACAAGGAAATAAAATCACTGAACAGGAGGTTTCAAATAATAGTTCAAAAAGACAAAATATTATGATAAAATGCACCAAGATATGGAGTAAGAAAGCCAAAATAAAAGAATAGACTCATCATTTGTCAAATTTAGAGAATTAAATAAGAAGTTCAAGGTGCTAGTGGCAATACTGAAGGATTCTATCTGAAAATTATTGAATGATACAAGAAACATTCAGAAGAAAATGGAATGATATACAGTCACTATATCAAAATGAATTGGTCTACCATATTAGGAGGTAGCATATGATCAAGAACCAATAATATTGAAAGAAAGTTCAAACCACACTGGACTACTGAAGAAAAGAGGAGCTTTGGTGTCATAGTGAGTTATGAATTGCTAACCACAAGATGAACAGTTCTAAACCACCAGCTGCCCAATATAAGGGTTTCTTATAGTCTCAGAAAGCCATAGAAGCTGGTCTATCCTGTCCTTTAGGGCCCCTCTGAGTAGCAATCAATTTGATGGTAGTGAGCATGAACAGAAGATTGAACAATTCTACCTTGGAAGAAGTGCAGACAGAATGCTCCTTACAAGTACGGATAACAAGACTTCATCTTACATACTTTTGATGTGTTACCAGGAGATGGATGTCAAGCTTGGTGAAGTAAAGGGTCAGCAAAACAACAACAACAAGAAGTAAGTTCCTGCATTAGACTGGGTAGACCGGAGAAAGAAATCCAAAGACAGATACGTATAAGAGAGAGAACTTTATGTCAAGATGTAATTATGCATCAATAATACATTCTATCCCAGTCCAGGTCTAGTCCATACATTTGATATTAACCCTGAAGTCTAGTATTAGTCCATGAATTCCTCTTAAGACCCACACAGCACATTCGATGATGCATAATGCAGGAAGATCACAGGTCGGTGGGGGGAAAGTCCTGTGGATTCAATAGCAGTGGATGCTTTTTTAGGGCTCTGGCTGCCATCAGCGTGGCTCCATGTGGCTTGTCAATGGGAATGTCAGGAAGAGAGAGAGTGTGTCTGGCCTCCAGGGTGGAAGGGAGGGAGTTCCCAGAATCCTCATGATTAGGCCATGCCCACAAGGAGACATCGTCAGACTGTGACCTGACTGACAGGCTAGACTCCACCTCTTCATTCTTTTATCATGTATACATGAAGTTGTGTAACTACAACAGTTCCTCAAGGAGATGGGTTGACATAGAAACTGTAATAATGGGCTCAAACATAGCAATTATTGTGAGAATGGATCAGGATTGGGCAATGTGTTATTTGGTTATGGGCACTAACAGCAACAACACTATATTCCAAAAGAGATTGACTCAAGATACAACCTCATACTATAAAGTATATCCTACTTTGTAACTGATTCTAATTCTTCCTCACTAACATCACAGATCTCAAGATTTGCAACAGATAGGATAAGAAGATCACAAAATAGAGGAAAATTACTTAATACGGGGACTCATATTTGCTTACACACCCATTTTGTCTTCAGCGATGGTGTTAGGAAGGTGAGCATCACAGAATGCCGGATTATTAGAAAGCTGATGGTGCCCGACTATCAAAAGTTATAGCATCTGGAGTCTTAAAGACTTGAAAATAAACAAGCAGCCATCTAGCTGAGAAGCAACAAAGCCCACATGGAAGAAGCACACCAGCCTGTGTGATCACAAGGTGTCCATGGGATCAGGTATGAGGCATCAAAGACCAGAACAAAAGCATACCCAATGTGAGTGGGGGGGTGTGGGTGTGGAGTGGAGACCCAAAACCCATCTGTAGACAATTGGACATGCCCTCACAGAAGGGTAACAAGAAAGAGATGAGCCAGTCAGGGTGCAGTATAGCACTGATGAAACACACAACTTCCCTCTAGTTCTTTACTGCTTCCTTCCTCCCACTATCATGACCTCAATTCTACCTTCCAAATCAGATTGGACCAGAACATGAACTGCTACAGATAAGAGCCCCAAACACAGGGAATCCAGGATAGATAAATCCCTCAGGGCTGACAATGAAGTATTAGGGGAAGGTGGGGGGAGAAAGGGGGAACGGATCATAAGGATCAACATATAACCCCCTCCCAGGGTAACAAACAAAAGAAAAATGGGTGAAGGGTGACAGAGGATGATATAAGATATGAAAATAATAATCTATAACTTATCAAGGGTTCATGAGGGAGGGAGGTGGGGGGGGGAATGAGAAGCTGATATCAAGGGATCAGATAGAAAGAAAATACTTTGGAAATTATGGCAGCATATGTACAAATGTGCTTGACACAATGGGTGAATGTATGGATTGTTATAAGGAATATAAGAGCCCCCAAATAAAGTATTTAATAAAAAATTGATTATTCAAAAATATTTTAAAATATTCGCAAAATTAATTTTAATGTTTAATTCTATAGTGACCTTTGAAAACTGTTATATTATTAGGTTTCATCCAGTTAGTTCAGACTCTTAGCAATCTTACATACAAAGATATTTCATAAAGTTCATGGAAAAAAAGAATGAAAAGGCAATGGAGACTCCGCTTGCACAGCAGAGTAAAGTACTGTCTCCCGTGATAGAGCTTACGCAATCTTTATATTATTGGGTGTGTGTGAACCCATTTTATAGCCATTGTGTCAATCTAACCTATTGAGGGTTCCCCCCCCAGAGATTGGTCCCTCCTGATTAATATGTCTGAAGTATGCAAGATGACTCTTTCTATCCTTGCTTCTAAAGCACATCAAAAATAGTTCTGATCATTAGAGTTACATGCTGAAATATGTATGGATATAATGATATCCATTAGCGATTTATTGCATAATTACTTAGTATGTTAGTAGGATAGATACGATTAAAAATGGCCATGTGTTGCCATTTGTTGAAGTTAGATGACAAGTTCATAGACTTTATTATATTATTCTTTCTACTTTTGTATATGTGTGAAATTTCCCATAGCAAGATGTTAACAATAAAACACACACACACACACACACACACACACACACACACACACACACACACACTGAATACCTAAAGACACTGAGTGATTTCCAAGCACTATATATGTAGTTAGTGGTAGATTCAGATTAGAACAAGCCGTTTTGCAGGGAATCTGAACTTCTAGGGTACCAGAAATTTGTTGAAAGCATGATAAGCCAATGGGTGAATTAGGGAATACACTATGGTGCTATCAAACACTTGGACAAGCAGCTCATCAGCAAGCAGCCAAGTGGCAAATTGGGATTGACTGGCAGTCTAGAGCAGCTGTTGACTTTTGAAGTATTGCCCAGAGCTCTTGGCTTTTCCCCATTTGGTCTTTGAGGGGGTTTCAAATGCTGACTCGCCCTCAAATGATCCAAACATAGTGGGAATGCTGCGGAATCTGTGCCTACACTTTCCCTGAGTGCGGTGGCACAAGAATGAGTTTTCCCCTGAGGGTTATGGGATCTTGAAACCAAAGCTGAGATTGTTGTGTCTGTGCATCAGGATTAGAGAAGAGATAGGTTCGAGTGCCATTTCAATATTGATCAAGATTGCTGTTCCCCTGGACGCTAAGTCTCATATTGTAGAGAGCTCCAGGCTGTCAAGTAGAACTGTGGGCATTTGAAGAACCAATGAAGATCACACTGAAAACCAGAAGGTCATGCAATAGTGGTGCCAGTAGTACAACACCAGGGAAAGGGCATACAAGTTTGACAGATATTGCAATCCCATAGGCAGATGTTCACTACTATTACACAGTATGCCTAGAGCTGAGTTTTGTTACTATGGAGAGAATTTGACTATGTCTTTGCACGTCCCTCAGGGGTGGGAAAGGCAAGATGAAACACTGCTGTTGTCCATATACATAGTAATATACTTATCTTTCCATAATTAATTTTCAGTACCAGTATAGTTCAGATGGTTGCTCCTAGTGGTCATCTGATACCTTTTCCTCTGCAGTGCCAATTCCCATTCTTCTGGAAGAACCCCATACTTTCCTTGACTGTAGTACTCTTTTCCCTCTTCACTGTGGTCTTGGTGGGATGGTTTATCACATGGACACTTGACCCAAGTTTCTTGGCTTGTTCTTGGAGAAATATCAACTGAACATTAAAGTTCAGGTGCATTTTTTATTCTCCTTTCTGCTTGAAAAAAATCATAAAAAATGTACAGTAGTTTTACAAGTCCACAATGCATTACACTGATAGTATGCTCCTATTTTTTCTTGTATAAATGACGGTGTTTCCCTTTTTAAAATTTTTAACTATGCATACAAAAATAAACAGTTACAGTTTGCAAATTTTATTCCCCCAAAGAAATTTATCCACTGGCTGAACACAGGACATAGTGTGTGGGTGGATCCTGCTGCTGCTAAATACCTTAGACCATAAGACCATTTCTTACAAACCCCGTGAGAAGGGAATGGGCTTTTAAACAAATTCGCAAGTGGAGGAAGTGTAGGGGCCACATCTGACCCCCAGCTTCAGTAGGGACAAAGGAGATTCGAACTTGCCCATCAGCCCAACGCCAATTACCACATGGCATAGGTCAGACATGTCTCTACCCTTTAGCTTATTCTGCTATCAACCATTTCACCAATAGCACTCTACTCTGCTGAGTTCAATAATTCCAAACCACAGCCACACAGAACTCACAGACCGTACTGTTAGGTAGACAGAGGCTGGCAAAGGGAGAAGAGGTGGTGATGGCAGGAATCTGGCAGAAACGGTAACACAAAGGAGAGGTGGAGTCATGTGTTGTTCGCTCCCTCCCCCTCCCACTGCTCCAGCACACAGGAAGGTGAAGAGCCGATAAGATACACTATCTTATCAATGAAAGAGACTGGAGCTAGTGAAAAGGCTAGGTGGAGAAAGACCAGATATCCCCACTACTCCCACAATCTTGGGTTTGGGGTCTGAGCCGAGAGCGCAGCATGCAGTCTGGAGTGCTGGGATGCACATATGTGGAAAGAGGATGTACAGGACAGAGGACTGGCCAGCCGCAGAAGATCTGCTAGAAGGCCAGGCTGGTGGGGCGGGGAAGGGGTGGTCCACTATTAGCTGCTTCTATCCTGCCGGGCCTTACAGACCAGCTAAGGGCCCTTTGGGGCCCTTTTTCTAAGAATCCCCTTCAGTTCAAACCTTTTCTCTGACTCCAGTCTGAATTGTGTCCCTTACCTGAAATCTATCTCATGAGCAGGACAAGAATGGATCAGTGGAGTGGCTTGAAATATTGAGACTCCTCCAAGTAACTTTATTTTTTTAAACAATTATAAGAGGTTATTAGGAAAGTCAGCCGGTTACAAAATGGCAAGGATCCAGTTATTTTATGTGCAGTGCCTTTCTCAGACATCCAGACAGGCAGCTCTCTCTGGTCCTTGCCACAAGGCCCCGCAGCCCATCCCTTGCTATGCCTCCTGGCTTCAGTGGCGGTCGTCTGCAGTTTCCCATGGTCTTGGTGCTGGGACCTGCTCACTCTGCCTCTTTAACTAGGATCTTGTGCTGCTCCCCTGGTGGCCTTCTTTCTTGAGGGCCACCGGATTCTCTTTCTCTCCCTGCTTCGGAGACGGCTCACTCATGTGCACAGTGGAGTGGCAAAGCCAAGCCATGCCTGCTCCTAGTTAGGGTTTCACACACTCCGCATGCCCCACTCAACCATCAGGGGGGAGTTATGAAATCAGGGATTGAAGAATTATACCAAATGATTGCACAGATCATATGCAAAACATCATACTATTGCAGAGGAATCATTTTCAGCCTCTAGGTACAAATTACTTGAAACACTGGAATTCACAGTGAACTACTGAAAATAATTAATGAAGGTCCATTCTTGGCTTCCTTCTGTGTCCAACAACAGGCCAAAGGATCTCTGGAAGAGCATCCCTTAGATTCCAGCAGTCTGAAAAGTTTAGGTATGATCAATTCCTCATTTGGCAGAATCTTATAATCATTAAAAAAAAACAACAAACCACGTCTTACCATTACCTCCTGCTGCTCCCATGCTAGTTGCTCATGGGCTCGAGCCCAGGGATGCTTTTGACCATGTTCTATCCCCTCCCCCTTATTGTGCTCAGATCACCGGAATGGTGGGGCTTACTTCTTCTTAACTTCCAAACTTCAGGAACTGTGGACTTTTTGCTTGATCCTTGAAAATCTTGAATGTTTCGTCATAAAGAAGTTTTTATCTCCCATTATAGGAATATACCTTCTCTTCTCTCATAAGCACAATAGCATTCTTTTGCTCAGAATGCAGCGGAGAACCTTGAGTGTTAGATTGGGATAGGCTTGCTAGAGAGATTCCAAGGAAGGGGGAAGAGACGCGGCAATGGAAGGGATTCCCAGTACAGACGGAGATAAAGAACTGGTAAGACTCCTTTCCCTCATCACGACTTCTCTACAGGGAAGGCCTCTAATGTAAGAAGTCAGTAAAACAAGTGTGTGGACTGAGGTGGGCAGGATATGCACACAATTCCTACAATTGACTGAATTGACCAGTGGAGTCTCAGGAAGAACCTAGTCAGGGTTCTGGCTGGACCCAGCAGGGGCTTTTTGTGTGCATATGTGCCCATTGTCTGTAAAGGGGATAACCTCATTGCCATTGAATCAATTCTGAGGCCCAGTGACCCTATAGGCTAGGGTAGAAATGCCCCTGTGGGTTTCCAAGAAGGAAACTCTTTACAGGAGTACAAAGACTTCGTCGCTCTCCTGGTGGTTTCGAACTGTTGGCCTTGCAGTGAGAAACTCACTGTGCCAAACCAACCAAAAGTGGAAGGTCCACTGAAAAGCCAGCCCACAGTGAAAGATAGAGTTTTCATCTCATGGTGCTCTCAGACCAGCTGAGATGCCTACACCTATAATAGTGTTGGAAGTAATCATTAAATAAGCTCACTCACTTCATTCAAACATTTTTTTCTGTCTGAACACTTTCTTGGGAGTGTTACTAGAATGAAGAAAAGGGCCAAAAGTCTCTGCTTCTTCCCAAGAGCTGATTACCTCCAACCTCACTCTCCCCTGGAGTCTACGGTGCCCTTTCTTTAGACTGGCTTCTGCAGCTGGCCCACTTTGGGACACGCCTTTCTCCGGTCCTTCTGCACCCTAAGATTTCATTTTTTCTCCTGTGCTTTTTTGGTCTTAATTTCCATCACTCATACTGGATTTGTCTATGTCTGAATCCAGATTGCAAACAGAGTTCAAGTGCTTTCTTTTGCAAATCCTTGGAAACTGCTAGAATGAAGATGAGGGGGATGCCCGTCTTCTAAGGTCTCCCATCCGAGTCTCGCCTCCAGTGAGCTCGTTAGGAGGAATTCCTGAAGAGTTTTACTGTCTTTAAAATAAAACATTTTAAAATTTTCACCTTGTAGCTATGACATAATCCATGGACAGCAATATAGGTCTAGTCTTGTTTCATTTTGTCTAGGTCAAGGAATCCCAGAGGAAATGTATTCTCCTTCCACTATTGCCTGTATTTTTGCCCATATGAATTCTGCAAGGTCTTTGCCTAACACCACCCAATCTTCCTCAGCACTAATAACCTGCCTAACTAACACTGATAAACTAAGCAGATATCTTTGTGCTGAGACCCAGCTCAAGAAACCGAACCCCAAGCTACATTTCATGTAAATGCTTACCTGACCCAGCAAAACCCAAGTCAAACAACTGACTCCCCTGGGAAACGATGTCCACGTTCGGCAATCAGGTCTGCCTGATTCCACCTGCAGTGCCCATCAGAACTCTGGCAGGGCTTTTGGACTGGAGGCGCTGGTGCCTGAATTGTAAAACAAAGCTCATAAGTTCATACAATTTTAATATAGTGAAAACTATTTTGGTGGAGTGTTTATGAAGTATGAAACCACCAAGTGCTCCTTAGGAGAAAGACTCGGCTTTCTACTTTCGTAAAGAGTTACCGTCTTGGAAACCCACAGAGGCCGCACTTCGCTGTCCTACAGGGTCCCTGTGAGTCAGAAGGCCTCAATGGGCGTGTTACTTTCCGAGGATTGCCTATAGGAAACAGAAGAGGCTGTCTAGTTCTGTAAAGATTTAAAGTCTTGGACCCAAAAAGGTAGTTCTTCTCTGTCCTATTAGGTCACTCTGAGGCTGATTTGACTCGATGGCAGTCAGTTTGTTTGTTTTTTCTTTAAGAATTACTCAAAGTATTTATTATTGCACCTCTGACAGTTGTTTTTCCTCTTACTATTTGCAATATCAAGAAATGTGCATGTGCCACCACTTACTCATCTACCTTGCTCCATCTTTAAAAAAAAATTCAGAATGTTCTAGAGAGCTTCTGGTAATAGTGAGTGACAGCCGGGGTCCCCGGGGTCCCTTGCTTTCCTTTATCTGAGGACAGTCTTGGTTCGCCTTTCGTAGGTTTCATTGTAGCTGGTCGGCATGGTTCTCTTCCATGAGGAATACTTGGTTTTCCAAGGGGAGAAGGCTGTGCTCACGTGCGCACCTCGTATGGGTATTTTGGTTTTCAAGGTCAGTCTAAGTTAAAACCTAAAAGATAGGGCTCCTCAACAACCATCATATTTACTTGACATTCTTTCAGTTTTCTGAGGACAGACAGATCGATGAAGACATTTGACAGATGAATCAGATATTACTTACAGGGATTCTTCCAGGTTATGTTGCCTAAGTCTTTAGACTCAGACCAAGAGATCATCAAGCAAGAGAGTGTCTGAAACAATCAGAAGCTTCCAATGACATTTAAAAAACAAAAGAAAACAAAACAGAGGCAGGGTATTCCCTAAGTAAGCAGGGGAATCCCATATGGGTGATGACTTAGTCTGGGTAGACTAGAGAAACAAATTCACTGAGACACATATGTGTATAAGGAAGAGGTTTATATACAAGAGCAATTGTACATTAAGAAAACATCCCAATCCAGCCCAGTCCAAGGCCATAAGTCTGATATTAACCCACATACCTGATACCAATCTATAATGTTCTCTTCAGACTCATGAAACACATGCAATGAAGCCAAATGCAGGACAATCACAAGCCAGTGGGTAGAAAGTCTGGGTCCAGTGGCGCTGTAAGCATCTCAGAGTTGGCAGGGGTCTCTCTGTGGCTTCTCTGGCTTCAGAGGTCTGGTTGCATCCATGTGGCTTGTCCAGCTCAGGGCACTAGGGTAGTTGCATGTGTCTTGTCAGCTTCAAGGAGCGAAGTAGTGAGAGAAAGTCTTTCCTGCCTCCAAGGAGGAAATACCGGATTTCCCAGAATTCTCAGGAGAAGGCCATGTCCACACAGAGTCCTCATTGGCTATGATCTGATTGACAGGCTAGAGTCCACCCCTACATCCTTAATCCTTAAATTGACAAATAATTATATAAGTACCACAGGTGATTTGCTATAAATTCCCTTAAGTGAGAAATTTAAATATGCAAAACAAATATTCGTGTTTCCTTTTTACTACCTCACTATGTTTGTTAGGACAGCACCTGGCACAACTTATTGTTAATTTGCTGGTGTTAAATTAGCACTTACATAGCTTTGATTTTTGTAACTTTAAGGGGAATTATTATCTCATGGAATTTTACATAATTGTTTTTTCCTCTTTCATGGTTACCCATTGGGCTGCTAACTGCAAGGCCAGCTGTTCAAATCCACCAGCCGCTCCATGGGAGCTAGATGGAGCTTTCTACTCCTGTAAAGAGTTAGTCTTGGAAACTCTTAGTGGGTCAGTTCTACCCTGTCCTACAGCGTCACTATAAATTGAGGCTCTCGACTCTCATAAAGAGTTAAAGTCATTGGAAACTCATTGGGCAGTGATTCTACCCAGTCCTATAGGTTTTCTATGAGTTGGCATCAACTTGATGGCAATGAGTTTTATTTTAAATCAGTAGAATTTTGCCTTAAACTCTATTTCTATTAGATGTCATTTCCTTGCCTATTTATTTCTCCTAATTTGGTATGTTTGCCTTGTGTCTTTACGCTGTAAGGATGCTGAGTAAATCTGTATGGTGGAAAGGGCCCTTCCCAAAGTGAGTCTTACTATAGGAACTGGCTAAAATGGTACGGAATAGGCGGGTGGCCATCTCTGACTTCTATGGGCTTTCCTATTGGCTCCACCCTCCCACTTTCTTTATCCTGCTCTGACACCAACCATTCTTCCCATGGCATTCTATTTATAAGTTTGGTTTGAGCTTTTT
Source organism: Tenrec ecaudatus (assembly GCF_050624435.1). NCBI lineage: Eukaryota > Metazoa > Chordata > Mammalia > Afrosoricida > Tenrecidae > Tenrec > Tenrec ecaudatus. The sequence continues at coordinate 129,070,614 of NC_134531.1, forward strand.
TTTGCAATGGCTACACAGAACTCACCGACAATATTTATGATTATAAGGGTTTATTAGGGAAGTTAATGCTTTATCACAATCCAGGATTGGAAGCAATAAAGATATAGTTATTGGTCCCCATCACCACCTCTCCTCAGTCAGCAGCCAGTCTCTGGGATCTGCACCTGCTTTGCAGGTACATTCCTTTGATTTCTGCCTGTGTTGGTCAGAAAGCCTGCATGCTGCTGTCTCACACTGTCCTTCTCTGTCTCATGGTCTCCTCGCCTTGGCCTCTGTGGTTAGCCTGGTTCTTTGCTGTGTCTCATGGTCTCTGTCTCTTGTGCCTCTGTTCTCAGCCTGCACCACTTTAGACAAATATCTCAAACTTGCTGGACTTCTGGTGGTCCTGGCATTTATCTCTGTGTTCACTCTTCTGTTTCTTCAAGCTCCCTCTTGTGTAGATTAGAGTGGCTTTGCTGGAGGTGTGTGTGTGTGTGTGTGTGTGTGTGTGTGTGTGTGTGTGTGCTTTCTCTCTCAGCGGACCATATCCCCCCAGGAAACCAAAGCACAATGAGTTAAGTCATACCCTCTCTCAAGGTTACATCTATAAGGATTCATGCCACCTTAATCCTGTAACAGAGAACTCTCTAGGAAATGGGATTATAGCCACAGGCATAAAGTATAGAATTCTAATGCATCACATAAGGAATCATGGCTAGAAGGGCCATATTAATTGACTACATCTCAGAGGCCCAATATGGAGTCATTTACACGATGTCCACACCAGCAAAGTAAAGCCTAACTAAACCTCTATTCTTGTAAGTGCCTGGAAACCTAAACTCAATCCAAGTCAGCCAATCTGAGCCTGTCACTCCGCTGCTGTTTATGAACTGCCTACGACAGTCCCCAGTGTGCCAGATCTGAACAACTAACCAGTAACTTTTTTCCTAGGAAAGTTTCAAGTCTCTTGCCTATCCAAACCTTGAGCCCTGTGCAGTTCTTTGGATCTCTACTCCGACTTTCAAATTAGATGCTGCCCGATTCATCTATTGCTAATGAAAGCCAGTACATTGGAACAAAAGTTAATATTTTATTTAAAAAAATTTTGAAACATAAGCCAATTAGTCCACATTTTTCATTGTAAACATTTGTGACTTAAGTTCCACTTTTAAATTCCAAGGATGCTTTGTGAAAGAAAGCAGGGGGGGGGGGTTGTTCTGCAAAGATCAAGACCCTGTGTTCTTCTCATCAAGTCCCCCCCCCAACCTCCCCTACCTCCTGCAAAGCAGGACTCCCATACAAGGAGCCAACTCTTGTTGTCTGAACCCAGCAGGATTATTCGTACTTCCGGTCTTCAAGGTAAATTTGTCTTTTGTCAGTATGGGGAGACCTTTACTTTTTTCTATACCCTCCCCACCCCCTGCTGCCAGAAACCTGTGCAAATTGTCTTGAGTCAATGCTTAATTTGTGGGGAGAATAGACGTGCTGAGAGGGTGCTAGCTCACAGAGGCTGAATTGCCACAGAGCATCCCTCCTCTACTGGGCTCAGGTGAACACGTTAGTCTCCCTGAAGTGGTTCAATCAAATAAGCGGCTCTCAACCGAACGCAATGCAAAACGACCTTATCAGTGCATCTTACAACACCAATTTGCCTGTTAAGAATGTGCAATCTTTCTCCGAATTTGGGTAGTGGACGAGTACCTTTTATTCTGTGTGTGTGATTTTCAGAATTTTCTGATACTGATAAGCATCACATATAACAATAGCAAAACCCAAACCACGAACTCCTTAACTTTGCTGATACATAAAATACACTGCAGAGCAGTAGTGACAATCTGTCAAGAAAACTTGAACACAGCCTTCACGCTGCATCTTACTTTATCTTTCCTTCCAATTTCGAAAAGTGATAGGAATTCCAGTAAATAGAAGATGTTTTGAAGGTGACTATTGTATTATTATTATTTTAAAGAAACGGATATGTCGGGATGGGAAGATTGGATCGTTCACACGCTTCTTAGTGAGCAGGCCAGGCTGCGCCAGAGGCCGAGGTAAGCTGTCAGACTCCAGAGACGTGAAGGATGGTGGATTCCAGGCGGGAGGCTCCCAGTGGCTGAAATGTTTAGGAAGCAGCAGGGATTATCTGATAAACCGGGGAAATGGCTGATCATTTTTATAATGTAAATGAAGCCTCTCGTTAAGCATAAAGTCTACAGTCTCTCACAAGATAGATGAAGCCAAACGATTATTTCTTTTAAGATTCATTTACACATGAAAGCAAACATTTTATTTCTCACCTCCAACGATTACCACTTCACTACAGCCTCTGAGAATGTTCCTCCAGTCTGGGGAAGTGAAAAGTAAAAGGGGGGGGAGGGGGAGGCAAAGAGGGAAGGGGGAGGGGGAAGGGAAGAAGTGGGACCATGGGCTTTGCCTCCAGGCTTCTGGTGGAGGGCACGAAGCATTTGAAATTGAAGACACAAGAATTTGCACAGAAGAAGAACTACTTCTCTTTTCCCACAGAAACTTCTGCGACTCAAAAAGATCACTCCGAAATGATCTCACTTTCCCGGAAAAACATCACCCACTTTTAAATGGGCATACAAATGATTTAAAAACCAAGCTCCTTAATCAAACAACAACAAAATACTTATTTAAAATCCATGGAACGGGGGTCCAATGATAGCTGAATATGACTGACATGGTAAATTAGGTTTGCGGGAGAAAAATCAAGACAAAATATGGATTCATTGTGTTTTTGAAAGGCAGCCATCTTTCCAAGAGAACGTGTACACCACGTTTTATTAAGAAATTACACCCCCCACCCCCCCTTGTTTTCCATCTATTGCACATGCTGGCAGTGGCAAGCAGCTTTAACAGATGTGATGAGAGAATTAATGCCAGTCTTGGGAACAAGTAAACGAAATATTTCTTTCGAGAAACCTACCTTTAAATTCCATTAGTCCAATCTGACACTGGATAGAGTCTGGATTAGGGAAATGATGTACACAACCCAGGTTGTTTGTCCAGACTTAGAGCCCTTTGTAATAGAAAAGGCGTGGGCATGAATGTAATATTTCTCCAATGAGTTGGCACAGGGCTTAAAATCTAGCTCTGCCTGAGCTAACTGCATTTGTCTGAGTGTTAAATATACCCCTCAGTAAGAATTCTTCCTTCCTTCCTCCTTTTTTTCTGATTCATTCACAGCCCCTATACGTTAGTCTGTGCAAAATCAGCTCGCCTCTACAAAGCTGCCCAACCAGTCAAAGAACAAGTATATAGGATTAGCACATTATGAAGAATGAAGAGAAGCTTTCAGCTCTCTGTCATGGGTGATATTTATCACATTTTTCACGACCAGCTCTAATAATAGTGGAGAGATAAAATAGGCTTGTTGCTTCTCTCCTGTACAGAGAATTTTACAAGAGCAACTATAAGAAATCCAGAAGATGAAACATGTTTCTCCGTCTCTTGCAGTTTTTATAATCTTAAAAATGGGAGTGTGTGTGTGTGTGTGTGTGTGTGTGTGTATGGGGGTGTGGGGGACCACATCTACAAAAGTGGGCTTGAATTTTCTGTCTGTTATGCTAATGTATTCATAGAAAAAGCTGGTGCTGAGGGCGGTTCTCCAATTAAGACAAATGAGGCACATTGAATTTCTCCCCCAGGGCACAGCAGGGGTGCTGGCAAAATCTACTTTATTCTTTTCTGTCAGGGCTGAACTGGAAACAAAAGCATGAAAATTCAACACATCCACTTACAGAATAATAAAGGCTGTTGTTTAAAGCGTGAAGAGTTTTGGCACCCTTCTGGGGCCTTATGCAAATCACTCTTCCTCTCAACTGCTACCACACCATCGGTCTTGGAAATTAAAGATGTACTTGGTCGGTTAACAGCTGAAAGAAGAGCAGCCTGAAACTCAATTAGATTTGTATTAAGCAAATAAATCAGGACTGACTGATATTGGCTAAACTAAAATGCATTATGGGGTTGACAGTAATTCCCGTTTGATTGACAAATATAGGTGGTATGCTATTAACCTAAATGAAAGTTACGAATTCTATTTATTTATTTTTTAAGGATTTTACTCTAGTAAGCAATCTCCTCCCCCTCTGAACTTACTCAAACAAACAGACCACCAGCCTGATGCTGTCTCTAATCTATGCTTAACAACCACCCAGGAAATCCATTTTCAGACACATGTTAGGAGTGTAAGATCAAGTTATTCTGCTGAAAAAATGTTTGTTCTCCATTGATTGATTCATTGGGAAAATGGAATCCCTCAACACATGATTTATTTGGTAGAATGAAGCATACCAAACATCCCGATTTGATTATGGCCAATGAGATACAAGCAGAGCAGAAATCTGTACTGGTTTCCATCTTTACTCATAATTCTACTTTTCCACTTCAGAGGCATTTAAGAATAGGCTTCACATGAAGTCCAAAGTCATCAAGGAAGATTTCATCAAATGCTCAAAGCTTGGAGGAAAAAAAGTCCTAAACAAAGCATAAATGAGTTGGTAGATATGGTAAGATGAATGAAATGTTTTTCCCCTTGTGAAAATAAACCCCAAAAAACAGAACGATTGGAATTTTCTTTTGAACTGTTTTTTTGCCTCTGCTGTTTACAATTTCAGAAATTTTAGCGATTAAGGTAATTATATTTCACATACTTCTAATGAATAATTAAATACTAACTCAGGACTTTGCACTTTTGTTGTAACCATCTTGTATTTCCTCTCTTCCTCATAACCACTGTTTCCTTCTGATTGCCGGAATAGTGCCTCCTCATTCGTATCTTTGGAATTATTTCCTCCCTGATCCTTTCTGACCTGACCATTGTCAAATTCTGCGCTCATCTGCTGTCCACCAGTGTCCCAGATGACCCTTTGCTTCCGTTCAGATCCTGCCCGAACTCTCGCCAGCACCTGGTCTGTCTGCAGCCTTCCTGCTCCATCTCTCCTCTAGTGAGCACCTCAGAGATGCGCAGTTAAAATACATTTCCTTTGCACCCGTTCACAAATTGTCCTCCTCATCACCATCAATAACATTCTACAAGGAAGCGAAAGTGAACCACGAACTTCGCCAGACATTGTCAATTGCTGTCAAGTTTTACACACCATTACTTCCAACCACAGATTGAATTCTCTGTTTTTAGCTTCTCCATCACTTCCACCCCAGACCTCTCAGCTGTGACCCTCTTATTCCTCTGCAGAGCTGGTCAGCCAGAATGGATTCCTTTGATCTTACCTTCTTTGTCCAGTTTTTATTATTCTTTCTTTAAAAATTTTGAACTATAACACCATCACAAAGAAATCCCCAGGCAGAGCAAGAGATGTTGATGGGAATACTTGCTGCTGACTGGGATGTTTGAATTCATTCAGACTCGCACAAACCAAACACTGAAACCAAACTCACCACCATGGGCCCTATGCACACAATCAGACTGCCCTGTGGGTTTCTGAGGTTGGAAACCTTTTCTTTCTTCCAAGGTACGACTGGTGAGCTGGAACCACCAACTCTGTGGCTAGGCACCAGTAGGTCATCCACTAGGCCACCAGGGCCAAGAGACATTAGCTTTTGAAAGTGGCAGGGACAGGGGAACACTTTTTTTTAAAACATTTTATTAGGGGCTCATACAACTCTTATCACAATCGGGGAACACTTTTTACAGTCGTTTAGGGATCATATTCTAAGTTATTTTGTATAGATTAAAATACGTGATAGTTGTTAAAAGTGACTTTCTGCTTGCTCCCTTGCAATGTATTGCTCCTCCTGTTTTAAAATTATCTTCAGCAAAATTTTACTTCTGTTTGATATGCGTGGTATTTCCAATACTTCCTACATTCTATGTTTGGGCACAGAGTAGTGTGTCATCAGTGCTGCATCAGTTTGCTGAAGCATTTCAATTGGGTTTTTTATCATTTCCAGAGGAGGCTTATACTTCTTTAAGACTCGGTGCTTCCTGGGCTTCTTCCTTCTGCAGTGAATTACTTAATGCAGGACGTCTAGCCAAAGTCTGTCTCTAACTCCCATTAAACAACCTTTTCCTATGAGTCTGCTAAGACCCAAAGTCCCTAACTCCCTTTTACCTGCCTTTCCATGAGTCTGGTACGATCCATTTCTTTCAGCTTGAGAAATCTTTGATTTTCTAACTCCAGGTCTCTGCACACTCCATCATTGTAATCTGTTCTCTATAGTTATCTTTGGAAAATTTCTCTTCAGCTCTTTTCATCACCCCCCCCCCCATTTGCTTTAGTACTTGTGTTCATAATGAGTCAAAATCAACCCATTTCAATGAGTTCACCTGTGGTCAGTTAAGAGCAAGTTGCAGAGACTCTTCTGACACACTTTGTGGTCTTTTGTCCTTTCCTGGATTTCTGAGGATCTTGTTTCTTCATGTATGACTTCTTTGGATGTCATCCACGTGACTTCATCTTCAATGAATCCCATCTGTCCCCGCGAACGTTTCTAAGTTTAGGTGCTATGGTAAAGTCAAATTTCCTAACATGCTGCTTCTATCCATACTCCTGAACCCCCACCAAACGATAATGATTGGCCTGGATTAGGCAAGTATAGCATGTTTTGGCTGATGATAGTGACCTTCTTTCTGCACATGATTTCCGCGTTTCCCATTATGTGAGGTCCATGTATAGAGTCTTCATTTACGCTGTTGAAAAAGGTATTCACAATGAAGAATCATTTGTCTTGCAAAATCCTCTCATGTGATCTCTGGCATTATTTCATCATTAAGGCTATATTTTGTAGCTACTGATCCTTCATCTTTGTTTCCAACTGCATTCCAGTTGCCAGTAGTTACCAATGCAACCTTGACTACATGCTTGGTCAATTTCAGGTGGAAGAAATTGGTGGAATTCTTTGAATTCTTTATCATTGCCTTTGTGGTTGGTCAGTAAATTTGCAGAATTGTTGTTTTAACTCATCTTTTTGAGGATATTATAATTTCACAGACAGCATTGTTCTTCAGGATAGATATCGACATGTTCTTTTTTGACAAATGTGACGCCATCCTTTTTCAGTTTATCATTTCTGCAATTGTCTAACTTACAATGGATGATACCAGTCTATTTCAGCTCAGTAACGCCTTGGATATTGATTTTTATGTGTTCCATTCTGTTTCATTCTATGCATTTTATATTGTCCATTTTGTATTTTTCCATGTAAGACTGATAATGTAGTAACATGTTGGTAATTGCTAAGAATCTATTATATAAGCCTTCATGAATTTTAAATGTTTAACAGTACAGCTAGAGCATATGACTATACAATTCTCAATTGGAGTCACTTTTGCTAACACCAACATCAGTGAACAATAACCTAGCTGGTTCCTAGATCCTGTAAGTGCTTGACTTGGCTGAAACCTAATGACAGCCAATCCTTACCTGTTGCCTCAGTTAAAGCATATGACCTGGCTAGGAAAGTCCCCAATGTGCCATATAAAATCATTTAGAAGTAAGCACTTGCATTTTGCCTAATGCTACCTTCGGTTATTCCACCACTTTGCTCATCTGAGGGGACTTCAAATCGTTTATGAAAATGGAAACTAGGGGCTGGCCCCAATCCCAACTACATGGACACCCTCCCCCGCCCCCCAGAAGAATTCACTTCAGAGGACAGCACTGAAGGTACAGCTCAGGGAGAGAGGCATGTCTGATCAGTGCACATAGGAGCAAAAAAGAGGGAAGGAGAGAGAGTGGAACACATTCTGGCCCACCAAGCCCCAAGGATGATATCCCTGCTCAGAGCAGCCAATGCACAGAGAGGACTATAGGGCCAGCCCCACCACCAGACACGACATCCCTCACTGACCCATAGTGCTATGGGGGACAACACTGGAGGCACAGTGCGGGAATTGTGCCGGATCTGACCCCACCACACTGGGGCAAAATGCTAAGGGCGTGCAACAGAGCAGCAAGGGGAGCAAAGCAATGAAGTCCCCAGGGAATACCAAAAATGGACTTTGGGGCCAGGGTATGGCACCCCATCAAACTCAACCAGAAAATATTAGTAAAAGTCTTCAATCAGACCTAGAACTATTTATAGGTTTTTATTTATTTTGGCATTGGTTTTGTTGTCTTTTGGTTTTTTATTTTGTTCTCTCTTATTTTTGTGCTTATTATTGTGTCTGCATGTCTACCTAGATAAGATAGGTGGGATATCACTGAAGACAAATGTGTGCATAAGCAAATGTGGTGAAGAAAGCTGATGGTGCCAGGCTATCTAAAGATATAGCATCTGGGGTCTTAAAGGCTTAAAGATAAACAAATGGCCATGTATCTGAGAAGCAACAAAGCCCACATGGAAGAAGCACACCAGTCTGTGTGATCATGAGGTGTTGATGGGATCAGGTATCAAGCATCAGAGACCCAGAACAAAAAATCATATTGATGTGAGTGATGTGTGCTGAGTGGGGACCCAAAGGCCATCTGTAGGCAACTGGACATCCCCTTACAGAAGGGTCACAAGGAAGGAATGAGTCAACCAGGATAAAGAATAGCACCGATGAAACATACAACTTTCCTCTAGTTTTAAATGCTTCATCCCCCTGACTATCATGATCCCAATTCTACCTTGCAGATCTGGTAGACCAGGGCACATACACTGGTACAGATAAGAACTGGAACCACAGGGAATCCAGGACAGATAAATCCCTCAGGACGAATATTGAGAGTAGCCACATCAGGAGGGTAAGGGGAAGGTGGAGGGAGAAAAGGGGAACCAATCACAAAGATATACATATAACCTCTTTCCAGAGGGATGAACAACAGTAAAGTGGGTAAAGGGAGGCTTGAGACAGTGTAAGACATGAAAAAAAATTATCAAGGATTTATGAGGGAGGGAAGGTGGAGGAGGGAGGGGAAAAATGAGCTGATACTAAGGGCTTAAGTAGAAAGAAATGTTTTGAAAATGATGATGGCAACAAATGTACAAATGTGCTTGACACAATGTGTGTATGCATGAATTGTGATAAGAGCTGTGAGTCCCCAATAAAGTGATTAAAAAAGGAAGAAAGAAAATGGGAACTAAAAGGTAATGGAAATTCCTCATAGACTTTCTGAAGACCCCCTAATCTTTCTCTCTTCTCCCTGTCTTTTGGAGCTAGAGCTGTTGTTAGATGTCACAGCAGATGCCCCCCCCCGCCCCCCGACCCCCCACCCCCATTCATGAATGGTAAATAAAGCTATGTGTCTTATACAAACAATATTGTGGGAATTTTATTTTGAAGAGTTCCATTTTCTTTATTGGACCCCTTCGTGTCGTCTATCCTGCCTAACAGGAAACCAAAAGTGAAGCTCCTGCCGTTGAGTTGAGGTCAATGCACAGTGACCCTGTGGGATAGAGAATGGCTCCCGAGGGCTTCTGAGACCAAATCTTTCCCAGAGCAGCTAGGGCCCTGGCTCTCCCATCAAGACGCTGGTGGCTTTCAACTGCTGATTTATTCATTTATTTGTTTATTTATTTAGTTAGCCATGCAGCGTAGTCCTCTATCAGAGGATTATTTTTTAGTTATTTTTTCCCCCCTCACAAGAAGTGCAGCTTCGTATCTACTTAGAGGGCAAAAGTAAAGTCAAACCAACCATGTGTCTCTAGCAGCCCCTTTCCACATACTGGAACCCTGGTGGGGCAATGAGTTTCACTTAGGGCTGCTAGCCACAGGATCAGCGGTTCAATCCTACAAGTTCATCTGAGGGAGAAAGATGAGGCTTTCTACTCTCCTCAAGATTTACATCCTAAAAATAAAATAAATTTACATCCTCAGAAATGCAAATGAGCAGTCTACTCGGTTCCATAAGGCCACCATGAGTTGGAATCCACTCGATGGCAGTGGATCTGCTAGTACATGGATATTCCACAAGTCTTCTTAAAAGAGCAGCCAGTCCACAGTGAGCAAAATTGCTGTGTTGGACCCATGACGTACTGCCCAACTTAAACCAAGATTAATTCTAATATTTGATAATAGAATTTTTCTACCTACATTTCATATCAAAGTATTTTTCTGCTTCTTATAGTACAAAGGGAGGGGTAAAAGGAATGCAGGAAACCAGATGGAGGAAGAAAGATTGACACCTGGGTAATCAGTGCGGCTTTGTTCCCTAAAGCCCAGTTAAACAGTGTTGCCCTCTCACTCAGTATGAACTGAAAGATTTTTCTCTTGGATTGCTCTAAAACTAACTACTAGATAATGTTAGGATATCTTTGAGGCAATAATGTGTAATCACTCATAGTTTTTTGAAGGTAATGTGGTTAAGATGAAAAAGCCCAAAGGCAGAGAGCTTTCAACTATGAGCTATTTGGCAATACTACTTTCATTCCCCCCTCCTGTCTTACTCCCTCCCCAATCTCAACCCCTAGTGCAGCTCTTCCTTCTGAACTTAGAGTTGAGGAGACACTCTCTAAATGCTTGAGAAAAAATTCTTATTGTTTATAATTTTTACTCTGTTGACTTCACTATATTTAAATTTTTATTTTATTGTTATTATTTTGTCATCACTATATTTTATATGATTAGTGTGTTGTGGCGAGCATACCGATATCTGAAATACTTGTTTGCTTATCCAGTTGCTGTGGAAGAGATTTCAGTCTACTGGTCAAAGACCTTCACTGTCCTCCATAGAAAGGGTTCACTGTCCTCCATAGAAAGGGCTCTTTCCCTATGGCAGGTAGAGGACAGTGAGAGAAAGGTTTGTGATCTCTCCAGAGGGCACTGCTGCTGATATGACTTCTGTTTACACTGCTGAAGCGAAATTACTTACTTTTGGCTCTTCTAGCCATGCCTTCGTAACTCCTATCAAATGATAGTTTGGGACCATGCAAACCAGGGGCTTACATGGTCTAACAAAGGGAATAATTTTCATCATCCCTTTCATTATAAGAGAGGAAGAGAGGAAAGCCTCGTGACCTTCCAGATAGAAGAGTAGCCAGTAGAACACACGAGACCCCTGTCTGAAGTGGCCGTGGCAATAGTGCCACCAGAGACCTCAGCAGCAAGACCGTGGGACAGAGTAGAAATGGCATGAGAGCAATGAGATGGATAGAAAAGCAGTGCCAAGACCAAGACCATGAAGCAGAGTGGTGGGAGGGCTTCCTAGAGACCATGTGGCTGAGCGTCAGATACAGGTATGATTGCTAGAATGGCTAGGAAGAGCCTGTGGACAAAATAAATGCATCCTTTCCATTGTGTAACTTGCTTGCTTCCTTAATAAACCATCATAATCTTGATTATGGACTGCAAGTCCTGTATGGCCATTATATTGAGTACTCAGCAGAGTAGAGTGCCATGAGAGGAACTGTTGGTATCAAAATAGGGTAAGGAAGGCTAGAGGGAGTGCAGATCTATGGTCCAGAGGAGGGATGTGTCTGTCTCTAAGAAGACAGCTACCTGGTCATATGACTGGAAGTGATCAATATTTGTACCCATTTTCAAAGAAAGGTGACCCAACAAAATATCCAATCTATGGAGCAATATCATTAATATCACATGCATGTAAAGTTTTGTAGCAGTTCATCGACCAGGAGCTTCCAGAGGTTGAGGTCAAATTCAGAAGAGGCCATGGTATGAGGGATACCATTACTGATATCGGATGGATCTTGACTGAAAGCAGAGGATATCAGAAAGATGTTTACTTGTGTTTTATTAATTATGCAAAGGCATTTAGCTGTGTGGACCATAACAAATTATGGATAGCCAGAGAAGAATGGGAATCCCAGAACACCTCATTGCTCGCATGCAGAACCTACACATGGATCAAGAGGCAATTGTTGGAACAGAACAAGCAGATTTTGATGGTGTAAAACCAGTAGGGGCATGTCAGGGTTGTAGCCTTCCACTATATTTATTCAATCTGTATGCTGAGGAAAACATCAGAGAAGCTGGATTGATTATATGAAGAATGTAGCATCAGGATTAGAGGAAGACTTATTAATAATCTGTGGTATGCAGATGACACAACCTTCCTTGCTGAAATGGAACAGGACTTGAAGTATTTTCTGATAAAGATCAACTATTACAGCCTTTGGTAAGGATTACAACTCAATTAATGAAGATCAAAATTCTCACAACTGGATCAGTAGGTAGCATCATAATAAGCAAAGAAAAGATTAAGTTGCCAAGGATTTTTTATCTTGCTTGGATCCACAATCAATGGGAAACAGAACAAATAAAAGTGTTTTTAAAAAAGAGAAAGAGAACAAATGATGAAAATCTGCTGCACAAAACTTCTTTAAAGTGTTGCAAACAAGGTCATTACTTTGTGAACTAAGGTGTGCCCGACTCAAACCATGACATTTTCACATGAGTATGTGAAAGTTGGATGGTGGCAGTTACATAATCTCCTGTCAACTTGAGCGAAGGGGTGGAGTCCAGTCTGTCAATCCGGTCATAGCTAATGAGGCCTATGTGTGGGCATGGCCTTCTCCTGAAGATTCTGGGAACTCCTGTCTTCCTCCCTGGAGGCAGGACACACACACACACACACACACACACACACACACACTTTCTCTCTCTCTCTCTCTCTGCTGCACAATCCTGTTGACATGGAGCAATGCTGATGGCAGCCGGAGCCCTGGAGCTATAGGAACCACATGGAGGGCCACGCCAATGCTGAGATGCATCCATAAGAGTTTTCATTCACCGGCCTGTGCTCTTTCTGCTTCCAGCATCATTGTAAGTGCTGCATGAGCGTATAAGAATTTATGGATTGTTATCAGACATATGGACTAATATCAAGCTTATGGACTTGTTCTGGATTGAGTTGGGATTTTTTTTTCTTAATGCTGTCTTATACACGTTTCTAGATTTGTTTCTCTAGTCACCTCGAACTAACAATGGACATTGAATAAGACATACTGAAGAAGAATCAATGCATTTGAATTATAGTGCTGGTTAAGAATTTTCAAAGTACCATGGACTGCTAAGAGAACAAACATCTATTCTTGAAGAAGTACGGCAGAGTGCTCCTCAGAGGCAAGGACAGCAAGAGTTTGCCTCGCATACTTTACTTAAATGCTTTCTCAGATAAGACCGGTCCCTGGAGAATCCCATCATGCTTAGTAAAGCAGAGGCCCGTGAAAAGGAGGAAGGCTGTCGACAAGACGGATGGACACAGTGGCTGCAATGATAGGCTCAAACATAAGAACAGTTAGGAGGCTGGCACTGGGCTTGGTGGCGCTTCATTCTGTTGTACATTGTGAGTATGAGTTGGAATCCGCTCAATGGCACCTAATAGCAACAATGACAACAGGCAACTTTAGACTATCATATGTTTATTTGACATTTCATATTTATTTTAGCTTTAAAGCCATGTCTTAATGCCACAGACATTATTCTGATTCTGTTCTAGTGAATGATTATAATGCCATGTGTCTAACCACGTTGTTTTCTTAAACAAGATTTGGTCACTTATATTTTTTCATATGTATAAGTGAACAGCTCACATATTTTAGTCTAAAAAGTTTTCCCACAAATGAATATCTTCCTTATCTCAATAGTATTTTAAATTCTATAGCATTGGCTAGTTTAAAGATACTATCATTTGAATTACAAAGCACCCATTGAGGTTACCTATATTAAAAGCTAATAACAGTGCCACTGAAATGGAATAGGGCAGTGGTTCTCAACCTGTGGGTCGCGACCCCCTTGGGGGTCCAACGGCCCTTTCACAGGTGTCACCTGATTCGTAACAGTAGCAAAATAACAGTTATGAAGTAGCAACAAAAATAATTGTATGGTTAGGGGTCACTTCAACATGAAGAATGATATTAAAGGGTCAAGGCTGTAGGAAGTTTGAGAACCACTGGAATAGAGATTATTATATAGATATAAATAGGAATATAGGAATAGGAATATTATATATATAAGTAAAACAGATGAGTATATTTTGAACTCAAGCTTAACCATAAGCCCTAACCTAGGAATAATCAGTTCTTAAGATGTGGCCTTGCCTGATACTCACCCTCATGAAGGGATCTTTGAAGATACGGTGCTATAGCAAAGTGTGGTAAAGAAAGCAGATGGCGCCCAGTTTTCAGACAGAGTAGTGTGTGTTGAAGGGCTTAAAAGTTTGTCTTAAAGCAAGCAGCCATTTAAGTGAGGTTCCAGTCAAGCCCACGTGGGAAAAGCACATCAGCCTCTGTGATCCAAGTATTATTTATAACAATCAAATCAGTGATCTGAGGAAGGGATTGAATTCCAGTTTACATTTTGAGCACTAGGATTGCAGAAAGCTATGGATGTCAGTGAAAGTCAAAAATCCACAGCAGAATCCCTATGTGGATTAAGTCTTCATTTAATTCTCCCAGTCTCTCTCTTAGTCTCTTTATGTGCCCTTAAGGGGATGGGGGAGTGTGGAGATGCTTTTTTTTCCCTTTCCATATGGGAAAACTGGTTTTGCGGACACCTAATATATTCTTTAAAATTTAAAAAAAATATATTTATTGCTAATAAATTCTTAACAAAACTCAAGTAAACATCCTTTCAAATCATTGAAACCTTATATAAATTTTAGGAGAATTCTGCCTGATTTAGGACAACAGTTTTTTGGATGACTTAAGCATTTTCGAGAAGACTGGCAGGACCTCAAAGATTAACTGAGAGGGAATATTCTGTGCTTTAACAAATGAGCCAACTGCGATTGATGCCCAGAAACTGGTGGCAAACCATAGACTTATCATTGATGTAATAGCTACTGATGGTGGAATCTCGTACAATGCATCATTTAAAAATGTAAATAAACATTTTGTCTTTAGCAAGCTTTTAACTGGATAGGTATGAAAAGATTCATGCAAAGACTAGTTAACTTAAAGAATTGATCTTTCCATCAGCTTTTAAAGCAAGATCGAAGGTAATGAAGATGGTTTTATGGAACAAATTTTAAGTAGAGATGAGTTTTGGATTTACCAATACGATTCAGAGAAGCAGATCCAGTGAAAAGAGTAACTTCCTCACACTTAATTCTAGCCGCAATCTAAGAACAATTAGTTCTTTTCTTGGTACTCATCCACATGAGGAAATTACTGAGGATAACGGGTGCACTAGTAAAGTGTGGTGAAGAAACCAGGTGGTGCCCGCATGATGACATGTCTGAAGCAGCCATCTAAGTGCATCATCAACTACGTCCACATGGAAGAAGTGTACCAGCCTGTGTGCTCCAAGGATTGTAAATAATAAAAACAAAATCTGAAGGAAGGAACTGTATCAGAGCGGTTTACAGAAAGCCATGGATGATAGCGGAAGCCCCACATCCGCCTGCAGGTTCCCTACATGGAATAGGCCTCAGGTGAGTCCAGAGATATGGCCAACCTTGCTCTCAGACAGAGAGTATTGAAAAATTGATCATGAAGGATGTCGTTAGGTTAAAATGTAACACCTTATAATTTGATCTCCCTTTTGACTCATTTTAAAATAGTCCTAATTTTAATATATTTGCTTTCTTTTGGATAAAGGTTTTGCTGCTTTATTTTGTTATTTTTTGTTTGTTTGTTGGCTTCATGCTTGTATTTTGTATGATTTTCTGTGTGTGAAATCCAGGATAGGTAAATGGACAGAAGAAGTAACTGGATTAATAATTACATCAGGGAGCATGGCAGGTGAGGTTTGTGGGAAATGGGAAACTATCAATAATGTGTATGAGAAGAAAATATTCTGAAATTGACTCTGGTAATGATTATACAACTATTCTTAATATAACGGAATGATTAAGCTGTACAATATGTGGGGTAAAAAGCATAGCTTCCTAAGGAGTCTGCTGGGTGAGTAAAATTCAAAGCAGGGAGCTCAGCAAATCTATAACGACAGTTTTTTGGGGGATCCAAAAAGAATAATCTAAATAGCTCTTTTTGAAGTACACAGAATGATCACAAGAAGTAATAGGACATTATAAACTGCTTCAGTGAGAAAAAGCTGGGCAAGTTGTGATGCAGAACTTTTTACCAGTTAGACTGAAATTCCTGTTTAGAGTCCCTGGGTGCTCTTGCAAGACTTTCATTGAGAAAACTTCTAAACTCATCTGTTTGGATGATTGACAGCACCTCCCTAGTTTTTTCCTTCACCTCTTCTGTGTCATCAAATCGTTGTCCTTTCGTGTCCCTCTTCATTTGTGGGAACAAAAAGAGTGTCTATGAATTTGTTTCCCTAGTCAATGCAGACTAACACAGCATCCAAATTGCCAAAAGAAGTCCCACAGAGTGAGGTCAGGTAAGTAAGGTGTGTGGGGCAAGAGAAGCATGCTGTTTTTTGTCAAAAACTGGGGCACTGAGATGGCTGTGTGAACAGGTGCGTTGTCATGGTGGTAAAACCAGTCCCCTGTGTGCCACAAGTCAGACTTCTTTGTCGCACACTGTTATGCTACCATTTCAGAACCTGTCAATAGAAAGCTTGATTCACGGTCTGACCTGGTGAAACAAACTCCACAAAACAAATGAGCAGCACCTCGATCTTTGATTTCCCTGAGGAGATTGGTGTGGGTGAGGCGATGATTGTGTCTTGCACTGGTTTGATTCATGTTTGCTTTCAGGGCTGGGAGAATAGCACCATGTCAAATCACCATTAATGGCCTTTGGAAAAAACCTCCAGGTCACTTCGGAGCTGTTCTTTCAAAGCATGACATTATTTCCACTCGACGCCCTTTTTCCTGGACAGTCAGAACCTGAGGGACAAATTCTGCATCAACCCTTCTCATTCCCAAATCTTCTGTTAAAATTAGCTGAATCGAGCTCCAAATAGTCCAGAAAAAAAGTCCCCATCTCTTCAATGGTCCGTTGTTGGTCTTTGGGCACAGCTGCATGGATTTTGTTGACTTTTTCATCCATTCTGGCACTTGATGGACATCCAGAATGAGGTTGGTCATTACACAACACTTCATCTTTTTTGAAATGAGAAAACCACGTGTACACTTGAGTTTTTTCCCTAGCACTGTCCTCGTAAGTTGTGCTCAACATCACAACAGTTTTTGTGGCATTTTTCGGGAGGAGGAAACAAAATTTCACTGCTGTTCTCTTAAATTGGCCATCACAAAAAAAGACGTTTGGGTGAAACTACTTTTATGAAAAAATTCACTGTGACCAGAGAGAACCTTTACAGGGGATGCCACTGGGTGTACTAACTCGGAGCAAATTGTGTGATGCTCACCTACCAGGAAAAATGTGTGTACACCCACCCCCTCCTTTTTGTTCAGGGCACCCCTTTGTAGACTAGTATCTCTTAGGACTTGAGTTGCATGTGGCTGGGACACCTCTCTCTCTTTTTAAAAAATCATTTTATTGGGGGCTCCTACAATTCTTATCACAATCCATACATCCATCCATTGTGTCAAGAACTTATGTACATTTGTTGCTATCATCATTCTCAAAACCTTTGCCTTCTACTTGAGCCCTTAATATCTGTTGCTCATTTCCCCCTCCCTCCCCACTTCCCTACCTTATGAACCCTTCATCATTAATAAATTATTATTATTTTGTCATATATTACACTGTCCGATGCATTCCCCCTCCTTCTTCTCTGCTGTCTCTCCCCCTGGGAGGAGGAGGCTATACATAGATTCTTGTAATCAGTTCCCCTTTCTACCCCACATTCTCTCCACCCTCTAGGCATCACCACTCTCACCACTGGTCCTGGAGGAGTCATCTGTCCTGGATTTCCTGTGTTTCTGGTTGCTATCTGTGTGTATGTACATCCTCTGGTCTAGTCAGATTTGTAAGGTAGAATTGGGATCATGATAGTGGGGAGGGGGGAGGGAGGAAGTATTTAAGAACTAGAGGAAAGTTATATGTTTCATCATTGCTACCCTGAACCCTGCCTGGTTCATCTCCTCACAACCCTTCAGAAAGGGGTGTCCGGCTGGCTACCATTGGGCTTGGAGTCTCCACTCTGCACTCACCCACCTTTTCAATGATATGATTTTTTTGTTCCTTGATGCTTGATACCTGATCCCTTCGACAGCTCATGGTCACATAGGCTGGTGTGTTTTATCCATGTGGGCTTTGTTGCTTCTGAGCTAGATGGCCACTTGTTTATCTTTGAGCTTTTAAGACCCCAGATGCTATATTTTTTGATAGCTGGGCACCATGAGCTTTCTTCACCACATTTGCTTATGCACACATTTATCTTCAGCACTCTTGTCGGGAAGGTGTGCATCCTGGAATGCCAATTTAATAGAACAATGTGTTCTTGCATTGAGTAAGTGCTTGAGTGGAGGCCCAATGTACATCTGCTGCCTCAATACAAAGCCTATAAATATATGCACATAGATCTGTTTCCCTACACTCATAAATATATTTACATATGTACATTCCAGTCTTTGGACCTTTATAAATATCCTTTGTCACCTAGTTCTGGGACACTCTCTTGATATGTAATCCCTTCTTAATATAAAAATCTCTTAAATATCCGTGTCACTGGATTTACTTCTCCAGTCAACCTGGCCTAACACACAAATAAGCAAGTTGTTAACTTTATTTACCTGCAAATTCTACGTGAAGACAAATACATCACAGGGCTCGTTGGAAGGTAGAAAAAGATCACAGAAAAGCTTTAGTTATTTTTCTTAAAAAAAAAACTCTCTTTCTTGAATGTACAGATGTGCTTTATACAATTGATGTGTGTATCTGTATGGATTGTGATAAGAGTTGTGTGAGCCCCTAATAAGATGTTTTTTAAAACAACTATCTTTCTTAGTAAGGAAGAACGAGGGAAACTAAAATAACACACCAGAGAACAGTTTTATTGAGGCCTCTTCTCATTCATTTCTTAATAACGTACATTGATTTGCTTTATCATAAGATTGTTTTACACAACTTCACACGTAGGCATGTATATCTTTTGATTTTTGCTGTAAATAACAAGCACCTAGTTTGAGAAACATAGAAAAACTATTTTTAAACAAAATGTATCACAGAAAGAGTTTCGCTTTTTAAGTGTGTATTATTTAGTAAATATGAGAGAAACTCACTAACAGATCCACTGGCTTTGATATCTTGTTCACAGACTCTTTGTGCTGATGTTTGGCTTTTGAATGAACAGACAGATGACATTTTAAAATTATTTTCCCACCAGATAGTGTCTATAATAATAAAAGTGTACATCTAAACTGGGTTTCAGAGATATGCCAAAGTTAAAACCATTTTAAGAGGTCAATCAGTCCTTGAATTTATTTATCTTTGAATAAAAGTAAAAAATTAGGAAACATTGAGGCGAAAAAGTAGCTAAGCTTTTCTATTTTCTTACTTCATAATTTTAGCATATATAAGTACTTTAGAAGTGTATTTTGTACAAAAGTGCTGTTGTATTACTATTTCTAAGATAACTTAACAAATAAGTCTCACTTTGTGGATGTTCCCTTACTCGGTGAACATCTCCCACGCTAATACTTTGACTTGCTGCCATAAGAAATGCAAAGATTAATAAGACAACATATTTCGCTTTTCTTCTTCAAGAAAATTTTCCCTTCTTACAATTTTTTCACTCTAATAATGACCCGGGAGCCTCAAGCCTTTCCCCACTTGGTTAATATTCTGTCTTCAGGGAGTACTTTTAGCAGCTGGCCAAAGAGTGAGCCGGGCAGCTTGGGAGTCCCCAGCGTCCAGTGTGAATCCTTATTCAGCCACGCCCTTGGGACACATGATAATGTTGGAAGCATGACTTATACCTTTTGCTGATCTGTGTTTAGGGAGCACTGGTGGCGCACTGTTGAGTGCTCAGCTTAAAGCTTAAAAGTCAGTGATTTGACACCAGCTGACCCTCCTTGGGACAAAGAGGAGGCAATCTGCTTCAGGAAAGCCTTGTTGTCTTGGATACCCCAGGGAATTGACTCTGTCCCTTAGAGCTGGACTGGACTCAACCACAGAGAATTTGGTGTGATTTGGTTTAGTGTTTACATTTGTAAAATGAGGTAACAGTATCTGCTCTCTTGCGTCTTGTGAGGAGAAGGAATGCATTCAGACATTTAAAGCAATGTAGCCCCAAAACGAAAAGCAGTGATGAGTGTTTCTAACGTTCAGATGTGTTTTGTCTCACTTTCGTGGGTTCATGTTTCAGTTTGATCCAAAGACTGCTGACATATGGTGGTGGTGGCACTGGCTCCGTCCCAGATCGAGGGTGAGGGACTTGTGACCTGAAGGGCAGGAGCCCAGTGACCTGTGAAGGAGGCTTAGTGGCCTGTGACTACTCTTCTCAGAAGGTGATAGCTTTTAACAGCCATTTTCCGTACCATATCTTGTCCCATTCTGCCACCAAAGAAAATGGAAAAGGCAAGGCCCGTCTGTCATTTAATATTATGATATGTAATTTAATATTAATGATTACATATTTAATAGTTAACTTTATAGGTCATCTAGGAGCATATAATATTTTATATTTAGAGATAGAAATCCAAATTACTTTTTCTTCCTAATGAGATTTCTACTTTGGGTATCCCTAGAAAAGTATCAAGCTGCATTCTCTTTCTCTTTTATTTTTTAAAAGACTCCAAAACATAGATGGGTAATGGGTATGTGTTATATATAAATTTTTCAGAAAGAAAATTAACCTGGAAATTCTAATACAGTATTTAAGACATATAAATTATACAGTGATCCATAAAGATTATATTTTTAACAGCCACTTCTCAGAACTGTATAGTCCAGAAACTCATGGATATTTCAATTATATATAAATTAGTATTGCCAAAAGAGAACAGCTTATCGCATACTTTGTTATGGCCATAGTTCTTACTGGTCATAGGCAAACTCAGGCACTTCAGAAGCCAATTAATATGCCTGTATGTCTCTTTGTTCTTTGTATGTATATATACATAAAACATTCATATGTACTCACACATACATACAAATACAGACAAATTTAACAATGTCCATACTAATTCTAGACTTTTTGTTGTGTATTACTGGAACCAAAAATGCCATCAAGAATACATTATCATGTCACTAACAACTAAAAGTAGAATGTCTACATATCATCTATTGCATTTCACTTCATCTTCCCACGGCTTGAAAGCTTATGATGCATGATACCAATAGATTTTGATTTCTAGCAATTTATACTCAAAACCCTTTCTTTTAAAATGTATCCCATACTATTATTTGTGGACTGAAAGAACACTAATTACCTTCCCCAGCCAGCATCCCTCTCGTGTTCAGCACGTAAAATCTTCCTTCTTTCCTTACGCTGTTTTTCCCACTTATCCAGGCTTCTTAGAAGCTTTGGTTGACTCAAGACACAATCATTGTTCAATGATCTCTTTAATATGTGTGTAGGATTGGTTGCTTAAGAACCTGATGACCTTTTGCAGGGTATAAATAAATGAATGATAATGAAATATGGAGTTCATAGTCCTTTTATTTTCCTGGTATATTTTTCCATCTGGTTCTTGATAGGACCAGAAAGTTGAAGACCCCGACTTGATTTACAGAAGTCCTTGGGGGCACAGACATGAATGTGCTTGGCTGTTTAATGAATGCTGGGAGGATCTGAGTCCCCCCCAAAAGCATGCTGAAAGAAAGGCCTCTGACAATATGATGTCCCCTCAGTGGAGGATACCGCACCAGAGGACAATAGTAGGGACACATGGCAGGGAGTGTGTCCAGTCTGACCGCCCCCACTGTGGGGAGAACCAGGAAGGGAACATAACAGACCAGCAACGGGAGCAAAGCAAAACCACAAAACCTCAGAAGAACTCCCCCCCCCCCCCCCCGAAATAGACTTCAGGCTAGGAGGACCAGAACTCCCCAGGACCAGTGGGGAGATAGTCATAGAAGTCAGTGGTTGGACCTGGAATTATTATACTTTTTCGGCTAGATTTTTTCTTGTTTCTCTTTTTATTCAATCTTTTGTTTTCTTTTTGTCTCTGTTAATATTTTTTGCCTCCCAATATAAGATAGGCATGGGAAGCAGGCCTGAGGAAAAAGCAATGGGACTGATGATTCCAGAGGGACCTGGAGGGGAGGAGGATAGGTGGGAAAAGGAGCAGTAAGCAAGCAACACCATAGAAAGGGGAGGCAGCAATGAGGAGGACATAGAGAGTCCGGTAGTATCGGAGCAACAGCAATCTAGCTGAAAGGAATTACTAAGAAGCAGAAGAAGGATGAGCATGATGGTGGGCAGGAGGAAGGTAAAAGGAAATTGAGGAAAGATCTAGGAAGCAAAGCTATGGATAGCGGTATAAACATAGTTATGCACTGATATAAATATATTAATTCATAAAAATACAAGCATTGGCCTATGTACCTTTATTTATATGGCAATATAATGAGGAAGTTGATGGATTTCCCTCAATGCAAGAACGCATTTTCTAACAACCTGGCATTCTGTGATGCTCACCCTCCTGACATGATCGCCGAAGACATAATGGGTACATAAGAAAATGTGGTGAAGAAAGCTGATGGTGCCCAGCTATCAAAAGATACAGCATCTGGGGTCTTAAAGACTTGATGTTAAACAAGCAGTCATCTAGCAGAGAAGCAACAAGCCCACATGTAGGAAGCACATCAGCCTGTGCGATCGTGAGGTGTCAATAGAATCAAGTAATAGGTACCTGAAGACCCAAACCAAACAAACAAGCTAAACACCAATATTGTTGAGAATGACGCAGGCTGGAGTAGAGACTCAAAACTCGTCATCCCTCACAGAAGGTTCACAAGGAAGGAATAAGTCAATCAGGGCGCAATATGGTGTCAATGAAACACACAATGTTCCTCTGGTTCTTTGAGGCTTCCTCACCCCCCACTATCATGAGCCCAGTCCTGCCTTTCAGTACTGGCTAGACCAGAGCATGTACACAGGTACAGATAAGAGCTCATCACACACGGAATCCAGGTCAGATAATCCCCTCAGAAACAGGAAGGGAGGGAGGGGGAATGTATCAGAATGATTGAGTCATAATCCACACCTCCTCTCCCCCAGGGGGATGAATAACAGAAACATGGGTGAAGGGAGACAGTGGTAGGTGTAAGACATGGAAACAATAATAATTTACAAGTTATCAAGGGGTCACGAGGGTGGGAGGTGGGGAGGAAAAAGAGTAGAACTGAAACCAAAGGCTGAGAAAGTAGATGTTTAGAAGATGACGGCAACATATGTACAAATATGCTTGAAACAATCGATGTTTGGAATGTTATAAGACCTGTAAGAGCTCCAATAAAATGATTTGAAAAAAAGAAAGGAAGGCCCAATCATCTACAGTTGAAAAATCATTGATCAAAATATATGAATTGTATTCTATTCTCATACACATTGTACCACCATAGGGTGGAATTCATATTTGTATTAATATCTCCATGGCAGCTGGTATCTGACTTGTGCATTTTCCCCCTCAAAGAACCTAAATTAACAACCTACCATAAGTTAGGAAGTGACAATCAGCTTTTGTCATTTATCAGCAATTAGTATTCAAAAGTAGATATATATATGTAATGGATTGTGATAAGAGCTGTAAGAGTCCCCAGTAAAATGATTGGAAAGAAAATAATATATATTTTAGGAAAATCTGACAGGTTATAGTAGGCAATTATTAAAGTTGATCACCTATAAGTAAAGACACAAACAAACAAACAAAACCCAGTAGAATAAACTCACTGTTTCCCATATGTTGTAGGGGACAAAAGAGACCGTCCACACCAAAATACATTTTATGATCTCAAACAAGATAAAGATAAGACGAAGATAAAGATCATCCATCCAGATGAGACAGAGCATAGACATGAGTACTTGATGGGATCCAAGGATTTACAGAAGTGTAGCCACTTAAATAGGACGTGGAAATATAAGGGGACCTGTCCTGAAAGCACAATTGGTGGGAGATCAATATAGCACAGGTGCAGGTGAGTCTACAGAAGAGGGAATGTGACTGTGATGGAGACACATGCAATGCATTATTCTAGATTGAGAGTTTACAAGATTGATTCAGGGCCCTCCAACCAAGAAAGACATGGCATAACCCACATACAGGCTGCTTTCAAAAATACCCATTACTATTGGGTACATGCAGACTGGCAACCCAATTTCCATCAAGGACATACCCAAGTAGTCCCCTCCCCGAGCTGGCTAAAGGTATGTTAGTAATCTGTTTTCAAACACACTCTGCCTGAGGGCAAAGCTGTTCACATTGTTGTTTTGTTAGATGCCAAGGAGTAGTTTCCAACCCCTAGAGCCCCAGTGTGTAACAGAGTGAAGCACTGCCACGCCCTGCGCCATGCTCAAACTTGCTGTTATCTTTGAGCCCATTGTTGCTGCCACTGTGCCAACCCATCTTGTCAAGAGTCTTTCTCTTTGTAACTGCCCCTTACTTTACCAAGCATGAGGTCTTTTCCAGGGACTATCTTTCCTAATAACAAGGCTTCTAAAGAGAAATCTGATGGTACTTCTTCCAAGATAGATTTGCTTGTTCTTTTGGCAGTCCATGCTACTTTCAATATGACATGGCATAGCTTTTGAGTTTTTATGAGTGGGTATAAACCAGTGATACCGATCCACCACTGCCATCAAGTCAATTGCAACTCACAGCCATCCCATACAGGATTTTCCAGGCTATGAGTCGTTATGGGAGCAGATGACCTCATTTGCCTGCTGAGTAGCAGCTGATGGGTTTGAACCACTGACATTTCTGTTTGCCATCTAGCTGGGCAGTTTAAATCAATATCAAAATCTAAGTTAAGGAACAAATTCCCACAATGGCCCTCCTACCAGAGAACTTCTATCCTTTTATTTTTGGTAAAAGCCTATTTCTGACAGGCTATTTAGGAGCAGCAATATGGTCACCTTGGATTAAAAACCAGCTGCTCTTTTCTAGAGTGGTATTTTGAGATTTTTTGTCTAATGCAATACTCATTCAACCCCACCCCACCCCCCACTCCCCCTCAGCCAGTGGACCACCAGAGTTCCTCACTTAAAGAAAGGGCAGCTCCCCTGGTTGGGTAGTGATTACTCATTCAGTCGTGATCCGAAAGATCCGAATCTTGAAACCACTAGCTGCTGGAAGGTAGATTGATGGAACTCTCTACAGCCGTCAAGGTTGATAGTCTGGGAGACTCATTGCAGCAGTTCTACCCTGTCCTCCAGGCTCACTATGAGTGGGCAGCAACTCCATGGCAGTGAGTTTGCTTTGTTTGCTTCTTCAGTCTTGTATCAGAGCTTAAATTCCAAGCATCCTAGTTTGCAGAAGGTTGTGGATGACGGGGATAACGCCAGATCTGTTTGTAGAATCCCCACAGAGATTAAGCCTCCATTGAATTCCTTTTGATCGCTAACCAAGGATGTTGATCATCTTTGCCTCAGACAGAGTACATTTGAAAATCGACCACCACTTCCCTTCTCCAGCCAGCTCAGGGAGGGGCAGTCTCCCTTGATGACTTGTCTGGGTGAGGCCCTGATGAGGATCACCCTGCAGGCTGTTGCAGTCTTGAGTCATTTCCTGATTGTCTTGGTTGGAAGGCCCTGGATCAATCTTGTAAGCTCTTCTAGCGAACCCAATGCACTTATCCCAAACATGGCCCTGATCTCCTGCTTCTATAGTCTACGACTGTGACTTGATTAGCCACCAATCATGAATTTATGACAGTTTCCCTCATTCCATAACTATTTGACTAGTGTCTAGTGGGTGAGTCCTAGGACACCATTTTGACCTTATGCTAATGGCTGTCCTCATTCACATGATGTGCCTGCCTTTGTGTTGCCTTGTCCCTTTAAGGCTTTAATAACCGTTCTCCTTAAATTATACTTGAGATTGGGACCTCTTTTGAACCCTAAAACGGTCTTTCTTATGCAAAATAAAACTGGAATGCACACTTAAAGGCATACAAAAAACAAACAGCTTGTCGTGATTTCATGATATAGAATGACTGAATCCCAGCAGCCCTTTCTGAGGTTTGGATGATTGGGGCTTATACAAATCACAGTCATCATAGTTTTTCCAAATGAAATATTTGTCCTGAATTGCTGGCTTAAATTGCTTCACACCATCCAAAAATGAAGTGTTTACACAAAAATGGAAATTCCTTTTTTTTTCTCCTTTCTTCCATGTGGAACTAAAATTGTTCACAGGTTATAGTTAGGGGAAAGAAGGAAATGTCCAAAATGACTCCCCCTTCTTTTTATTTTCTCAGCTGGATATTGCACATGTCTATGGTATGTATCTGTACAAACAGCATACTTTTTTACACTCGGGAAGTGATATTTCAGAACAAGCATTTATAAAATAAAACTCCATTTTCTGTGGTTTGGGGTGAAACCAAGGGAAATTTTAAAGTTTTTCCTTTTTACAAATGAACTCTATAATAATCAAAAGTACGACTCTAAATCAATTTACAATACAGTCTTTGTAGAGGATTCAGTGCAACTGCAAAATACTGCAGTTGATAAAATTAATGCCACTGAAAATACTTGCTCCCAGCAGCTCATATAATTAGAAGGAAAGGCAATTGGTAATGAATTCTTTTAAGTTGGAATTCAAATCTTTGAATGTTGCCTATTATTGGAGGTCCAAGGCAGCTACCTCTAGAATTGTTCTTTTAGTGCCTGTTGGATGGTTTTAGTTGTTCTTTTCTTGTAGGCACACAATTGTTGTCTTGATCTTTGTGATCAAAAGAGCTTTGCTGGATCTTTGTGGTGAACCCAGTTGTCGTCAGAAATCCAAAGTGAGGAAACAAAGACTTAGAAATTATAGGCTGAGAACTGTTTGTTCTTGGCTGTGGGAATCTTACTCTGGCCTAGGGGACCCATGGACTCTCTTCATTAGATCCACATTCATCCAGAAACTCCCCAATTGCTGGCCTTTTGCTCATTCCCATGGTAGAGCCGTAACCACCATACAAACAAATGTGGCAACTGCTTCTGAATCCTAATTCCTACCAAAATTCCCAGCATGCTGCAATCTTCCCCTTCATGTCATAATTCCTGAAGAATGACAGCAGCTGATTCACGGTTACATTTATTTCCATAATGAGGACGTGTCAAGGGGCATGGCTTCCCTGAAAGGCAAAAAACCAAAACAGAAACGAACAAAAAACTCTTGCATTTCAGCCTAATTGAATGGTGATGAGTTGGCTTTCCAAACCCCTTCCAAATATAGTCATTACCCCAAGTTAGTTAAATAAGCAAGTTTGAAATACTCAGTTCAGATGGGAGTATAATTTAGCAAGATCAACTTCATGGAAGAATACCATATTGTAGAAAGAGAAAACAGCTATTTTGCATTAGGGGAAAAAAATGATTGCCTATAAAGGTGTTCTTACACCAAGTGTTCCTGTGTTATCTCATTACACAATGGTCACTTGGAAATGCCGGGAATTTCCTTTTGTGTCCAAAGAATGCAAGTTGAATTCAGCAGCACCCACATACACACTTTAATTACACTTAAGCCTTACCGGCAGGGCGTCCTGGGGAGTGTGTGGAGGGAGGACCAGATCAACGTTCTTGAAAGCACGAACCACTCAAGTTACACCAGGGACAGGACAGTCACAACCACAACAGACGAAGGAAATCAGTCGCTCCGTGCTGTTTAGAAGTGTAGACTTGAATTGTTCTCCTGTCCTTTTTAATTCTCAGCATTGCTTTGAGGAAAATACTCAGCAACCAGGAGTGATGAAGCCTCAAACGCCAAAGATCCTAAGGAGGGCGTGTCCTGTGAGGACCAATGAGAAGAAATCAGAATCACAGCCATTCCGATAAATTGCAGCTGAGTGTAGTTAAGCTTGGCTCTTAGATCTGAAGAAAGGAGAGAGTGAAAATGAATTCCTTTGGGGCAGCTTGTCTAAACTAGATGAGAAGCCTTACCGATGTGACATTGCATACTCACAGACCTAGGTCACTTTGTTTCTTCATAGCATAAGTCATGTTCCAAGTTTCCTCCTGAAATTTGCAGCCCCTTAGCAAATGATGGAAGGAGCGCTGGTGGCACTGTTGGTTAGGCATTGGGATGCTAACTGCAAGTGGGTAGTTCAAATACACCAATGACTCTGAGAGAATGATGAGGCTGGCTGTTCCCTTTCCCTTAAAGCTGTGGTCTCAGGCATCAGTACAGGATGATTCCGAGAAGGAATCAACTCTTTGGGCATGGGTTTTGTTTGGTGCTGGTTAGGAGTAGGCGGGAGCCCTGACGGTTACCTGGTTAAACCCTAGTGTCTCAGTACAAAGGTTGGTGTTTGAACTCACCCAGGTGCTCCACAGAAGAAAGACCTGGTGATCTGTTTCCCTAAATATTACAGCGTTGAAATCCCCAAAGGGCAGTTCTATTTGGGGTTGCTATGAGTTGAAATTGGACTTGAAGTCATCTAAGAACAACAAGTGTTTTGCAGAGGGCAGGGATGTTTCGATGGTAGAATGCTCACCCTTCCCTCAGGATTTGATTCCCAGTCACTATGAATAGTCCCTCTTCATCTCTCAGTGGAGACTTGTTTAGTGACAACGCCACTGAGTAGTTTCACTGGAACTTCCCGATCGAGATAGACTAGAACAGAAGGCCGGGCAATCTACTTTGGAAAACAAGCCCATGGATTAATTTATGGATTGAAAGGGTCCCACTCTGTTCTGCCTGGGCTTGTGGTGACAGTGCTGACTCAACAGCAGATGCCAACTACAAGAGAGTGAAAGTTGGATGTGGTGTTCGTTCCATTATTGCGGGGGACTGGATTTTGATACGGGCCGAGGATTTCCTGACTTTATATATATAAGCAAAACGAATAATGAGAAAGAAATCATGCTACTTACCTTCCGTGAAGCTTCTAACTCCAAAAGAAAAAGAAAAAAAAACTGAATTTATCTAGATTCTGATCACTGACCACCTGATGAATTATCTTGGCCACATACACTTTTTTGGTCTCACTTTCCTATTTCCTTAGAAATAAATCATTTTCCTGTATATGGATTTGTTAAATGCTACTTTGCTTCTGGCTTGAAATGGAATACATTTAAATAAATATCAAGCAACTTAGTAAGTGGCCACATTCCATATGAAGAAAATGCTGTAAACACGTCTGCTAAGTAATGCGCAGACGAAGACAGACTGTCGAGTGACCCGGACTTTCTATGAAGATCAGGCATCTCTCGATCTCAATTGTCTCATCAGTTTGTTTCCTTTTTATCCTAACATTCTTCTTAGAGCACCAATGTTTCATGTCTTGATAAATTAAGTAGCATAGTACATTCCAATATAAAATCAAAACTTTATTTTCAGATTATGTCTTTGAGCAGGTGAGTAGTATTATTTCTTCAGGTCCAGCTTGTGATTTAAATCCTTGTCTCCAAACTAACTGTGCATCAAAATCCTTGCAAAATCAGTAAAATACAGGGTTCGATATGTTACTCAGATTCACTAAATTGGAAAATTTAAAATGGGGTCTAAAAATATGTGTTTCCACAGAATGTTTCCAAAGAGTCATCTGTATCTATTTGCAACAACACATTAAAAACAAAACAAATAAAAAACACCAAGGAAATTGATGTATGGCTCAAACCATGCTTTATCGAACTAGATTCTTCTTAGTTTGAGATTTCTTAGTTATTGCTACAAAAGACAACTTTTCCTGCAGATGGCAAACCTAAATAAGATCATAGAGCCTACATTTTCTATAGCTGCAGGATAATCTGTTATTAAATACAATGTATGACTGCTGATGAAAGCATAGTTCTCAGTTCATAAGAAAATTAAAAAAACAATTTTTACTTAAAAATTTCATGTTAATTAATTTTTTATAAAGTCCCTGTTTTCATAGGAGCACTTAGTCTCATATCTACGCCCCATCAAAACCTCTCATCAACTTGATCTTTCCTGCGCCATTTATGGTTTGGGGACGTGTACTTTAGGGATGCGTGCTAATCCATCAGCACACAGCAGTTTAACTTCTAATAGAAATAATGCTAAATTAAACATGTATTTTTCTTTTGGAATCTGTCACGTTTTTGTTAAGAACCTAATGGGAATTTCTAGCATAATACTATTTTTCAGATAGCCTCAAATCTACAATAGACACACTCATGATAGCACAAATCAAACTCACTGCCATTCAGTTCATTCTGACTCGCAGCCACCCTATAGGACAGGGTAGACCTTCCCCTATGAAGTTCCAGGACTATAACTCTTTGTGGGAGTAGAAAGCCCCATCTGTCTCCCATGGAGCAACTCTACAACAGCATTCAGATTTGGGGAAAAGCTCTTGTTTGATTGTGGCAAGGAGCCTCCCATGACAGAAGCTGTTACTGGGCAGAGAGTACCTTTCCCAATTTAATGGCAGGGGACTGATTTAGCCGGTGGGATTATTTTCCTCTTGGACCCTGTGCATCTTTGGAGAGTGAAGCAAACGGGTAGAAAGCCTGTCAGGTGCGGTGGCTGCAGCAGTTGGGGTCAGTGCTGGCTGTGCCAGGGGTGGTCCTAGCCTAGCATTTCTGGAGCTGGATTTTTTGTGTCTGCTGCAACTCTCTTTCTTTCGTACCCGTTGAAGAAGACTTACTCTAAGCCTTCCTTGGGTTCCATCAAGTAGCTGTGCTAGTCTGGGTTGACTAGAGAAACAAATTCATAGATACTCATGTGTATAAGAAAGCTCTATATACAAGAGCAATTGGACATGAAGAAAGCATTCCAGCCCAGTCCAGTCCAAGTCCATAAGTCCGATATTAGCCCATATGCCCAGTACCAGTCTATACATTGCTTGTCTGACTCACGCAACACATGCAATGATGCAGAATGCAGGAAGATCACAGGCCAGTGGGTGGAAAGTCTTGTGGATGCAGTGGTAACAGAGGCATCTCAGTGCTGGCTGGGGTCTCCACGTGGTTCCTTCGGCTGTGAGGCTCTGACTGCTAGCTGGTCTCCATGTGTTTTGCCAACAAGAATATCTTTCTGGGGGTGAGCCTGCATTCTGCCTCCAGTAAGTTATTTGTCTCCTTAATGCCTCCAAATGAGGTCATCAAGCTACGACCTGATTGACAGGCTAAACTCCACCCCTTAATCCTCCAATTGACAACAAATTACATAACTACCACATAGCATATATTCTTTCTGTTTTCTCTGTTCTTGTTTAATTTTGTCAAAGTAAGGTTCTTCTGTTTGCAAACAAGCATCCTTGTTACAGGCTTAGTAACAAGATGACACAAACAACAGGTTGTTCTTCTGTATGTTTTACAGGGAGATCATAAAAATAATCTTCTGAGATTACTGTTGTGTGTGACAAGTTTGTTTCCTTGAATTATAAAAAAAAGAAGAGTAAAAATGGAATGAGTCTGTGTCTTTTATAAAGCTAGCTGTTACTCATGCATGGTTGTTACTTTGCTAGATTTACCTTTAAATATCGATAATATTAATAACAATAATTACATCAGTAACAATGACTACAAGGAAGAAGAAAATGTTCTAGGCTTGAATATGATGAGAATTGTATAACTCTTCTTGATATGACAGAATTATTGAATTGTATGACATGTGGATAAAGTATAAATAAAACTGTTTTAAAAAAACGTATTAAGTAACAAAGACCACTTTTCATTTCCTGACAGATATTTCCCTGTCCAGGTAACCATCTTCTTTTAGGCTACTGTTGCCTTCCTTACCAACCTCCAATAATTCTCTGCCTTACTTCCGCCAGCCACCAGTCAGCCAGATGGACTGTAATTCCGTTAGTCCTCGTCCATGTCCAAACCTTCCCTTCGCTTCCCACAAAACTTAGAAATTCAAAGTCTTTACCTACTAAAAGAAGTTGCTGTTGTTGCATTTACATATCATTAATATATAATTTAATTTAACCATTTGAGGATAAGTCATAAAATATTGCTGCTAGCGTTCCGTTTTATGTCTATATGAGTTTATTCCAAACACAATCTGCTTAGACATATTCACTCAGTAACCCCATTGTCTTAGAGCCTTCACAAAACCAAACTAATACCTATTGCCATCAAGTTTGATTGTAACCCCCAAACTGTAAGTTTGTGAAAAGACCATCAATCACTTTTCCCATGGAGACTTGGAGCACAGCACCTTACCAACAGTGCTGTAAGGGGGCAGGGGGTTGGGGTAATGAAACCAGTAGCTTCTGAAGGGATCTGCTGGGCCGTTTAAATTCAAGGCGGAGCTCAGCTAAGATGGTTATGGCGACTATTGTTTGTGATCCCCAAAGAGCGCAATACATTTTTCTTGAATGACACGGGATAATTATGATTTTAAAAGAAAATTGAAAACTGCATGTGTGAGAAAAAAGGCCAGCAAAGTTGTGCCAAGGAATTTTGTTTTCCATCATGATGTATCTACTCACTCTTTGAGGGTAGCAAGTGTGGTCTTAGATGTATTTTGATGGGAAACCTCACTCCATCTATCCTACAGCCCTGATCCTATCCCTTTAGTCTTCTGTTTATTCCCATAACTCAAAGAATATTTCAAAGGAACATAATTTGAGCTTCTTGAAGATGCTCAAATGATTGTTTTGACATAGCATAGATCCTAGAGTGAAGCATTCTCTTGGGAAGAGTTAGAGAGATAGACATACCACCTTTAGAAGTGTAGACACCTAGATGGTGAATATATTGAAAAACAGTACCTCACATTTTGATAATCTTGCTTAATGCTGTTTTCTATCATTTAGTAGCAATACTTTTTTATTTATCTTCATATAAGCAAAAGATATCCTCTCTAAGGAATGCTGAACTCCTCAAGGTTTATCCTGTCATTTATAGGACATGCATCTTTATATCACTAGCCTATTTTAAAACTCTGTAAATGTAGAAATTAACTTGTAGAAAGTTGAGGGTAAGGCAAATGATTCTTATCTATAAGCATGCAAACCAGTTGTGATAGGTAGGTTTATTGTGCCAACTGTCCAATAAGAACACGTGGGATTAATCAAGTCACAGTTTGACTGTAGGGCAAAGAGATAAATGGCTCGGCAAAGCTTGCCTCCCCCCCCCCCCCCCTTGCTCTCTGGTGATCAGACTAGCATGTGGCCGTGTAGCTAGTTCTCTGCCTCTATCTGTGTGACAGCCAACCTTTGGATCGTGTTTCTAGAACTTGAGGTTCCTTCGAGACCTGCTTTGCCATACTGCTGGTGTGTTTATCACTTGAACTTGAGGCTGGTGGATTCTGTCATCTTGCGTTGCTTGAATTTGATATCCCATCTGGACCTGCTTCGCTAAAGCTCCTGAGCTGCTGACTGTTGGTGACCCGCCCTCCTGTTTGCCGCCTGTGGCTGGACTCTGCCTGCATTGCCTGAGGGAAGACTCAACTGTCTGCTTCCTTGACCTTGCACTTGGCAGCCCTTATATGTTGAAGGACTTTCAGGACTATTTCACGGAAGTGAGATGAACTGAGTCCTCTGTACTGCTGTGTGGACTAATTAGATGTTATATTCCTTCACGCTATCTATCTATCTATCTATCTATCTATCTATCTATCTATCTATCTATCTATCTATCTATCTATCTCTATCATCTATCAAGTCATAAGTGTTCTGGTTTTATTTCTCTAGCGAAACCTACCAAACACATCCAGTTTTGCTCTCTGAAGGATTTAATTGCTTCCTCCATTGAAGAATGAACCAATTTTGTATATGTTCACATTTAGTTTATATTTTGCATGCACTTGCAGATCCATTTTAATATTCCTGGTATGTAAATGAGGTATGTCTTATTCAAGTTGGTATTTTCAGTTGCCTCATATGCATGTGAAAGTTGGGCAATGAATAAAGTAGACCACACAAGAATGGATGCATCTAAACTATTCTGTTGGTGAAAAATGTTGAATGTTGACTGCCAGAAGATCAAACAAATCTGCCTCAGAAGAAGTATAGCCAGAATGGACCTTAGAAGTGAGGGTGGCAATATTTTAGTCATGCTATTAGGAGAGACCAGTCCCTGGAAATGAACATTATACTTGGTAAAGTATAAGGTCAATTGACAAGAAGAAAATCCTCAATGAGGTGGCCCGACACAATAGCTGCAACAACAGGCTCAAGTATACCGTACATATTGGAGTATAAGCTGAGTTTTTCAGCACATTTTTAATGAGGTTTGTGTGGTAAAATTAGGTGCCTCGGCTGATATTCGGGTCAGCTTACACTTGGGTATATACGGTACCAACAATTGCAAGGATGGCCCAGGATGGGGCAGGGTTTGTTCTACAGTACGTGTGTCAACATGAAGCAGAACTGACTTGACGACACATAACAACAACACATATGTGAATGCATCTGCTTTTTGTTTTTTAACTTTGTGTTGTGATTTTGCTGAAAGTTTATGAAGTAAATTGGTTTTCCATTCAACAATTCATATACATTTTGATATATGACATTGTTTGGAATTCCCGTTAGATAGCAGCACTCTTTCCATTTCCTCCTTTCGTTTGCTGTTCCCACTCATCTCTGTTCTATTTCTTTTGACTTTCTGAGCATTATGCTTTGACAACTGCTGCCCCTTTGATCTTATATGGTTTAGAGTGATAAAATGTGTGTGTTGAGGTGGGTTGTCTAGAGAAACAAACGAGGGACCCTCATATATGGATATGGAGGAACTTTATATCAAAAAGAATTTTATGTCAAGAAGGCATCCTAGCCTAGTCCATTTCAAGTCCGTAGGCCTCATGCTAGCCAGGCTTCAGGCCAGTGACGCTGAAAGATGAAGCCTGAAATTTGGGCATGGTGATGACCTGATGGACACGTAAGGGCCATCGTCAGGCCAGTAAATATGGTATTATTTTTCTTATATTGAGTTTTGTTCCAGGCTTTTTCTCCCACTTTATTCATGACATCCTACTCTAATCCCCTTCAGAGTGGTTAGCAGAGGTCTCTTTCTAATGGTAGCTGGGTACCACCTAGTTCTTTAGTCTCAGGGTTGTTTTAGAGTATAAACTAGAGGCCCAAATCACAAATATAATTTAAGGAGAAGATTTATTAAATCTTAAACAAGACAAAGGAGGAGAAAGACAGGACTTCCTATTCCCATAAAGAATTATAGTCTCAGGATAGTTACAGTCACAGGGCCATTTCCACCTTTTCCTATAGGGTTGTTATGAGTTGGAATAAAGTTGACGATGGAGAGTTTGAATGTTGCCTTAAATAGGACAAAGACAAGACAAAGACACATCCATCATCCATGTGAGAGAGATCATTAGCACAAAGTCATAATGGTTTCCAAAGGCTTCCAGAGATTTGGACACTTTAAAAGGACACAGGAAGTCAAAGGAAACTGTCACAAAAGCATGACTAATAGCACACCAGTACCTCACAGTTTCAGAAATAGGAATGGACCATGACTGGGAGACGTCTGTGATGGTAGACAGAAGAGCTTACAAGATTGATCCAGGGCATTCTGCACAAGACAGTCAGGATATGACTCATGACCATGTGACCTCAAAATGTTGATCTCCGTCAAGGAAACACACGAGCCTAGCCATAAGGTGACTGCCTCTCCCAAGGCTGGTTAGGTGGGTGGTGGTAATCTACTTTCTAATATAGGCTGCCCGACGATAGGGCTGTTTATAGTCCTGTTTAATGGCCAGGAGAAACTCAATGGAGGCTTCATCTACGTGTGGGGACTCTGCGAATGGATTTGGGACTTTCACTGTTACCCCTTTCCTGCTATAAACGGAATCCTCGGAATTTAAGCTCTAATACAGGCTTGGGGGTTGGGATTTTTTTCATCCATCAGTACTTTGGACTCATTGTTTCTTTATTCCAGATGAATCAAGACCAATAGTTGCCTTAGATAGCTGTTCACAAGCTTGTAACTAACATCTGATTCACTACTCTGTAAATTGGATGAAGATTATCTCTCTGGACTCTATCATGCCTATTGATCTTTTTTTTTAAATTTTAACAATTTATTAGGGGCTCATACAATTTTTATCACAGTTCATACATATACATACATCAATTGTATAAAGCATATCTGTACAGTCTTTACCCTAATCATTTTTTTCTCCTCTTTTCTTTTTTTACATTTTATTAGGGACTCATACAACTCTTATCACAATCCATACATATACATACATCAATTGTATAAAGCACATCCATACATTCCCTGCCCCAATCATTCTCAAGGCATTTGCTCTCCACTTAAGCCCCTTGCATCAGGTCCTCTTTTTTTTTTTTCCCTCCCTCCCCTTTCCCCCCTCCCTCATGTGCCCTTGGTAATTTATACCTCGTTATTTTGTCATATCTTGCCCTATCCGGAATCTCCCTTCCCCCCTTCTCTGCTGTCCCTCTCCCAGGGAAGAGGTCACATGTGGATCCTTGTAATCAGTTCCCCTTTTCCAACCCACTCACCCTCCACTCTCCCAGCATCGTCCCTCACACCCTTGGTCCTGAAGGTATCATCCACCATGGATTCCCTGTACCTCCAGCCCTCATATGTACCAGTGTACACGCTCTGTCCTATCCAGGCCTGCAAGGTAGAATTCGGATCATGGTAGTTGGGGGGAGGAAGCATCCAGGATCTGGGGGAAAGCTGTGTTCTTCATCGGTACTACCTCGCACCCTAATTAACCCATCTCCTCTCCTAAACGCCTCTATGAGGGGATCTCCATTGCATGCCTATTGATCTTATCGTCCCTTCAGATTAAGGTTTTGAGTTCCCAGGTCCAGCACCTCATTTTATCAAGGGGTTTGATTATGACTTAGAAGTTTTCATAGTCTTGTTGCCTATAGGTTAGACTATTTTCATATGTATGCACATTTACAGTATATGCATTTGTATTTATATAAAATATTCTGCTTGCCTAGTCCATTGAAGGACAAATGAGTTCTATTTTTACATTTAAAATTTATTCTTGGTACACTTGCAAAAGCATTTTAATATGCCTAATATGTAAATGTTTCTGGTCTTGGACTCAAATTTAACACATTACCAGTTCTTTCATTTAATTAAGGAGTCAAGTGACCTATTTATTTCTGTGAATTATGATTTTATCTCTTTTTCAAAGTGATCCTTTAACAAATTTGAAATAGGCCTTATGATCGGATGTGACTCATTTTGCCAAAAGTACATCATATTTGGTTACTTTAAAGCTGGCCATTAGATGTCTCCATTTTTGTTCCTCTCTGTTGTGAAGCTTGTTTCTACTTGTTGTGAAGCTTGTGTCTGATCTGTTATGGCTTAAGTGAACTAATAACTGCGGAATATAAAAGTACTCCAGCAATAGAGACATGGAAGAAATAGAGTGCAAGGTTAGGTTGTAAAACATAAGGGCGTAGAGTGGGGGAGGATGTTTCCCCAGCGGAGGGCATTCATTTGGTGATAGGGAACTAGTCAGCTTCTGAGGACCTGTATCTGTTCATAGACAGAAGCCAAATTAGGTTTGAAGCTGAGCCAGGACTCCTTTAGGTCTAGGGACAATTTTATGTTGGAAAATGGTTCTCCATGTACTGGGAGTAGTCAACAGAACATAGAGTCACACATTAAGAAAATCAAATATAAGGGTAGGGGGGAAAAAGTGGGCAAAGGAAAAAATATTTTTTAGACCACCACATTTTGAAGGTCTTATGAGTGGTCACTAAGGAGCTCTGGTTGTGCTGTTGAATAAGTGTTACACAATTAAACACATGGTAGGCAGTTCAAACCCACCAATTGCTATCAGGGAGAAAGCTGTGGCTACCAGCTCCTTTTACAACCCTGAAAATCCTACAGAGTCACTATGAGTTGGTATTGATGAAATGGCAGTGGGTTTGGTTTTGGAATTTGTGGTGAGAGGTAATTGAAATGCTATTTTATGTTATTTGAATTAAAGCTATTGAGAAGGAGATGTGGCCATACCTATGCATAAGCATAATGTAGAAATAGTACCCTCCCCCTACTTTCTCAGGTATTTTCTTCTCTGAGATCAGACATAACAGTTCCACTAATGTGGATGAATTTCATTTAAAGGTATGCAATGATCTAGGAAATATTAAGAACTCAGGATGTTGGACAGACAGGATAAAGGCAATATAGGAGTAATCGAACATATCCCTTTGACACTGATCAGAGTGCTCTGGTAAACAGATTTTAAACACAACCAATGATGGCAAAGGACTCATGCAACTGATAGCACATTGTCAAGAACTGGCAACCACAGCAGGGCATTCAACTGACGATAGATCCGCAATGGCTTGTTTTAGTCATTCCCTCTGAAAGTACTTATTGTTCCTCTCTGATTAGGAGAAACTGGCTAAAGTGAAATTATTGGGTGGGAATAAAATGAACACATTTGGGCCCGAACACTACCCAATTCTTTTGTAAACACATTGTAGTAGAGAATTTCCCTTCAAGTATCATTCAGGTACCAGCAACCATACTCTGAAGATAACCAGCCCAAACCAGACTCAGCTAGTTTGGACCCCAACACATATACAAAACCTTTCAGCTAATGCTTCAACTTACTACACCCCACCCGCTCCCCACAGCAAAATGTTCTGGTTTCTTGGAGCATAAACCTTGAACACTTCTTTCTTTTACACCTGAATTAATATTTGCATGCCCTTTGAAATTGAAGTGCATATCTGTTCAACCAGTCCCTAGTCTGACCCCACCTCCTTGTGAATAGGTAAAATGTCCCCATATATTTCCCTAGGCATCAGACCTGAGTAATAGTCCTTGTGGGCCCTTGCTCAGTGCGTGGCAATAAAGTAACTTTCTCTTCTTTTTCAAAGACTGATGTCCAGAGATGGGGTTCCCATGTGCACTGTCAGGGATACTTTTGGATTGCTGACAGGGACAGATTCTTCTTCGTTGCTTTGAAAAATTGCTGCTGGTGCAGCTGATGTTTCTATGGAGACATCCAGTTGATCAAGAAACCTGAAAATGAAGGACCAAAAATAATAATTTAAGTGTCATTGACAGACTCTTGAGGCTTGAAAAAAGAAAATATATTTTGCTAATGAAGAAGTGGATCCAAGTCTTTCATAGGAACATATGGTGCATATTCTCATATGTTTCTTGAAAAACTCCCTTCCTCTGTAGATTTCTGAGACTTAAGTTGTAAATTCAAGTGTTATATAGACTCAAGTTTGGTGTCCAAACGGTCTATTTGACTAACAAATTGGTACCCACACTGCCATTACCAGAGTGGGTAAAACCCAAACTGAAGTAGTTGCTGTCTAGCCGATTCTGACTTGTTGCAGCCACAGATTCCAGGGGAGAACTGCTGTCTGTAGAGCGTGCACATCTCTGGCTTTACAGATGTTGTTTGGCTTTACAGATGTTCGTCTCAGATACCCCTGCGTGGCTCCCAAATGCCAAGCTTTGGGTTAGTAGTTGAGCACTTAACCATTCTTTGCTGCCTGGGATTACATTCGCTTGAAAGAGGTCTTTAAAGGCACAGGTCTGGAATAGCTGCTAATTCCGAGTGTCCGGAGTAGAGAAGAAGGGGCCAAAGAGATAAAGATGGAACTGAAATCGATCCGGAAAAATGATGCAACTGAAACCATTGCCATGAAGTCAGCTCTGCCTCACAGTGATCCTGGAGGACACAGTCGAAGAGGTCTACAGGTTTTCCACACGTGTAATCATTATTAGAAGTAGACCTGCATAGCTCTCTCTTGAGGAGCAGCTGCTAGGTTCAGCCCATTCACCTCTGCGTTAGCAGCTAAGAGCTTGGAGCACTGCTCTGCTAGGGCTTCTTGGAAAACATGTTAGAGCATATCCTTGATGTTACATTGAAATTTAGAAATAGATTTACATTGAAATTTAGAAATAGATTTTCAAGAACCATCTCACAGATTGTTCATGTACACATCAGGCTGATTGTTGGAGAGTGGCTTAAGTAATGTGCATACTTGTATGTGATGTGGTCTGTTGATTTTATGTTCCTTAGGACAGATTTTCTTAATCAGCCAGGGGTCCGGTTTTTTGTGGTTTAATCTTTTTTAGTGGATGCCTAGTTTTATAGCTCGCAGCACTACTTCCTGCCTTTTTAGATGGTCTAGCAAAGACAACCCCCCAACGATCACATGTAAAAATAAAAAAAAGACTGCGAATCAAACAGCTCCACAGGGAAAAAATGAAAAGCAACTAAAAATCCACCATGCTAAATGTCTCAAAAAGGTCACCTTTCCAACCCAGCTCCTCTACATTTTACTTGTGAACACCTACATCCAAGGCAAGTTTATTTAACACTACGGCCTCTGCTTCTTATCTGCATACTTTATTAGGCATATCTTTTGTAATTTTGTACTACAGTGATCTTGACAGATTTGCTTTTGCATCTCACATAACACTTTGACAAGCTCTGTTTAAATGTAAATCTAAATATGCTGTTTGCAAAGTTTCATGTAAGTTACTATATTTTATGTGTAAATAGTTAACAATGTAAACCTAACCAGCACATTTTTAAGAAATGGGTTTGCCCTCCTTGATTTTTTTCTGTATTTACCCTTCAGTAGCATTGAGTCGATGCCAACTGATAGCAACCCTATAGAAGAGGGTAGACCTAGTCCTGTGAGTGTCTGGACGCAGCTGTTTAGCGGAGTGGAAAGCTTCATCTTTCTCCCATGGAGTGGCTGGTGGTTTCTAAGCTGTGCAGTTGGAAACTGCAGACCCTGCGGGTCACAGCTCAACTGCTAACCACTAAGCATGCTACCAGGGCTCTATTGTACACCTACTACTTACTCATTGATGATCTTATTGTTAGACAGTTAATATTTGTGAGAAGTGTGAACATTTTTCAGGTGGTGTCACCGAAGGTCTAGCCCCTGTATCTCATGGGGACCATACCTGGGTCCTAGGTGCCCTCCACAGGTCACCTTGAACAATAGATCAGATATTCTGGCAATTACTGGACTGTACAACACCCAGTGGTTGATTTGTCCCCAGCCACCTTCTCCTATTTGATGGCAATGTCTTGGCTGTGTTATGGAAAGCATGATGTCATGGTGAGATGGTATAAGGTTGAAAGAGGGGCAAAGGAATATTGGGCAAGGCCCGATGGTTCTTGAGATGTGAGTTAGTGTATTGTGCCAACCTGACCAATAAATACATGTGGGGTTAATTGAAAGGCAGAGAGGTAAATGGCTCAGTGAGTCTCGCCTTTGGAGTTCCCAGGTCTCTTATTTCCGATGGTCGGACCAGAGTGCAGTTGCGTTAGCCAGTTCCCTGCTTTAGCTGGCAAGGTTCACTTCCTGCAAGACATCCCTGAGGAGAAGTCACACGGACCTATCCTGATGCAGCCCTGGGTGCTGCAGCAGCTGTGTGGAGACCCCTGCCAGTGCTGAGATGCTTACACGTTCACTGACTCAGCTTTCCTCCTGAAGTCAGCATCATTGCGTGTGTTTTGTGAGATGGAGGAGGACTTTGTGGATTGGTGTTGGACATATGGGTTAATGTTGGACTTGTGGGCTTCGGCAGGTTGGGATGTTTTCTTGATGCGTACTTAACCTTTATATAAAACGCTTCCATATACATGAGGTTTTTTTGTGGATTTGTTTCTTTAAAATGCCTAGACTAGCACATCATGGTACCAGGAGTGGGGTACTGGAGAAACAAATCATAAGATGGAGAGTAGATGTTTGTTTGACATTTCTCTCGTGGTACTTTTTCTCTTTTGTCTA
Organism: Tenrec ecaudatus; assembly: GCF_050624435.1. Taxonomy (NCBI): domain Eukaryota; kingdom Metazoa; phylum Chordata; class Mammalia; order Afrosoricida; family Tenrecidae; genus Tenrec; species Tenrec ecaudatus. The sequence continues at coordinate 129,112,089 of NC_134531.1, forward strand.
GCCAGAGGTCAGTTAAGCCACACTGTTTACTCAGTTGTTTCTGGGGAAAATATGGGAAATATGAAAATAGAAAGCAAATGCAGCGTGGCAATGGGCCCATGCCCATGGAATCCACTGCTCAAATCATGTTCCTCATCATCCTGAAGCTGCTGGCTTGATAGAACAATGGAATGGGCTCCTAAAGATACAATTACGGCACCAACTAGGTTGCAATAACTTGTGGGCCTGGGGTAATGTTCTCCAGGAAGCTGTATACGCTCTAAACCAGCGGCCAATATATGGTGCTGTGTCTCCAATAGTCAGAATTCGTGGATCCAGGAACCAAGGGGTGGAAGCTGGAGTGGCACCACTCACTATTACTCCTAGTGATCCCTTTGCAGTATTTTTGCTTCCTGTCCCAGCAACCCTGTGCTTCTCAGGCCTGGAGGTCCTGGTCCGTAAGGAAGGAACTCTCCCACCTGGAAACACAGCACAGATTCCACTGAACTGGAAGCTGAGAATGCCCCCTGGCCACTTTGGACTTCTCATGCCTTTGGATCAACAGGTCAGGAAGGGTGTTACTGTACTGAATGGTGTGATTGATCCTGATTACCAAGGAGAAATTAGAATAGTGTTACGTAATGGAGGTAAAGAAGAATATACCTGGTATCCAGGAGATCCCACAGGCTGACTCTTAGTGCTACCAAGCCCCGTTATTAAAGTAAATGGTAAATTACAGCAACCCAATCCTGACAGAACTTATAATGACCCAGACCCCTCAGGAATGAAGGTCTGGGTCACCCCAGGCAAAAAATCACAGCCAGCTGAGGTGCTTGCTGAAGGCAAAGGTAATACAGAATGGGTAGTAGAAGAAGGTAGTTCTACCTATCAGTTAGGACCATGTGATCAATGGCAAAAGCGAGGCTTGTAGTTGTCAGTGTATTTTCTTTATATGCGCTCATTGTGTATCTGTCCTTTGTTCATGTATGACAGATCAGATACCATTGAACTCAGTGTGGTTTCATTTATATGTGTCATAGATGTTTGATGATACGTATAAGTGTGGCTAAAGAATTGTGTACAGGTGCCAAGTTGACAAGGGGTGGATTGAGGTCGTTAGTTTATTTGCCAACCTGGCCGATAAACACATGTGGGATTAATTGAAGGGCGGAGAGATAAATGGCTCACCTCTCTTGTTTCTTTCTCTTTGATCATCGGACCAGTGTGCATCTACCTTGCTTGTTCTCTAACCCGTGGACTGTGTCACTGTTATTTGAGGTTCCTTCAAGACCTGCTTCACCACATTATTGGAATTTACATCTCTTGAGCTGGAGACTGTCCGACCCTGTCATCTGGCTGACTGTTGGTGACCTGCCTTGCTGTTTGCTGCCTGTGGCCGAATAGCCTGAATTGCTCTACAGAGAACTAGCCAGTGACCTTCAAGACTTGTAGGACTGCCAGTGTCTCACAGCTGTCTCACGGGATTGAGTTGCACTGAGCCATTTTTACTGCTTTATAATTTAATTAACTGTTAATTACTTATGTTATATATCTATATCTATATAGATAGATATTAGAATTCAGCATTTGTTTCTCTAGAGAAGCTTGTTTAACACAAGATGTTAGTGGGGGTGAGTGGGAATGGGACCCAATAGGGTGGCGGGACTGAGGAAGATGGAACAGGAGTGAGGTCCCTGCCCTGACTGGGTGGCCGGGGATGGTGGGTGATAGGTAATACCTGATCACCTTCACTTGTCTCCAGCCCCCGTGAGTTCTGCAGTGGTGGGGGGCGGGGAGTGTTATGGAGAAGATGGTGACTCTATTTCACACACATACCAAGATGCACTTGGGTGCCTGATAGGCGATAACTATGGGTAGAGAGTGGTACCAAAGAAAGAGCATGGCGGTTGCCTCTGTCATATTCCGGATTCACACAATGACTTGGTCTTTTGAATTTGTCCATGTGGATAAGTAAAGAGTAGGTACAATAAGAATAATATGCCAACATGATAATTAGGTTGAAGTATGTATCAAGCTCCACTTTCACTTTCAGAATTGGAGCATGCCTGAACCTCTTGTTCTATGTAAAGCTTATATCTCCACAAAGAAATCCCTTCTCAGATTCATGACACTTGACATTAATCACATACACAGATCAACAAAGACTTTGCTTTCATATAGGAACTAATTTCGAGCATATTTCTAAATTACTGCTTGTTATTGCACTCAATTTAATTAGCTGGCTAATGAAAATATCTGTTCATAATCAAAGTAGTAAAAAATACCAAGTTTAGTAATTAGACCATATTATTCCTTAACATGTCAATTTTCTAATGGAGAAGTGTAATGCTTTACTCCATTTTCTTCCAGCCATTCTCGATATTCAAAATGAGGAATTCCACAGTGCGTTCTTTTGACATTTAAAGCTGGAGATGGAGTGTTTAGGTTAGAAAGCACAGCTCCCTCCTGTATTCCTCGTGAAATTGCTTGTAAGTCACATTACATTCTAAATCCATTTCCCCTCAAACCATTGTGAGGGTATATATAACATTTACTCTTTGTCAGTAATGTTCTTTTCTGTAAGACACAGCAGTATAAATTGTAACACAATGAAACAATTAATCTTTGTTGGGCAATTTTAATGATTTCACAATTATAGAAAACTACAGAAAACCATGTTTCCCTCTTTATCAACTGAGATCCTCAGTAATGTTTCATTTCAATGCAAAGACGAGAAAGAAAAAAAGGGGAGGTGGGGTTGGGAGCGGGGAGAGAAAAGAGATCTTTACATTTCTGTTAAAAACATATCATATGAGCAGAAATCTATAAAGCAAGCACAGATAGCGTCACAGTGCGCTCTGACACGTGGGGTAACCGGTGGCTCTGCAGAAATTCAGCCAGGAAAGCATTAAAATAAGCTAATTTCATTTCTCCCAGCTGCCCGCCTTTCAATTCTTTATCTCAGCTATCAGGTTTGAATAAATTTCATCTCTCACACTACAAGTAATGAGCAGGCAATGACTTATGAAGCACAGAGCCCAAGTTAAGACAAAATTAGAATATCATTTTAATGAGCCGGAGATGAGAACGTAGAAGCGTTACTCATTCGACAGGGTGTGCAAAATATCCAATATCATTTCCAATGCTCTTTCCTCCCGACAAAGAAACCGTCAAGTATTAAAAAGCAACAACAACAACAACAACAAGAAAAATCTAACAACCCAGAGCTCTGAGGAATTCTTTAACAGCAGATTGTTGATGTGACTATAAGCTAAAGAAAATAGTTCTTTGAGAAGTCACTCGAAGAGTCGAGCTAATGTGACTTAAAATGTAAACGTGAGACGCGCACATGCGTATGTGGCAGCAAACAGCAAGCGTTGGGTTTCTGGAGCTAGAAAGGGAAGCAAAGCACATTAACATTCAGGCAGACTGCACCTCCTAGAAATAAAGCCCAGGAATCGAGAAACCAAACGTTAGGTACATTATTTTCTTTGTTACCTCCTATTTGGAAGTCTAGAACAGAAGGCTATTGTATTACCTGGGGAAGGGGAACCCCAGACTCATTGCCATCCAGTAACGACCCCTGCCTCCCACCTATGGGTTTCCAAGATTCTAGTTGTTTATAGGAATAGAAAGCCCAGTCTTTCACTGGCTGAGCTGCTGGTGGTTTTGAACTGTTGACCATGTGGATTGCAGCCCAATACGTAACCAATACATCACCACGGTTCCATTACTTGGAAATACACTGGGAATAAGCTGGTGTAAAACCAAGATAAGAAGCAGGCATTAAGGTTTTTGTTTTTAAAAGTTTCATACCTTATGTTCAGATATCAGGAAGAGCCTCATTGGATGATGTGGGCCACCCATTGAGGGTATAAAGGGGAGGGCTCCTGGGCTTCAGAAGAAAGGTTTGCATCAATATGAGAACATTTTTTGTTTATTAAAAAAAACCCAAACAAACCAAAATTTACAATGTAATTGGAATTCAGTGGTTAACTTGGAGTATCACAAAATTATGAGTGGCTAAAAAGACTATGGACCAACCTATCCAAAGTTTCACCCTTCTTAGAAAGCCTGTCCCCCCCCCCCCCCCTGGTAAATTGAGTAGAGGTGAGAAGTCCGGCTTGAATTGAGTGGTATTGCAAGGCTACTTAAACTGGCTTTCTGCAGCTAAAGCCTATTCTCCAAAACACCCCCTCACAACAAAAGGAGTCATTTTTTCTGCCCCCTGCTCCTCCTACCCCTCACTGTTTCTTTCTTTCACTTATTACTTCCTATTGGTTTTCGAGTGCATAACCAGTCTGTGATATGCTTCAGGTGCTCAGTCTTTATGAGAAGCCTCACAGCAGGTGCCGCTTACCAAAAAGACCCCTGTGAGGCCGAGGGCACACGCGTTATCTCATGACTTTTCGGGTCCTGCTGCCATTACTCCGTAAGGTTTAGGAAAGAAAGGCCCGCTGTATCAACAGATGATAAAGCAGCACTTCATCTTGGAAGCAGTCAAATTCTTTATGAAATGATAAGCTATCCAATCTATCTATGGATATGGATGCTTTAAAAGGATGTATGGATGCCTCACTCTGATTTGCATTTAGTAGTAAACACACACACACACACACACACACACACACACACAAAGTACCTTTCTAATGGTGATGGCAGTTGGCAGTTCACCCCTTCCCCTCCCACCCCAAGCTCCTGTGCTCTGAATTCACTTCCTTGACTTTGAAGTCTGAGTCCCTTAAAGCGGTGATATTTCCTGGACAACAAACTATATCAGGGAAGCTTTGTTTCAAGTAAATACATTTGATAGCCATGGGACCTGTAAATGTAATTTGCTTTTAACACCCTATAACAGTGACCAAAAAGGAGTGTGCTATGTTTTCCTATAAATGTCCCTATTCTTCAAACAACACGGCAGGCATTTAGTCACTGTTTAAAGGAGCTAATTAACGTGACTGTGACCGTCTTCTAGCTTTCTCTGATTCTGATTAAGCAATGTTTCCCACTAGCTACCTGGAGGGCATTCTTTAGCCTGGACCTGCACCGTGATATTCTATATCCATCATGCCTCCTGCTGCAACTTAGTGAGAAGATCAGCTCCAAGAAGTCCAAAGAAAGACCAGGGCCATCAATATTGGGGTTTTTAACTGCTCTCATAATGATAGTGAACCAATCACATTTAGAGTGTTTAAGGTAATTCTTTGGGTAGACCAATTAAACTGGTAGAAAGCTTATATGAAATTTTATGGTAATAGGAACTACATTATATTATAAAATTTGTGTATTTTGCATATATAAGAAATATAAAATTGGATTCTAGCACAGTTATATCTATAAATTGGATTACATACTAAATCTTAATATATACAAATACAAAAATGGAAGATGAATTTCCCATTCCTGAATAAATGAGGAAAAAGAATGAATAACAGAAAAAATATTTGATTACTTAGAATGGTATACATTACACATATGTATAGGGGAGAGGTAAATTACAAGTTGATTTCATTTCAAGTTTCCGTAGAAATTTGGATTTTCACAAATAATAGAGTTTCTTTCATAATTTCCCCTTACTCTCTCCCACCCTCCACCTTGATTAAGAATCTTATTTAATAAAATTCATTTCCAGTTTAGTCATTTTTGACCTTAAAGGACAGAGTACAATGCCCCACGTCCCCCGCCCCAGATTTCTAAGATTTTAAATCTTGGCAGGAGCAGACATCCTCATCTTCCTCCCCTGGAGCAACTGGTGCCTTTAGACTGCTGACCTTGCAGATCATAGGTGAACGTGTTCACCGCACCACCTAGTTCTCAATCATGGTCTATAGCAGGGGGCCTGGTGGCATTGCACTGTGAGTTAGGTGAGCCTGCTTGCCAACCACAAAGTGGGTGGCAGTGGGCTTGGTTCAGGAACAGTGGAGGAAACTTCTGGATCAGTCACTTGGCCATCACACGTATCCATAAGGCCAAACTCAGGATGGAAGGTACTCGTTTCTTTTGCAGTGCGCTTCCAGCTCAGAGGGGCCCACGTGCCGAGGGAGGACCGCTCCAGAGAGTTTCCAAGATTGGAATCCATATTGGAGTGGACCTTGATGCCTTTTCTCCAATAAAATCTTTGGAATTGCTTAACTTTTCTAAAATTCTTGTCATCTTGTTTACAGATGCCGAGATGGCTCTGTGACATAGCCTTGGATTTAGAGAAAATGGATCCCATTCTTGTATTTTTTAAGCTTCTGATTGTAGGTATTATGACTATCTATTCCTTCTTCCACGACTCCTTCTTCTATTTTGGTTTCTAATCCTTCATCCATCGCCACACTTACTACCCATCCCACCCACCTTAAAACCTAGCGTAAAGCTTCCGTTGTCCATGTGGCAGACACTGTGACAGACTCATTTACCAGCCAGAATTTTCTTACTAGGTCAGTAGCTTCCTGAAAGCAGAGGCCTGCTCTTGTTCTTACATCTATAGTGAGCTGCTGAAGTTCGTGATGGTTAATGGAGTTCAGCCAAGGGTGAATGAGCACTCAAGTTGGCCAGCTGGCTGGCCTAGTTTTGAGGAACAGGGCCTAGCATGAGGCGCAGCAAAGGAGCGCTCACAGGAAACTCGAGTTATGCCTCCATTATCGTTCGCTGTTCGGCTGCAGGAGCCTTGCAGGTGCAGTGTTTACTTGTTGGGCTTCTAACCACAAGTCAGCAGTTTAACAGCACCTCCTCCGAAGGAGAAAGACGAGGCTTTCGACTCCTGTAAGGAGTTACAGTCTCAGCTATCCACAGGGGGCAGTTTTCCCCTGTTCTCCAGCATCACTGTAAGTCAGAACGGACTCAATGGCGGTGAGTTTTCTCTCAGTTCTGCTGTAACAGAAATACCCTAAGTGTGTCCCTTTAAAGAGCAGACGTTTAATGTTCTCACAGTCTGAGAACCTGGAAGTGCAAACGTGTGGCACTGGCTGTAGAGAAAGGCTCCGATTGTGCCACCTCCAGTGAGAAACACTTTGCTCAGCTGCCCTGGTATTCCTTCATGCCTGGGAATCTGCACATGACACTTATTTCCACCCTGCTCATTCGGGCTTGGCTCTGTGCCGAGGCTGTTTCTGATAACTCACAGGTCCTTAGATCTAGGATACATCACTCACTGATATAGCCTCATTAACATAGTAAAGGAGACGATTTTTTTCCCCTACATAGGATTAGACCTATAGATAGAAGGCTTCGGATTCTAACACATCTTTCTGGAGGAATACAATTCAATCCATAATACCTCTATCCTTCACCAGGAAATTGGCAGTGAACTGGAATAGACTCTCTGAACTGCAGGCTCACTTCTAATGACAGCTAAACCATCTGGATGATGCGGGGCAGGTTCCTTTTGGGCAACTTCCTCTCTCCCCTGGGAAATGTTGGGGTAACGCGACCTACCTCAAAGAATGAAATGAAGCATCCTGTGTGAAGAAGCGTCAGTACGAGCTCAGCACTCTTAATTCCCTCTCTTTCCCCCGGTCACTCAAGAGGTTTCTTTCCCATTGTCTATATGATCTTCAGAACTGACCTTGTTGTGAATGACTATGTCAATGATCGAGATGCCTTGTTTGGGAAAAGGTTTGTTTTCTTTTTTTCAGTAGTTATGCCACCATGTATTTCCTTTTGAGAAGATTTGCTGAAATGTGGTTTCTGATGAATCAAAATTTTACAAGGAGAGAAAGCACTGAGTCTCTTATCATTGCTTCCTATTGGTCTTGACGCACATTTCCCGGAAACACTTCATATAAGTTAAAGCTGGTTTTGATTATGTGTCCTACTTAGCCCTTACCCTTAATTCCAGGGGAAATGTTTCCTCTTTGTTTCATTTTTTATTATTTATTTTGGTCTCGTTTCAAAGGTCATGATATAAAAATATGTATCTGATAATGAATATCTTTACAAAATAACTACTAAAAAAACCTCATTCAAACACCCCTGTTCAAAAATGTAGTGTGATTGCCCAGCCATTTTCTGCTACATATAACATGAACAATATGAGCAACTATCCAGGAAATGTGGGAGCAGAAAGTTCATCCTCACTTGTAAGATGCTGGGTGAATATGTTTGTAACCTTGGACTCTTATGTGGGCTAGAGCGGGAGATGGTGTAAGGATGATTTTCCTAGAGGATGATGATTATGTTGGAGACAACTAGATTACACGCTCTTTAGCCACACAAAGTGATGCTTGAAATACTATCTGGATAATTGAGGTCAAAGCAATTTTTTGGCATCTAATCTACCACTTCTCTGCCTCATTTGCCATTTTTAGATTTAGTCTGTATTAGCATTTGAAGGAGGTTTATTTTCTTTGAATACGTTACAACTCAGAACATTAACTGTTAAGCAAATACCACGGTGAAACATTTTACTTCAAATACTTAATTTTTATTATACATGACTGTGTTCCATTCCAGTGTTCTGATTTATTTGCTAACTTTCTATTTGGATTTCAGTGAAATATATAAACCCGAAGATCATGTCTGCCTGTCACTGCCCATTCTTTTTCTTTCTCAAGGGTTTCTAAATGTCTTTCCTTCATCCTCACCCACCCTGCATAAGTAAACAGTCTCTGAACATTACAAATATTATATCATAGAGATTCCGTTATACTACTGTCTTAAAATAATTAAAAACAGAGAAATACTTTACACTATGCTTGGAGAAATCCACCAATTTCATCATCTGGGTATATTTCTTAAACACACACACACACACACACACACACACACTTCTGCTTACATATTCTGCCACCTTTCTCCATGGTAGACATTATTAAAATATCCTTAGATTTATTACTATGCCAGGCTAAAGAACCACAGCAGAAAACAGGATTCACTGTTGTGTTTCTTCAGTCAAATCATTCTGACAAGCTAAGGTCACATCAGTTCAAACCCCAAAATGTTCCTGTCCCTTAGGAAGCTGGGACAGTATTAATATTTTTGTCAAAAATGACTTGTGCATGATGCAGTCTTTCTCAGGGACGATGAAAGGTGTATTCCACTTTGTGCTGTGGAAGAGATTATAGATCTTCGACAGAGTTGGTTGGGGATCAACTGCCAGCTTCTTCACGGTGTGAACTTCTGATTGAAGCACCAGCTGTGATCCAGGGATTGAAAGAGACCTTGAAAATGGCAAAGCAAGGGCCTGCGCTCAGTGACAAGCCCGCCTTGACGAGAGAAGCAATCGGTGGTCCTTTGGGATGCTCATCACAGGGAATGTTGCTGAGAAATAGAAGTGAGGGAGAGAGAGCGGGGAAAGGAGGTGTTTGTGGGATAGGAGCACCTTTCTATTTCAGGCAGACCTGAAATCAAATCCCAATGCCTCAGAAAGAAGAATCCTTTTTTTCTTTATCCGTTGCATGAAAGACACATAACTGGTCATTCTGGGCAAAGCACATCGTTGGAAAACATGTCTTTCTGAATTTAGCCTCATTAGTATAATTGAATGTCTTTGAACGCAGGTTCATTAGAAATAACTGTGCAGCATTTCTGGACCTGAAAGGTGTAAGGGAGATACAAGGGGACCCTAAGTGGCAGGCAAACCACCAGCAAGGTGGTAGTCATGCTGACTTTGTTCACTCCCCAGCAGTGTGAGGCAGGCATTTCACCTGGGACACTTGCTAATTTCTTGATCAGTTTTAGCATCTCACTACTTATAAAGGCTCCCAAGAGGAAGAATGGTGTGTGGCTGGGAGCTGAAAGGTTGGTGGTTTGAACCCACAGAACGGCTCTATGGGGAAAGTCTTGGTGATCCACTTGAGCACAGATTCAAAACAAAACAACCACACTGTTAAGAGTTCTTTCAGACTCATAGTGAGACCGTAGGGTACAGCAGAACTGTCTCTGTGGGATTTCAAAACTAAATATTATAGGAATAGAAAGCCTAATTTTTCTCCCACAGAGTAGCTGCTGATTTCAAACTGCTGACCTTGTGGTTAGCAGCCCAGTGTGCAAACACTATGCTAACAAGGCCACTTGGCTGAGGAAGTCCTCGGGGGCAGTTCGACCTTGTTCCAGGAGGTCTTCATGCGTAGGAAACAAGTTGACATTTACCAACTACAACCACCGCGTTATTAGAGTGTGTCTCAGCGGTTTTATGTTAGTGGAGATCACCTTCTTGTAGCAGTGCGATATGCTTTTCCATTTTTCAGGATATGAAATTCAGGACTGATGAACCTATAGGGGCAGCAAGCAGAATCAGGGGTTTGGTGGGGGCATGTTAAGTGATGGTGGTGGGAGACGATATCAAGGAGTTCATTTAGAAAGAGAATGTTTGCAAACTGATTGTGGTGGTAGCAATGTATAATTCTACTTGATGCAATTGAAATGTGGAATGATGATATGTATATTAAATCCCAACTAATAAAAAAACCATACTTTCCCCTCATTTGCTAACTCCAGCCATTACAAAAATAGTGTAGGTGTGTGTGCTTTCTAGCAAGTGTGATGATGTGTCTGTCCCTTGATATCTTATGGAGATGTGACTTTAACTCTTGGACGGCGAGGCTGTCTTCATGATGACATGGTTCTCAGCTGACCTGTCTGCAGTGCCAAACTTGTGTCCCTGGAAACCAGAGACATCTAAATGGCGGACCACGAGGAAACAGTCTGTCCACACACAGGCTCGCTGTGCCCAGAGGCACTGGATCAGTGTTAGGAAGAGTGTGCCGTGCAGGGCCAAGCCATTAACAGAACAGCAGTGTCCCGTCCCTGCCAGAGGACCACGAAGAGGGGAGCGTATTATCCTCAGCCATTGAGCATAGACACAAAGCAATAGCCCCCCCATGGGCTCTAAGCAAAGTTGGGGAAGCCCTTTAAGAAGACAGAACCAACTGCCTTTGAAAGCGTGTGGCTCTAGTCCACGCTCGCTGGACCTTCTTGTTGAGGTTTGGAGTTACCTCCCTTGATGCCAGTCAATGAGACTGAGAAGAGAGATGGCTGAACCCCCAGTTGTTTACAGGTAAGTATCAAAGCTGGTGATGCTATATTCAGATAGCTGTCTAAAAGACAGTTTGGCTTGAGTCAGGGACTCAGCCACACTTTGCTTACATTAGCTCAAACTGTCTTTGAACAGTTGTAAGTCTATGGTGAAGAACTGAATTACAATTTTCCTTGTACTCCATAGAAGCAATTTCATTTGGTGGGTTTCTTATGACTCAAGCCTTACAAAAAGCTGGGATGCTATTCCGTTCATTCCCTGCCTCGGAGCCTCTGATGATTCCAGTCATCTCAGAAAGATAGGGCTCTGCCCTCTTGCTTCTGATTTGCTGGCAGCAGACCTTCAGCTAACAGTCTAGCTGCTCAGGCGAAGATGGAGTGCTGATCCAGAGGGACTCGAAATGGCTCTGTCATTTTCCACTGGCTTCTGCCACATGTGCTCTCATCCATCTATGTCAAGAAGACACTCGCTTATCTGGTTGCTAGAAATGCTTTTGTTGAAAACACGTAACTGCAGTTCATCAGTCTTGTGAAGAAGTTGTTGATTTTGCTAAACTAAGTTTAAACTCTTCTGTGGTTTCTTGATATGACATCTATTTTTATTATATATTGTCATGATTATTTATTGTCCATAGAAGCATAGGAGAGGGTTTTTCTAAGGCAAGTTAATCAATTGAATGGTGTAAAGTACAAGTTTTAGACTCTACAGTTTACACGTATTAACTTCATTTTTCATATTTTGGCAATTCTCAAAGAATCAGTTAGTTACCAAAGAGGAGATAGAAGTTGACTCAGGAACAACTTCTATACTAGTAATTATAATTCAATTTGGAGTGGCTCGTCTTTGTTATAAAATTGAACTATAATGACTGGCATAGAAGTTAGGATAAAAAAACAAAGTTCTGTGCCTCTGGTGAGTCACCACTGACCAGAGATCAGGGAAGTGAATAGACTTGCTATCATGCAGAAAGTTTTAAAATTGATTGTAGAACTCCATTTGATGTGATTGAACTACTGCATTGTATTAAATGTGAATTATAAACCAATAAAACTGCTAAAATATATCATTTACAACAAATGAAGGCATATATTTAAAAATGTTTTCTGCTATAAAATCAGTCATCTGATTGAAATTAATAAAAGATTGTCAATTACCTGAGAGTATCATCTGCAAATGTCCTTGATCGTTTTTAGAAATAAATATATTGTATGTGTTACAGTGAGTTTCTTCACACACACAAACGAAAAATGGAATATATTTCTTACATCTCTAGTGTTCTTTCTGTTTTGACCATTTAACTGGTCAACCAGCCCAAATGATTAAGCACTATTTGAAGAATTCAAGGTCCACCACAACCATCAAAGGCTGCTTTGGACACCCTCCCCCCAAAGATGACAAAACAAAGTGCTGCTTCCAACCAACCTTTTTGGTCTGAACCGTTCATTTTACCTTCCCTTCCTTTTTGCTTGGAAGGTGCTGTAACAGAAAATACTGCAAGCTAGTGACACTAACAAACACTTTCTCAGTTCTTCACTCATTGCCACTGAGTTGATGCCAACTCAAAGTGACCCTACAGGACAGGTAGAACTGTCCTGCAAGTTTCCAAGACTGTAAGCCTTTATGGGAGTAGAAAGCTCTCTTTTCTCCCAGACTGGATGGTGGTTTTGAACTGCTGACTTTGAAGTTAGCAGCCCATTGTGTAACCACCATGCCACCAGGACTCCTTTCTCACAGTAGAAGAAGCTAGAACTCAGGTTGCTGTCTCTAGGGGGAGACCATCTCTCCTCATTGGGCTTATTTCCTGACTCCTTGAAGATCTTCATGTTATTTGTCATCAATCTTGTTCCACCTGTGCTTCTCTTGATTGACCAAAGTCTCTTTTGTGTCTCAAACAGGACGGACTCAAGACATACCCTGCACCAATCCTGCCTCAGTGTTAATAACAAAGACAACCCACTCCAAACAGAATTATAATTACTGGTATAGAAGTCAGGATTTATAACATCTACTTTTTAGAAACACAATATAATTCATACCACTGCCCCTATTCTCACCCAAGTACACATTCTCCTTCCTCCCCTCCCTTCCCACCAGCTGCGGTCGTCCATCATCAGACCTTCCTAATGGACATGGATGGGGGAATGAGAGGATGCCAAGTCAAGTAAAGTGATACCCTGTGGCAGCTGCCTACTTTTAGGCTTAAAACGGAACGGCTATGACAGCCATCAGAAAATGATTGGCAAGGGCTGGGTGTTTTGCTGCCCATCCGAAGTCCTTGTTTTACAGAGAAGCAATTAAGTCAACAGCTGAAGCTAGTACCTGAGAGCTTTTCTGAGACGTTCTAATTGTGGAGGGGAATTTATGAAGTGGTGCCTAAATTACCCTTATCCTTTGTGGAAGCATTCTCAGAGATCTTAGTCTTGAAGCCCATTTTATCAGTTTTTCACTCCTTTTTAGTGATGAAATGGACAATGAAGAAAGCATATTGACCTGGGCACTGTTTAGTATCAGGAAGTAAGGAACATTGTTAGTAGCACCTGTTGAGACAGTCCTGCACTGATGCTTACCCCTTGCACAATGGAACAAGGTACTACCCAGTCTGGTATCATCTCCATGATTAGCCATGTTTTGGAAAGTACATTGTCTAGCTCTTCTACCTGGTTTGCTCTATGACTTGAAGCTCAGCTGAAATCTGTTGAGCATCATAATAACATACAAACCTCCCCTGACAAACGCTGGGCAGGGGATGATTGGGCATGAGATACATTGGTTGGGAATGAAACCAAGGTCTTCCGCAGGGAAGGGAGAATGATACATTGGACTACCAGTGCCCATGTAGTCAGATGAGTAATAAAACAAAACAAAACAAGCCCTCAAACCTTTTGGATTTCTCTTTGCCTAGAAGGGTGATGATATCAGTTTTATGTAAAGGAGCTACGTTTCTAAAAAGCAAAACATTTTGAGGGGCTCTCTGCTCCTCCTTGTGCGACAGACAGCTGCCTCTCTGGTTTCCCTGCAGTCCCAGCAGCATCCCCGAGACACGATGGTGAAGGTCGAAGTGAATGGATTCCACCGCATTGGACGCCTGGTCACCAGGGCTGCCCAAAGTGGATGTTGTTGCCATCAACGACCCCTTCTTTGATCTAAACTACATGGTCTACATGCTCTAGTATGATTCCACCCACAGCAAGTTCAATGGCACTGTCAAGGCTGAGGATGGGAAGCTTATCATCAATGGGAAGGCCATCTCCATCTTTCAGGAGCGAAATCCCACCACATCAAGTGGGGCGAGGCTGGTACCGAGTATGTCGTGGAGTCCACTGGTGTCTTCACCACCCGAGAGAAGGCCGGGACTCACTTAAAGGGTGGTGCCAAAAGGGTGATCATCTCCGCCCATCTGCCGATGCCCCCATGTTTGTGATGGGCGTGAACCATGAGAAGTATGACAACTCCCTCAAGATTGTCAGCAATGCCTCCTGCACCACCAATTGCTTAGCCCCCTGGCCAAGGTCACCCATGACAATTTTGGCATCGTGGAAGCACTCATGACCACAGCCCATGCCATCCCTGCCACCCAAAAGACTGTGGACGGCCCCTCTGGGAAACTCTGGCGTGATGGCCGTGGAGCTGCCCAGAACATCATCCCCACATCTATTGCCGCTGCCAAGGCTGTGGGCCAGGTTATCCTGAGCTGAATGGGAAACTGACTGGCATGGCCTTCCGTGTCCCCACCCACAATGTGTCCGTCGTGGATCTCACCTGCCGTCTGGAGAAAGCTGCCAAGTACGATGACATCAAGAAGGTGGTGAAGCAGGCGGCCAATGGTCCCCTAAAGGGCATCCTGGGCTACACCGAAGACCAGGTTGTCTCCTGTGACTTCAACAGTGACACCCACTCTTCCACCTTTGATGCTGGGGCTGGCATTGCCCTCAACGACCACTCTGTCAAGCTCCATTCCTGGTATGACAATGAATTTGTCTATAGCAACAGGGTGGTGGACCTCATGGTCCACATGGTCTACAAGGAGTAAGAGCCCCCCTGAACCAGCAGCAACAGCATTAAAGGAAGAGAGCCCCTCAGCTGCATAGGAGTCTTTGCCTCTAATTCGATCCCCCAACACACTGAGAATATTCCATCCAGACCCCCTGAAGGGGCTTAGAGAACCCAACCTTGTTATGTCCTATCAATAAAGTACATTGTACCCAGTCAAAAAAAACAAACCAATTTGAGGAAGGGTTTATAATTATATAGTAATAAATCAAGTAGTAAAGTCAGCCTTTATGGTTAATAGGTGGGCTGCGGTCTGCATGGTCAGCCATTTCAAAGCACCAGCAGCTGACTGGAGAAGACTGGGCGTCTCTTTACTCCTGCAATCGACTGCTGTCCACTCCACCCACTTTTCTTTTGTCCATCTCCCAGGGAGGGGATTATATGGAGATCTTGTGATCGGTTCCCACTTTCTCCCCCCACCTTTCCCTTACCCTCCTGGTATGGCTACTCTCATTTTTGGTTCTAAGGGGTTTATCTGTCCTGGATTCCCTGTGTTTTCATCTCCTATCTGTACCAGTGGGCACACTCTGGTCTAGCCAAATTTGTAAGGTAGAATTGGGATCATGATAGTGGGGGGGAGGAAGCATTAAAGAACTAGAGGAAAGTTGTATGTTTCATAGTTACTACACTGCACGCTGACTGGCTCATCTCTTCCTTTTGACTCTTCTGTGAGAGGATGATGTCCAATTGTCTACAGATGGGCTTTGGGTCTCCACTCCACCCTCCCCCATCCTCATTCCCATCAGTATGATTTTTTGTTCTGGGTCTTTTATGCCTGATACCTTATCCCATCAACACCTCATGATTACTCAGACTGGTGTGCTTGTTCCATGTGGGCTTGTTGCTTCCCAGCTAGATGGCCACTTTTTATCTACAAACCTTGAAGACCAGAGACACTATATTTTTTTAATAGGCAGGCACCATCAGCTTTCTTCACCACATTTGCTTATGCACCCATTTTGTCTTCAGCAATCGTGTCAGGAAGGTGAGCATCATAGAATTCCAGATTATTAGAACAAAGTGTTCTTTCATGGAGGACTCGAGTAGAGGCCCAATGTCCATCTGCTACCTTAATACTTAACATATAAATATGTGTACATAGATCTATTTCCCTATCATTATATATAACTATATTTGCATATGTAAATACCTGTATTTAGACTTCTATAAATGCCTTTACCTCCTAGTCCTTTTTTCTGTTTCCTTCTACTTTTCTCTTGAATCATTATTATGTTCGGGCTTCATTGGGATTTCAGTAATTCCTCTCATTCACATTGCCCTTGATCAAGTCCCACTCAGTGTCTTCTGACCTCCTTGCCATGGATTTTAGATCACTTGCTGTTCCCTTGTCCGTGGGTTTGTTAACACCCACATCCTTTCCTCCACATCCTCCTCTCCTGTGTCCTCCTGGAACTGTTGGTCCCACTGTTTTCTTCTCCAGATTGTTTATACTGACTATCTTATCTAGATAGACATGCAGAGACAAGAATAAACAAAAAAACAAGACAGAAGAAAATACACAAAAGGAAACAAAGCACCACCACCAACAAAACCATCAACAAAAAAGAAAAACCTATAAATAGTTCTAGGTCTATTTGTTGACCTTTAGGAGTCTTTTCCTGTCAAATTTGATGGGGTGCCAAAGTCCCCAAAGTCTATTTTTGGTATTCTCTCAAAACTTCATTGCTTTATGCCCCTTGCAGCTCTGTTGCATGCCTTTAGTGTTTTGTCCTGTTGTGGTGGGGTAAGATAGGGCACAATTCCTACACTGTGCCCCCAGGATTGTCCCCCATACCACTATGGGTCAGTGAGGAACATCTTGTCTTGTGTTGTGTCCAGCCCTATGGTCCTCTCTGTGCATTGGCTGCTCTGAGTAGGAAGATCATTCTTGGGGCTTGGTGGGCCAGGATGTGTTCCACTATCTCTCCTTCCCTCTTTGCTCCTATGTGCTCTGATCCAACATACCCGTCTCGCTGAGCTGTAGCTTCAGTGATGAATTGTGAAGCGAATTTTTTGGGAGGGGGTGGGCGTCAACCTAGTTGGGATTGCGACCAGTCCAGTAGACCTCTCTATTGATGCCCTGTGTCATGTCGGTATGTCTCATTCATGTCTTGGCGAACTTGATTGAAATCTAGTCTTTCTCTCTCTCTCTCTCTCTCTCTCTCTCTCTCTCTCTCTCTCTCTCTCTCTCTCTCTCTCTCTCTCCTCTCTCTCTCCCCCTTTCTCCAGTGGAGATATAAACAGCACCCCCCCTTGGGTGGGTTAGTGCCCTGTTACCTATGCCTTTCCCCCCCCCTTTTTCCTTTTTATTAGTTGGTTTCCATATGTATCCCTGGATTGGGTCTGGTCTCTGCCATAGTACCTGGACCTCACCCCAGGAGTGTATGTTCACAGTAGGTTTGCCCCTTTTGCATTTTTAAGCTTACCTCACCAGACACAAGTTGTACTTGTCCTTTTGTGCTTGGCTTACCTTGCTTAGCATAATTTACTCCAGTTCTTCCTTTGCAGTGATGTGCTTCATGTGTTCTTCACTGATTTTTAAGAATGCGTACTATTCCTTTGTGTGTCTGCATCACAGTTTTTTAATCCTTTCATCTGTTGCTGGAAATTTGGGTTGTTTCCAACTCCTTCCAATTGTGAACTGTGCTGCGATGAACACTGGAACACAGATGACTGGCCGTGGGTTGTTTCTTGCTTCTTCTGGGCAGATGCCCAGCGGGGGGATTGCAGCATCGTATGGTGGCTTGATTTCCGTCTGTTTCAGAAATCGCCAAATCGATTTCCATAGAGGCTGTACATACCTACAGGTCAACAAGCAGGGACAGGAGTTCCTGTCTCCCCACAGCCCCTCCAACACTTGTTACTTTCTGATTTTTTGAGTTGGGCTATTTCTCAGAGTGTTATGTGGTATCTCATAGTTGTTTTAATCTGCACTTCTCTTGTGACTAATGAGCGGGAATATTTTCTCCTATTTATTGACCATCTGAATTTCTGCCCCTGTGAAACTTCGGTTCAGGTCCTTTGCCCACCTCCCCAGTGGGCAGTTAGGTGTTTTTTTTCTTATTATATGCTTGCAAAGTATAGTAGATTTTAGTATTAAGGCCTTTGTCTGATGTGTCATTGCTAAAGATGTTTTCCCAGTCCGTGGACTCTCTTATTACACTCTTGGTGAGTTCTTTTGATGCACATAGGTGTAAAACAAAATTTTCATTGGATTATTCTGTAACTTTATGAATGACACTCACTGCCATTGATTTGATTTTCACTCATAGATTACTATAGGATGTGGTGAAACTGCAGATTTTCAGAGCTGTAAATCTGAGTGGGGCAGAAATGCCATCTTTCTCTAGAGGAGCAGCTGAAAGGATCTCACAGCTGACCTTGTAGTTAGCAGCCCAGAGCCTAACCCACTACACAACCAGGGACCCTGCTTCATGGGCACACACTTACATACGATTCTTAAGAAGCAAGAGTGGCCTTTCTCCCCAAATCTCTCTCTGAGTCCTTTAAAACCAGATGAATTAATTCATATACCAGGGGACTTTAAAAGATCCATGAACAAATGGAATGAAAAGATAATGGCATTTCCCCACAAAAGCTCCCTTTAAAATAGTAAAACAAAACCAAAGAAAATATATATGAATCCTAGTCCCACTAATTTCAAGTTTTTAAATAACTATTTTGGAAATTATACTAATCCCATCTGACTTGCTTTCTTTCTTTTAGTAAAAGATTTACTGCTTATAAATCTGTTGCGATGATCTTGCAAGGCTGTGACCATTGCCATTGAATGGATGCTGACTCACAGCGACCCTCCAACCCCCACACTCCGGTGGGATTCTGAGACTATAACTGTGTGCAGGAAGAGAAAGCCCAGTCTTTTTTCCCATGGAGCTGCTGGTGGTTTTTAACCGCTGACCATGCAGATCACAGCCCAACTCATAACCACTATACTACAAGAGCTCCTTGGCAAGGCTGAGCACTATGGATTTCAACACTTCAGAGATTTAAGGACATATTGCTTATCACAAATTTCAGTTCTAGTTATTAGACAACTAAGCAGGCTTTTGGTGAGTTGTAGCTAGTTATATATATATATATATATATATATATATATATATATATATATAT
Organism: Tenrec ecaudatus; assembly: GCF_050624435.1. Lineage (NCBI taxonomy): Eukaryota > Metazoa > Chordata > Mammalia > Afrosoricida > Tenrecidae > Tenrec > Tenrec ecaudatus. The sequence goes on from NC_134531.1 coordinate 129,131,212, forward strand.
ATATATATATATATATATATATATATATAACTTCCATCAGCTAGGCTTTGATTCTCTCTCACTTGGTTTAAGTCTATCTGGGAGAACAAGACCAACAGATCCCCTCTATTTGTGCAAGTCTCTATATGATTTGTGTATACTCCAAATGTGTGTTCCTGGGTAGGGTAAGATTTCTCAGTACACATCCTCTGTTTTTATTGATTCACATTGGTTAGAAGTGAAGCATCCTTCAAAAGTATGGTGCTTATAGTCCAATGCTGGGAATTGATTTGAGGTCTGAGACTAACTGCATACTTCCTTGCTGTGCCAGTATTTTTACCACCAAAGGTCCAATTTTCCCCAAATACCAAATTTATGAAAAAAGTTACTTCCTGTAACTATAAACTTTAGGTGATTCTCTTAAAAAAGGAATGGTTTTAACAATATTTGAAGACTTCTCTCATATTATATTAGACTGTTGTGATGTTTTAGTATAATTTAGTTTTATTTTGGCTGCAACCATTTTGCTGTGGCCAGGCAAAGCTCTCTAAAGTCTGGATTTTTTTTTTTTGGCACCCTGGGTCTAAGGATTTTAGAAATGCAGAGAATTAGTGTGTTTTGAATTATAGGTATTGTGCCTGTCTTGATGTCAAATATTTTATAAACAAATGAGAGGATTTCTCTAAAACGTATTAGACCAGTGGTTCTCAACCTTCCTAATGCCATGGCCCTTTAATACAGTTCCTCATGTTGTGGTGCCCCCCCCCCCAACCATAAAATTATTTTCATGGCTATTTAATAACTGTAATTTTGCTACTGTTATGAATCAGGTAACCCCTGTAAAAGGGTTGCTCTACCCACAAAGAGATCGTGACCTACAGGTTGAGAACCGCTGTATTAGAACCTTGCATTTTTTTAGCTTTCAGAATTCACAAATTCTTTTGTAACTAGATCAACTCAAAGAAGATTTTGCATGCATTTCAAAATTTGAGAAGCACTTTTAGCATTTGAAATGTGAACCATACGTAAAATTATCATGCAAATTTGAAAAACTTGCAATTCTATTGTATAATCAGCTGGATGAAATAACTACCATGAAATAAAAGCTGAAATGAAATCTAATATAAGCAAACTAAAAAATTCAAATAAAGCCTTAAAACCTCCTAAAATTTCCTAAGTAATTTTGAAATCTACAGTTGGGCTAATTTTTCTTTTGGCTAACAGTATTTCAGAAAATTGGCTTTGGGTGAATTGATTTTTGGTGAACTGATTTCTTAAAAATAAGGTCTTTTTTGGGCAACTGAGTAAACTGAACTGAGTCAACATATTGACCTTTGATATTCAGCAATATGATTTTCAGGGAATTAGGCTTTTTCATAATTCCCCAGAAATAATTGTATTGGGACTTGAAGAATAAATGATAGATAGAAATATCAATAAGAGAATAAAAAGATATCAAGCATATTTTACTTCTCAATTTTCAATAAATTAGACTATTTGAGCACAAAAAATTAGATATCTCATCTCATGGGATCAAAGAACCATAGTAATTGGGTTTATCAGAGATCAGAGCAATTCAGAACAAATTTCTATTGCCTATCACCCTGACCCCATGCCTAGACTTAGGGCAGCAATCCGGAGAACTTTTGTGAAGTGTTGGGTTCTTGGAGAAGGACTGTTCCCTTTCAAGCAATGGGGTTGCAGGGAGAAGGCTCCCAAGGATTTGCTCGTAACTATGGGGATGGACAGGTGGGGCTGCCATCAGCTAGAATTGACTTCCCGGTACATAGCAGCAACAACCAAACACAGGAGATGTGGCTTTCTCCACCGGATGTCTCCTTAGCCTCTGTACGAGCTGACCCAAACCTGTGCCATTTGTTTGAGGGAAAAGAAAGTCAAACGAGATGATATGGGGGAACTACTAGAGTGACAGAAGCTAGAAGTGGCCGTACAGGATTTCCATTCCTGAGATAAGAGTGATAGGTCCCACACATGCTAGTAGGTCCTAGAGGTGACTGTGTGGTGAAGGTGAGGTCACAGCTCGCATCTTGATAGAAATACTGACATATAATGAACACAAATGCAGACATATTAGAGGAGGGTTGCAGTATGTATGCCATCTGCTTGGTGCCCATTGGGGATCTCATAAGGGACCACTAATGCTTGGTGTTGGGCTCACCATTCATTGTCATTGGGAACATACAGAAGAGCAGGTACAGGCAATCCTGGAGGGGGATGACACATTTGCCAGGCTCAGTAAAGAGATTTTTGTATCTTTTCCTGTTCTCTTCCTGGGCAAGGACATGGCATGGGGACCACATCTGACTTTCTCTAGCTCCCAAGGATAATTGCCACAAGGTGGGAATCAGACATACCTCCACCCTCCTTTTTTTTTTTTTTAAACCATTTTGACACTAACTGTGCCTCCTACAGTAGTTTTGAGCGGGTTTCTATAGTTCATCGCAATGGCCACCCAGAAATCATAAACAATACTCATGATTATCATTATGACTCATGATTAGGGAATTTAACAGGTTCTGATAGTAGTCAGAAAAGTTGGAGAGAGTTGTTCAGTCAGAACAATTTCTTCTCTGCCATGCTTGCAGGGATGCCACTCTATGGCCCCTCAGTCTCCTAGCCTGACCTCTTGGCTTATTTCAGAGATATTACAAAGCTCCTTTAAGGCTGCCAATAAATGCCCAAAGGGCATGCTACTCTACTATAAGCTTCAATCTGAAGGTACTCAAGCTACAAGGGTCAACAAACCCAGCTCCCACAAGTAAGTGCCCAAGGTACCCTACTCCAGAAGCCAGCCTCCTGCCTCAAAGCGCTCAACTGGGCTGCAAAGGCCACCAATGTCTCATGATCTGGCTCCTGGTTGTGCTGCAGCTGCACCTTTGGTGTCAGAGCTGCCTTCCGGATCAAGTAGAGATCTCCACCACTGATTCTTTTCTCTGGGTGGCTGGCAACAAAATCCCCACCTATCTTATTTCTGAGATGAATGACTTTATCCCCAGCACAATAGCAATTACCCTGTTCAGAATCACTTATAGTTGAATCATATAATTCAATTAGTATATTTGCCCAGAGAGATCAGGAAAAGAAAGGTCATTTGGTGGGAGTAACAAAGGCTATGGCTAAAAGAGCAATATCAAATAATTTACTGCATTGCAATGAGGTAGCACATGGGATGAAGCTTGTGACTAGACTGAAAGATGTGTCCAACACCCCAACTCATCGTTCATTCAGAAAGTTGTTAGAATATACAATGTCCCATGCAACAGTGGAGGTGGGGAAGGGATGAACCTTGTATAAATTTTGAGATTTAATTTGTAACAATGAACAAAATGAAATCATTCAAACTAATCACATGGTTTTTATAACTAGTTCAGAAAATTTATGGGAAACCTGGTATCAGAGGAGTGTTCAATGCAGTATAGATAGGGGGAGCATTTTATGGCTTTAAGCCCAATATATTATATTAAAAAATAACCAGATTATTGGAATCTGTGGGATAATCCAACTCAAAATGAATGGGCGCTAATTAAAACATGTTCAAGGGGGATAGAGAAGAAAGATTGGATTCTGCAGAAATTCAGGGAAAATATTTGGCAAGCTTTGGCTATAGACTGAATATAGAAAACAAAACAACAGACTGACAGATTTTTGTTTTAAGTGTTTAGGATTGAAATTATCTGAAGGGCTGGAAATGCAAGTCGAGAAGAAGGGGTTAAGTAGAAGATAATCATAACTGATCCCTTCAGAACCACGTGATCACACAGGCTGGTGTGTTCTTCCATGTGGGCTTTGTTACTTCTGAGCTAGATGGCCGCTTGTTTATCTTCAAGCCTTTAAGACCCCAGACGCTATCTCTTTTGATAGCCGGGCACCATCAGCTTTCTTCACCACATTTATTTGTTCACCCACTTTGACTTCAGCAGTTGTGTCGGAAGGGTGAGCATCATAGAATGCCAATTTAATAGAAGAAAGTATTTGTGCATTGAGGGAGTGCTTGAGTAGAGGCCCAAGGTCCACCCGCCACCTTAATACTAAACCTATAAATATAGACACATAGATCTATTTCCCCAACCTCATATATATATTTTCATGTACATGTCTTTATCTAGACCTCTATAAATGCCCTTTGCCTCCCAGCTCTTTCCTCTATTTCCCTTGACTTTCCTCCTGCCCCACTATCATACTCCGTCCCCACCTGGGTTATAGCTATACCTCTTCTTTATGTTACCTTACCCTTGATCATTCCCTACCAGGCCTGCCACTCCCCAGCCACCACCAGTTTGGATCCCATGTTGTTCCCTTGTCCCTGGGTTAGTTAACACCATTTCCTTACCCCTCACCTCCCCCTATCCCAAGTCCCACCAGAACTGTCGGTCCCGTTATTTTTCCTCCAGATAGTTCATCCAGCCTATCTTATTTAGACAGACCTATGGAGATAATAACATGCACGAAAACAAGACAGAGGAAAACAAAGCAACATTATATTTTGTCTTATCTTCTGACAATGCGGCATCAAAGAACAAAAGATCATATCATTGACTGCACACCTCCATGATATGATCACCGAGGAGAAATGGGTGCATAAGCAAATGTGGAGAAGAAAGCTGATGGTGTCTGGCTATCAAAAGAGATAGTGTCTGGGGTCTCAAAGGCTTGAAGGTGTACAAGTGGCCATCTAGCTCAGATGCAACAAAGCCCACATGGAAGAAGCACACCAGCCTGTGCGATCACGAGGTGTCAAAGGGATCAGGTATAAGGCATCATCATAAAAAAAAATCTTACCATAGTGAATGAAGGGGGAAGTGCAGAGTGGAGACCCAGAGCCCATGTATCGGCCACTGGAGACCCCCTCACAGAGGGGTCTAGGGGAAGAGATGAGTCAGTCAGGGTGTGACGTAGCACCGATGAAGAATACAGCTTTCCTCCAGTTCCTAAATGCTTCATTTCCCCCCCCCCCCCAAAAAAAATAACCAAACAAACCATGATCTGAATTCTACCTTGCAAGTCTAGATAGAGCAGAGGTTGAATACTGGAGCATATGGGAGCTGGAGGCACAGGGAAACCAGGGTAAATGATACTTCAGGACCAGGGGTGTGAGGGGCGATACGGGGAGAGTAGAGGGTGAATGGATTGGAAAGGGGGAACCGATTACAAGGATCTACATATGACCTCCTCCCTGGGGGACGGACAACAGAAAAGGGGGTGAAGGGAGAAGCCAGATAGGGCAAGATATGACAAAATAACGATTTGTTTAATTATCAAGGGCTCATGAGGGAGCGGGGAGCAGGAAGGGAGGGGGAAAAAGAGGACCTGATGCAAAGGGCTTGAGTGGAGAGCAAATGCTTCGAAAATGATTAGGGCAGGGAATGTATGGATGTGCTTTATACAATTGATGTATGTATATGTATGGATTGTGATAAGAGTTGTATGAGCCCCTAATAAAATGTTAAAAAAAGAAGATAAGACAAAAAGATCAGCTCGAAACTTTATGGAGACGATGAGCTTATGTTAATAGCGGAGGAACAACAAGAGGGCAAGTAGGGTTGTATTGTACAACTGGAAGAATGTAATCGCTGTGACAAAAATGTCCTTGTAGAAATTGTTGAAATAATGTATGCTTTGTTGTATAAATTCTCAACAAGTCAACACAATAAATAAAAGAAAAGACGAAGGGGAAAAAAGAAGATAAGACATTTGGTGTTGTCATATGAAGTGGATGTGAAGAATCCTCCCTTTTCATGCTTCATAAATGAACGAGATAACTAACTTCACTGCTGTCTAGCGATTCTAACTCATAGAGACCCTGGAGGACAGAGTAGAATAGCCCCCCCGCCCCCTTTGCACTTCTGAGGCTGTGAATCTTCACAGGAGCAGAAAGTTTCATCCTTCTGAGGAGTGGCTGGTGCTTTTGAACGCAGCCCCACCCCCCCTTGCAGTTAGCAGTGAAGAACCCACCGCAGCACCAGGGCTTCACAAATGCGCACTCAGGAGGAGGTGATTTCTGCCTCCATGGCTACTAGCATCGTTGTAACTATTTCAGTACAAAGAATAAAATGCATCTAAAACAGAAATCATAGGTGCAAAATGCTATCTTTTACTCTATTTCCCACAAACATTTGAAGCCCTCTTGTATAAATGGTGAAGTTATGTAGTATGCTATTAATATTGGGTTGTGCCTAATTAGGAACTTCTTAAGTGTGAATATATGTATATATGTGTGTGTTTGTGCACATATATTTGCTTTCTTTAAAGTCGCTATCTTATTTCACACTTCCCCCTCTCAGTCTAAAGGAATGATATTTATGCTTTGTTTTAGCGCTATCAAATATTTTTTCCTAATATTTATTTAAAGGAGAAAATTTGGAAAACGAAAGAATAAAACGGTTTCTTTGTATTATGTTGACATTTTATTGCATCTGTATGGGTAAAAGGCACTTTATATTGCAATTATGAGACTGAAAAATAGTTGAGATGAGTTTGGAAAATTTCCCCCATTTCCAGAACAACATGAATCTAGAGAGTGCACACTATGTCTGTCCGCGTAGTGGGAGTTGTGTGGTGGCAGTCATATCATGCTCACAAGGACAGTTTTTGTGTTGTTAATATGAAAATAGAAAGTGTGATGATGTCCCAGATACATGACAGCACATTATTTTTATTCAATGGAAGCAGATGTTATGAAGAAATTGGATCAGAAGTAATCTTGATGGAAACATTTTCACTGTGTTATACGCTGGGGAAAGGTGCAAAGTTTTCTCTCCTTTTACTTGTAGCCTCATCTCCGGAGAAACAGAGATGAAATGGATGTTTTTTTTTTTTTTTTAAAGCAACAAGTAACCTAAAGAAAAGAGTCAATTTTAAAGATAAAAATCTGGAATCCTGGATGTTTTAAATATAAACCACATTATTCTAACCAAGCATTTCACTTCTCACTGAAAATGTGGCAGCTCAAAACAAAAGTAGAACCGAATCAAATACAGCAATAGTTGGTAAATTTGAAACTTGCTACAATGGCTCCTTTCTGATGTGCATCTCTGAAAACGCTTCTCTAGGGGGTTGCCATTTTCCTCTTTCGACTTTAGACATATCTGGAAAAATGTGAACCTTATCTCTCATATTCTTTTAATATTGATTAAATCATTAATATTCCTGAAATTTCAAATCATTAAGCTTTCATGTCTAGGATTCACTCTAGTTAAAACGATTCAGTTATGCACCAGTCAGAGTTTAATCAGTGAATCAAAACTATGAGGAGAGGTGCCTATATCCATCATCTATCTGTTCATCCATCCATCTATCCATCCATCCATTCATCCACTCGCCCGTACACCTACCTATTTACCTCTGTCTAATGTTTAAGGCTTTATTATTCTTTCAACCTACAACTCTCTTCCACTATATTTTGGTGTTAGGAATGATTGAGGTAGCAGTCCACCTTTAACTACTAAAGCTTTCAGTATTGAGATTTCTATTTCCTTTTCTTATTGTAGGGGGTCAATAGTTTAAAAGGTGCCCTGCCAATTACTTGCTTTCTTTCTTTTTAGAACATTCTGTTATGGTTTGCGTGAAAGTTGAGCACCTTAGTCTCTCACTCAACTATTTATACACATGCCAATTGCTTTCTGAATCATAACTCTGTGATTACAATGATCTGTGATAATTGCTTTCAGTTGTAGGCCTGTTTATATGAAGTGCATATAAAAAGTATGCAAGGGCTCATGTTATTCACTTGTCTGAATGTCTTCTGCCTTTGCGCTTCAGGCAAAGTTCGCTGGATATGACCTCTGAGTTGAAGAACTGCCCGTTGAAGGCTTATGAAGGCTTATCGGGACGTGCACAGAGGAGATGCGCCTGTAAAGAAGTCTGAAGGAAGCCCTGGGCAGCGAGAGAAACAGGTGCAGTGGAGGTCTCAGCCAACCCGGCAGAGTACCCTGAAGTTGAAATGACCCTTCAAAAGTGTCCCAACTTGAGCCAAGGGTATTGAGGTGGCATAACCTTCCATTACCCAGTCATTGCTTCTTGAGAGGGTGTGAGGTCCTTCCATGTAGTCACATACAATTTCTGATGATGGTCTCAGCCAGGGTCCATCAGCAGCTGATGTCCCCAGAAGGAGGATCTGCGATGGACCCTGACTGAAGAGCCTTATGGGTATTGTACCACAGTGTTCACTACACCACCAGACAGAAAGCAGTTAGTCATTTCCCTTCTTAATCTTTGTCTTGCTGTCATTGCAAAGTTCCACTGCCTTTGTAGTTTCTGATCACGATTCGTTTCATATAGCCTCTTCTTATTTTTCCTAATGACTCTCTCTAGAGGACAGGGTAGAACAGCTTGCTGTGAGTTTCCAAGACTGTAACTCCTTAAGGGAGTATTAAGCCTCGTCTTTCTCCCATGGAGCAACTGGTGGTTTTGAACTGTTGACCTTGTGATTAACAGCCCAACATAGAACTAGGACATGTTAGGAGCCAGAATTGACTTGATGGTAGTGAGAGAGAGACATGCTATTTCAGTCATATAAAGTTTCAGCTTTCCGTCACATTTCTGTTTGCTCATGTATATATAAAAACACTAAGATTAAAGATTTTATTTCCTCTGTTCAATCATTCCCACAGATGAGTTTATCTCAAAACAATGATTCTGGATCAAGGGTCCAGATGGAGAGTCAATTTCCAGGAAATCTTCAGATGTTGGTGCATGGTAATTGATGAGCCTGTTGAGTGACTTCCATGTAGAGGGTAGGTGTTCAATGAGGCGGTTTGAGGTATAAAGCAGAGACGCTCTCCATAGAGCGTTTGGAATTGTTTTCAGAAAGTAAAGCAGTTGGACTACATTCAGCTGCTAGCAATAAAAAACAAACCAATTTGGCCAAGGAAAATGGGAACTTATTGGCTAATGTAACTGAAACTCGATGCCTGGCTGGAGTGGGGATTCAAATTCTGTCACCTGGAGGTAGTGTCCTTCCATCCCCCTGCTTGGTTTTTATCTGTGTCAGCTCTTTGCTCAGACAAACACCTCCTCCACTGAAGACTACAGGTTTTTGCCAACAGCCATAGGCTTATCTTCTTACCATGTAAAATCTGTTTAAGGGTTTCTTTTTCTTAATAATTTCCAGAAAACATCTGGGCTTAATTTTCATTAGCTGAAGGATAGGGTACCATGATTAATTGGCTTAGGAACCATGTTCATTGCAGAAGCATGTGCTGCATCCTCATAGCCAGAGATTTCAGTCTAAAAGGGTGATTTTATCAAAGGGAATATAGGGTGTGATTTCCCAAAGAAGAGGGGGAAGATGTTGGAGGGGAAACAAACCAACCACTTCCACAAGATTCAGTTTATAGATTTACATTTTCATGTAATTAATCACCTACTCGGTTGCCGGGATTTGATCATGTACTATTTAAAAGATAGATATAAGGTCCCTGCTTTCACAGTTTATATTCTAATGAAATAGGAACAGAAAACAAACAGATATAAATACAAGTATTCGATGTTCTGTGCTAATTATCAGCTTGTTCTCTCTGTTTTGAATCTTCTCCTGTTAGTCCAGCTTTGCCAGACTAAAGCTCCTCCGAGAGAACCTTGCTCCTCTGCAAATAGGCAGATAGACGACAGACTTCATCAGGGCAGTCAGCTTGCAAAATGATATGGTAGGAAGACAATCCCTTCCCAGTTTCCTGACCTCTATTATTCTCAGTGAGGAAGCCGGTAGTCCATGCCAACGTGCCCCAGAAGAACCCTTAAGCCAGGATTCCCGCCCAGGGCCACCCTCACCATTTCTGTCCTGCCCTCAACCTCCAGCAATAGTAAGCGTGCATAAGTGGCCTGAACGCACCTCCGGCAATAGTGCACTCATTCTAGAGACTGCTTTCTCTGCCCAAAGCAGGTAGCTTCAAAAGAGTAGTGTCAGCCCTTATCCTTTGTCACGGTTCTTGGCCAAAGACAGGCTGCCGGTTCCTCTGGAAGCCATTCCCTTTCTGAAGTGGCCTGACTGTCAGCCTCGAGGAGCAGACCCTATTGTTGTCCTTCTTCAGCCTTCAAGGAGCAGATGCTGTTTTGCACGTGTATGTCTAGACCCCTGGGGGTCCTCTTCTGCCCTATTAGTAGTTAACTACCCCCTGTTGTTGTTGGGAGGCGCCACTGAGTTCTTTCTAAATTGCAACAGCCATGTGTGACATGGCAGGTCTGTCCCCTAGAGTCGTCTAGGCTGTAATCTTTAGGAAGCAGATCACCTGAGTTTCTTCCTGTGGAGTCACTGGCTGGGTTAGAACCATCAACCTTTGGTTAACTGACTATATAATAGCCATCATGCCATAAAGGAGCCTTTAACTACCTCTTGGTAGTTAATAAGTCTTTCTATTTATTTTTCTGTGTTTAAATATCGTGTGTAGTTTTGTCTGTCAACTCTGTGCTGATAATATACATATCATGTGATGATAAATGCTAACAAGAAGCATGTGTTCTGTAAGATAAAGAGGGGAAGAATTGTTTTAGATAGGGCAGCCAGGGCTTCTAGCAGAGGTAAGAATGAAGTAGGGCTTGCAATGCGATTGCAGAGTGCTCTAAGTAGAACAGCAGCACATACATAGACATCAAGAGGGGAATGAGCAGGCACGCACAATGTGGTAATTATATAATCGTTTGTCAATTTAAGAGGAATAAGAGTGAAGGACCTGTCAATCAGGTCATAGCCAAGGAGGCCTCTGTGTGGGCATGGCCTTCTCCTGAGGATTCTGGGAACTCCTGTGTTCTTTCTTGGAAGCGGGAGATACTCTCTCTCTCTCTCTTTGTTCATTCCCTGGGACACATTGCAGCTAACAAGACAGATGGAACTATGCTAGTACACTAAGTTGGAGGAGCCACACGGAGACCCCTGCCAGCACTGAGATGCTTACAATCCCACTGGATCCACATGAATTACCATCCACTGGCCTGTGATCTTCCTGCATTTGGCATCATTGCATGTGTTTTGTGTGTCTGAAGAGGACTTTGTAGATTGGTATTGGACACATGGGCTAATATAAGATTTATGGACGTGATCTGGCCTGGGATGGGGTGTTTTCTCAATATTCACTTGCTCTTGTATATAAAGCTCTTTCTTATACATATATGAGTGTCTATGAATATGTTTCTCTAGTCAACCCAGAAAACACACTCAATAAGTGGCAAAGAAGCTGGGTGTGACTAAGATACAATGAGAGTAAAAGGAGACAGATCAGAGAAGTTGTCAGGAGGTAGATCATGTAGGATCGAGAAGATCTGAGTAAAGAGTTTGGATTCTAATCTAGAAGTAATTGGGAATCATTGGAGGGTCTTGAACTGAGGAGGAACATGCCTTGTCATCTATGTAGGGATCCTCTCTAGCTTCTGTGTGAAAGCGTCACATTATCATTACAGATAATGGAGCTATTAACATAATTCATGCAAGTGACAAAGGTTCAGATTAGGTGTAGTAATAGAGTTGGCGGGAAATGACCAGTTTCTGAATACATGTTAAATATAGGGAACAAGATACCCTGATGGATTGGTTTGAAGAATGAAGATGTCATTGGCCGACATGGAAACATGAGGAAGGAGCATGCCTGAAGTGTTTGGGAATCATGTATTTTATTTTGGAGAAGTTTTACAAACATACTGAATTGGAGAAACCTATTACAATTCTAAACAAAGATATTGAATAGGAGATAATGTGTTGGGAATTTACAGGAAAGTTAGAAATTGAATATGTGTGTATGTGTTTGGTTGCCATTATAATTAAGTGCTGTTGCTCATAGTGACCCTATAGGACATGGTGGCCCTATAGGATCCCATAGGACAGTCTATCAGGACAGTTATTATGATCCACACAGTCAAATGCAAACTCCACACAGTTGACTGTCTTTGCATTCAGCTGGGTGGACCATAATAAATTCTGGATAACCTTGAGAAGAATGGAAATTCCCAAACACTTCATTGTGTTCATTCAGGGGTCAAGATACAATTGTGACAACAGAACAAGGGTATACTGCATGTGTTAAACTCAGGAAATGTGTGCGACAGGATAGTAGTCTCTCACCATATGTGTTCAATCTGTGTGATGAACAAATCATCAGAGAACAAGGCTTGTATGAAGAGGAATGTGGCATCAAGACTGGAGGAAGGCTTGCTAACAGCCTGCGATCTGCAGATGACAAACCTTGCTTGCTGAAAGTGAGGAGGACTTGAAGCACTTGCTGATGAAGAGTAAGGATATTAGCCTTCAGTGTGGATTACAACTCAATGTGAGGGGGACAAAAATCCTCACAACTGGCCTAATAGGTAGCATCATGATAAACGGAGAAAAGCTTTGAAGTTGTCAAGGATTTTGTCTTGCTTCGTTCATCATCAAATGCTCACGGAAGCAGCAGTCAGATAAAAAAATGCATTGCATTTGGTAAATCTCCTGCACAAGACCTCTTTAGAGTATTGAAAAGCAAGGATGTTACTTTAAAGACTAAGGTGCTCCTGACCCAAGCCGTGGTATTGCATCATCTGCATGTGAAAGTTGGACATTGAATAAGGAAGACTGAAGTAAAATAGAATCATTTGGACTGTGGTGCTGGAGGAGAATATTGAAAGTACCATAGACTGCTGAAAGGACAAACAAATTTGCATTGGGCAAAGTAAGACCAGAGTGCTCCTTAGAGGCAAGGATGGTAAGATTTCATCTTGCGTACTTTGAACATATTGTCAGGAGAGGTTAGTCCCTGAAGAAGGACATCAGGCTCGGTAAAGTGGAAGGGCACTGAAAAAGAGGAAGACCTTCAGTGAGATGGATTGACAGAGCCCATTGACCAATGGGCTCAAGCATAGGAACAATTGGGAGGATGGCACAGGACGGTGCAGTGTGTTGTTCTATTGTGCATAGGGTTCTATTGTGCATAGGGTTGCTAGGGGTCAGAGCTGACTCTAACAGCAGCAGCAGCAGCAGCAGCAGCAGAAACAACCACAACACAGGTTAGAACTACCCCATTGAGTTTTCCAGGCTGATGACAACAGATTGATCATTAGGTCTTTTCTCCCTCTCAGCCCCTGTTGGGTTAGAACTGCTGATCTTTCACCTTGCAGGCAAATACTTAACCTTTGCACTACCAGAGTGCGCACTCTCTCTCTCTCTCTCCTCCCCCTCTCTCTGTATGATTAGTATATATGAGTATAGAGCAAATATACCAGGTGGTCCTTAATGTGTAAAGAAGAGAAGTCTGAGGATGTAGAGTTAGATTATTTGAATATTCAAATGTTGAGACTATAAAGGAGAACCAAGAAAGAACTGAATGAGAGATGACAATTAAGTACAAGTTGTTTCAGAACAAAATGATGTTCTAGAACCTAAGTGAGGAAAGCATTTAGAGGAGAAAAGGAGTAATATTTCCTATCAGTTGCTTGTGAGAGAAGTGCCCTGCTTATGGGATATGGCAGCATGGAAGTCTGGAGGGACGCGGAAAAGAGCTGTTTTGGTAGAGTGGTAGGAACAAAATCCTGACTGAAGTGGGTCCAAAGGAGAGGTAAGTGAGTGAAAGGCAAGTTCTAAGAGATCCTATTTCACAGGCATTTTGTAGCACATGTGGAGAGAGAAATAAAGCAACTGTTGAATAGTTAGAAAATTGTAAAAGTGTGTTTGTAGGTTGATGGTATTGGCCCACTCAAAAGGGAAATGAGCAATGCAGGAGAAAGAGAATAAATGCCTTTGAATAAGTGAAAGAAGTATGACTTGGTATACAATTTGTGGACATGGCCATTAATATGAGAGCAACAGCTCAGCTACAGGAATTTCACGTAAATGCAAGAAGAAGAGTAGATTTAGAAATAGAGTACAGGGTGTACTTTAATGAAACGTTCGTTTTTGAAAAGGATAAGAATAACCCTTTAAAATGATACTAAGTAGCAAGGGAAAGTTGGTTAAGGTTTGAGAAGAGGGGCTGCTGGGAAAATATTGCCTGGGAAAATGCAAACGTGAGGTGACTAGAGAACTGCATACAATGGAGGCCAGTGAATGCGAGTAGATGAAATAGCACATTCTTAATAAGTGAGACTAAATACATCTGGGGCTTTAGTCAATTCATATTGATTTGTACGCTGAGCAATTGATCCTTGAGGCTGTACTGTATGAAGAGCAATGCAGTATCATGATTGGAGGAAAGCTTATAAACAACCTGTGATATGCAGATGACACAGCCTTGCTATCTGAAAGAGAGGAGGACTTGAGAAACTTGCTGCTGAAGATCAAAGATGATAGCCGTGGGTATGCATTGCAACCCAATGTACAGGAAATAAATATCCTCTCAAGTGGACCAATAAACAACATTACGATGAAAGGAGAAAAGCTTGACGTAGTCATTTATTTCAATTTACTTGGTTTCACATCGGTACTCGTGAAAGCAGCAGCAAGAAATAAATATATATATCTTTTGCAGCAGACAAAGCTGTTGCAAAAGATCTCTTTTGAAGTGTTAGTGGAAAAGGTACCACTTTGAGGACTAAGGTGTGTGTGACTTAAGACGTGGTATTTTCAACTGCAATTCAGACAAAGAATAAAGAAGACAGCAGAATCATTGATGTCTTGGTATTATGATGTTGGCAAAAAAAAAAAAGTACCATTGTGTTAGTCTGGGTTGACTAGAGAAACAAATCCAGAGGCACTCAAATACGTGTATGAGGAAGAGCTTCATATACAAGAGCAATTGAATATGGAGAAAACATCCCAGCCCAGGCCAGATCAAGTCCATAAGCTCGATATTAGCCCAGGTGTTCAATACCAATCTACAAAGTTGTCTTTGGGCTCATGAAACACATGCACACATTGAGTGCAGGAGAATCACAGGCCAGTGGGTGGGAAGTCTTGCGGATCCAGTGGTGTTGTAAGCATCTCAGCGCTTGGAGGAGTCTCCATGTGGCTCTTCCAGCTCAGGGCACTAGTGTAGTTCCATGTGTCTTGGCAGCTGCAATGTCTTCCAGGGAGTGAGCATGTGTCCCATCTCCAGCAAGCTATTTATCTCCTTAGCGCTTCCAAATGAGGTCATCAAGCAATGACCTGATTGACAGGCCAAACGTCACCCTTTCTCTCTTAATCCTCTCAAATTGACACCAGATTATCTAACTACCACAACCGTGGGCTGCCAGAAGAAGAAACAAATATATCTTGGAGTTAGCATAACCATAATATTTCTTAGAATCAAGGAGGGTGAGAATTTGTCTCGCAAACTTTGGACACGCTAGCTAGGGACTAGTCTTTGGAAAAGAACACCCTGCTTGCTAAAAGCAGAGGGATAGAAAAAGAGGAAAACCCTCAGTGGGCTGCATTGACATGACTGCAATAATGGACTCAAACATAACAACTGTGAGGATGGCAGGACTGGAAAGTGTTTTGTTCTGTCTTACAGAGGGCAGCTAGGAGTGGACCTGACTCCAATGCTCTTACCACGAACAAGCTTGATACTAACAAATCCAGCTGTCCATACAACACTTTCTCTTTTAAGGGCAAGAAACATTTCACATTTAACACATCCAATATAAAAATTGATATCTATCTATTCATCCCATCCTCAATCCCCCAACCTTTCTTTCCCAGTTTTTATCCATCCTGTTTTGTAGTATGACTCTTCACCCATTCGGTTTCCTATATCAGCAACCTAGCATATAGCTCCATTATGTTGCTCCTACTCTAAATATCTCCCAGCCTCCATTCACAAATTAACTGCATCAGGAAGTCCTCCTTATTCTGAAAAGAGATTCTTATCCCAACCATGACTTTATCTACAACATAACAACTATATTTTGAAGCCTGCATACGTGGATTGGGAGAGTTTTACCTGATTTTCTGACTGTTTGCTCCATTGTGATCATGAAGACATATAGCAAATAAAAGGAATTGTTTGGGAACATATTTCAAATAACTTTCATTTTGCTATAAAGCCACCAGTAATTTCCCAATGTACTTATAAAATCCAGTGTCCTTAGCAAATTCTAAGAGGCCTGAAGTAATCATGTTAACCCACCGAAATTGTTCACTGTAATCTTCTCTATGATAATTGACTATGACAGTATTATTTGGATTTCAGGGACTTTGTGTTTCATATTTTCCTCTACTGGGAAACTCATAGCCCAAAATTTCACATGGCTGACTCCCACATCATCTTGATCTCAGCTCAAATGTCAACTCTTTAGAGACTTTCTTTGACATCCTAAAAAAGCTTCTTTACACACACACGCACACCCACACACACTTTCCATTTCATGAACCTTTCTCAATTTTTATAAAGGATTTAGTTCTCTGAAATTTATTAATCATTTATTGTCTGCCTCCTCTACTAGAATATCTTGTAAAGTCAAGCTTGTGTGTCTTTTCTTCTCTGTTTATCTCCCCATCTAGTAAGCACTAAATATAAAAAGAGAACGAGTTAAGAAAACTTTTTGTAAAGCACTGCTGTAAAGGAACCCAAAGGGTCTTCCTTACTGTGCACAGACGTCGCATCTCTGGACACACTTTTGAGAAAGAGAATGTTGCTTCCTGCAAAGTGCTGAACAAGGAGCCAGGGGAACGGGTCTTTGGATCTGATTTCCTGCGTTTTAATTTTTTTTATTATAAAGAAATGGGTGGGTATATTCTACATATTCATAAAATGGGTATGGTAACACTGGGGATTGGGTGAACTCGTGTCTGCTTCAATTCAAAGAGCCTTATAAATTTTAATTTTCTGCTCTGGTATATTGGAAGTGTTATAAGCTTTGTGCTCTGGAAAACCAAGACGTTTTGTCATACAGCCTAATAAATTGATTCCATTGGCTGAGAGTTTCAGGTTATGTGTATGGACAAACTGGTTGAGACTAGTTGGGGCTGGTTTTCTTCTGAATGTGGATGTTGGTATATGAAACGCAGCTAAAGGGAAGTCAGCTACCATAATGAATTAACAAAAGAATAGGTTAGACCCCGAAAGTGCTGGATTTATTGTATTAATGAAGGATAGGTTGTGCAGCCAATTAGTGTAATTCCTGCCAATAATCTGTACACCTGTAAAAAGTTAAATTGGCAAAAGTCATATGATAGCTATATTTAGAATGATGACAAGAAAATAAAGATTAGTTGCTAAGGCTCCTTATGTAACTAAAACCTTCATGAGATTTGGTGTCTTGGTTTGGAAATTTAAGATCATGTTACACAAAATGTTCCAGTTAATTGGCCTAATAAGGTTGTTCTACCTCCTAGTTTATTCCATAGTACCTGGTGTCCTAGAAGTTTGTAAGTGGCCACACAAGGCACAATGATTGGCTTCTATTTTCCCAGAACAACGGAGGAAGCAGAATCATCAAGTGTAGAAAGAAGAAATGGAACTTGTCACTAATTGCCTCATGAATAACTGCCTTTTCCTGCCAGGAGACCAGAACTGGATGGTGCCTGAGTACTGTTACTGAACATTTTAATCAAAGATTCTACCAAAGAATCCCAATCAAAAGGAGGAAATGAAGACCAGAATCACACATTTTTATAGGCTCCAGACTGCCTGGAGCCATGGCATTTAGATAAACTCCTAAAACTCTTGCCCTGAGATAATCTTGAACCTTAAAACAAACAAAATATCCCAAGTCTGACACTATTTTAATTTCTCACTCTGTGAAGAACCTTGCTATCCTATAGTAATTCTGACTCATAGCAACCCTGTCTGGCAGAATAGAACCCTTTGAGTTTCCGAGCAGTATGTCTTTACAGAAGCCGAAAGCCCATCGTTCTCCCCAGGAGCAGCTGGTAGAGTCAAGTGGCTCACTGTGCTGTTGGCAGCCCAACACGTAATGCATGAGGCCGCTAGGGCTCTTTATACTTAAGCTTAATTAGTAAAAAATTCTCTGCCTTCAGTTTGAAACTATGTGGGGTCCAGTTGTTGTCACCTATTTTTAATTATCTTTAGCAAAATTCATATGCATGTGATATTAAGATTGTTTGATCATTTATATTCTTTTGGTCCAGCCGTGTTTAGCATAGGCCAATATATGAATCTCTTCCAGTTGATTGGGCAGATAACTGTCTTCCAAGGTTCTTGGCATAGACTGTTGTGTGCTCCTAACACTGCATCCGTTTGTTGAACCATTTCCACAGGCCTTCCATCGAGTCCTGGAGCTGGGTTTTTGCTTTTGCCTTCAGTGAAGCTTGTACCTTTTCCTTCAATCCTAATGGTTCCTGATCATTGCCTTAGACTGGATTTCCTAAAGAAGCAAAACCAATGAAGCTTTTCTATGTATATATGCAGAGAGGTTTATATCAAACAAATGGAATGTATAGTTGTAGAGGTGGGCAAGTTCAAAGTCTGTGGGTCAAATCTCAGACTGGAGGCTTCTCTGGACTTTACAGAGCTTCAGGACTGATGAGCCCAATTTTGACAGGGTAAATGATAGGCTTCTGCCTGCAAGCATAAATGAAATCAAGTTTGTAATATAAAATGGTTGATGACTCCCAGGATTAGTAGGCAATTGTCTTAATCCGGGTAGACTAGAGAAAAAAATTCATAGATGCTTATATGAGTATAAGAAAGTGCTTTATATACAAGAGCAATTGAATATTGAGAAAACATACCAGCCCAGTCCAGATGAAGTCCATAAATCAGATATTAGCTCATATGCCCGATACCAATCTATAAAATACTCTCCGGGCTCACGAAACACTGAATCCAGGAAGATCACAGGCCAGTGGGTGAAAACTTTTGTGGATCCAGTGGTAGTAGAGGTACTTCAGCGCTGTCAGGGGTTTCCACATCGTTCCTTCAGCTCTAGGGCTCTATCTTAGCTTCTTGTGTCTTGTCTGCAAGCATGTCTCCGAGGGAGTGAGTGCATGTCCTGCCTCCAGTGAGCTATTTATATTCTTAGTGCCCCCAAATGAGGTCATCAAGCTGCGACCTGATTGACAGACTAGACTCCACCACTCTTAAGTCTCAAATTGACAATAGACTATGTAACTACCATCTTGTCAATTTGACACTTTCACACAATTCTTTAGGCATATACAATTTTCAAATGAATAATAATATCATATCTGTAACTAACATGATAAAACTAAAATGTATAAAATCCAATATGTGCCATCCTCATTTAAATATTCTATACGTGACAAAACAACAATGTTTTATGCCTAACAATTGTAGTTAAGTAATACCTACACCTTAATTCTATGAACATATTCCGCCACCCATGAAAGTTTGTAAGTCAGCCACTTCATGTCTTATCCTCCCCGTTTTGGGTGTCCAATTTCTGTAATGCCCACTTACACCAACCCAGTGCTCTGAGATGACAATCAAGTCCTTTGACATGGAGAATCTTCATTCCAGTTGTAACCTTGTGAAACCCACATCCATAAGCAAAGTCAAATCAGGATAGGCCATCCATAAACTCTGCAGCAATTTGCAATAGTTCGCAGGTTCAAAAATCTTCTCTTCATCTGATTGGGTTCTGGTGAACTCAATGCGGGATGTCTCACTTAACTTCACCAGGGTGCCCATTGGCTCTCTTGCCTTTAGAGCAGCGGTTCTCAACCTGTGGGCCGTGACCCCTTTGGGGGGGGGTCGAACGACTCTTTCATAGGGGTCACCCAATTCATAACAGTAGCAGAATTACAGTTATGAAGTAGCAATGAAAACAATTGTATAGTTTTGGGGTCCCCACAACATGAGGAACTGTATTAAAGGGCTGTGGCATGAGGAAGGTTGAGAACAACTGCTTTGGACCATGGGTCCCATCACAAATTCTCAATAACCCTAGCCCTCTTGGGCTAGGTCATGAATTTCAGACCAGTCAGTCTCCTCTCTTCTTCCCCTCTGGTTCCTGTAACCAGATCCACGGGTATCAGTGGCCAGACTCAACTTGTCTCTATTGCTGCATTTCATTTCTACTCAACAAGTGGATCCAGGTGGTCACCTAACAAGCATTTCAGCCTGCCCACAAGCTTCATTTAATGTTCAGTCCTAGAGAGGAGTTTTCTTCATGGTTCCATGTTTGTATAGCCTCAAGTGCAAACCACTACTTCAAAATAAAAAAATCCAAAGAGCTACCATATACACTCAAGTATAAGCCAACCAGAATGTCAGCCGAGCCACCTAATTTTACCACAAAAACTGCATTAAAATGTGCTGAAAAACCCAGGTTATATACTACTATATACTTTTTCCCTTCAATGTGTTAACGACCCCATAGGCAAGTCTCTTGGAATGCAAATGTCCTGAGTACTCCAAAGCACTGGGTGGGGCTTGTCTTTTCACAGCCTTCTTTGCAAGTGTGTCCTAACCCATTTAAAGATTCAATTTTTAAAAAACATTTTATTAGGGGCTCATACAACTCTTATCACAATCCATACATATATATACATCAATTGTATAAAGCACATCTGTACATTCTTTGCCCTCATCATTTTCAAAGCATTTGCTCTCCACTTAAGCCCTTTGCATCAGGTCATTTTTTCCCCTCCCTCCCCACTCCCCCTCCCTCATGAGCCCTTGATAATTTATACATTGTTATTTTGTCACATCTTGCCCTATCTGGAGTCTCCCTTCACCCCCTTCTCTGCCGTCCATCTCCCAGGGAGGAGGTCACATGTGGATCCTTATAATCGGTTCCCCCTTTCCAACCCACTCACCCTCCAATCTCCCAGCATCATCCCTCACACTCCTGGTCCTAAGATTCAAATTTTAATGGCTGAAGGAAAGGCTTACAAATTCTCTATTTTCATACTTCCCAATAATCATTTTTATCAATCATTATATCACTATAATAAGCAGCAGAAAAAGTATAAACAAAGTAGAATCAGACTCTTAAAGCAGTCAAGTTCATTCCTTATCTAACTTATCTTAATCCTTATCTGAACTATTCTATTGATTCAAAATATGGGATTAGGCCTCTGACAGCATGAAGTCATAGCCAGGCTTTCTGTCAGCCAGTTTGACCCTGTCAGCCATTTTCACTAGCGGCTCTGAGAAATTCAAGGGACTATTTTGTTCTCTGAGCTCAAAATATACATGAATCACGTTCATTTTCATAATTTTAAACAGGAATAACCAAAGACTACAGCCAAACAAACTAATCAAAACTTTAACTTCCATATTCTTTGCAAAAAACAACCCAGTAAACCGCATGGACATCTCTGACCTCTGGACAGCCAAAGAAGAAACACGAGGCAGAAGTTTATGATTTTTTTCTCTACTAACCCATTCCTAAGGTACCATATTGTGTTAGTCCAGGTAGACTACAGAAAGAAATTCATAGACACTCATAGGTGTATGAGAAAAAGTTTTATATACAAGAGCAACAGAATATTGAGAAAACATCTCAGCCCAGTCCAAATCGAGTCCATAAATCTGATACCAATCTGTAAATTCCTTTTCAGACTCACAAAACACATGCAATGATGCCAAATGCAGGAAGTTCAAAAGCCATTGGGTGGAAAGTCTTGTGGACCCAGTGGTAGTAGAGGCAACTCAGCATTGGCAGGTGTCTCCACACAGTGCCTTCATTTCCAGGGCTCTAGCTTAGCTCCATGTATCTTGTCAACAAGCATGTCTCACAGGGAGTGAGCTTGTGTCCCACCTCCACTGAGCTATTTATCTCTTTTGCACCTCCAAATGAGGTTGTCAAACTGTGACCTGATTGACAGGCTAAACTCCACCTCTTCACTCTCAAACTGACAACAGATTATGTAACTACCACAGCAATATAGTAGGCAACTGATTCAACTTCAAAGAACTATAAATCAGGTGATGAGTCAAATGCATATGCCAGACTTAGTGAAATTCAAGTAACCATTTGCATGTCAGTCTCTTATGTGGGAAGTTGGCTCCACCCCTGAGTATATCTCGTCATGTAGGATTACTCGGTTTTGACTACCACACTATTAATAATCTTAGGTCAGCCAACTTGATATAAAACTTAAGCTACCACAGTCATATGCTACATTTTGAAATGGTTGGATGTTGACCAATTCTCTTTTTGTGCTAAGACTGTGTATATTCCTTCCATCTTTTGTTGCTTCCTACATTGTTCAATGAACAACACCCAGAGGATCCTTCAATATTGCTGCTCAAAGCTTCAAATTTTTCTTCAGTTCTTTAGGTGTGAGATATGCTAAATGTATCATTCTCTTTTGGCTTTCTAAGACCCAGACTCTCTTCTTTCTTATTGTCAGGAACCATCTGGTTTCTTCACCACCCTTTGCTGTTGTACCCATGTCTTCTGTGATCTCTTCCTGAGGGTGAGCATTAACTAGTGCCTTGTCACAAGAACTGTTTTTAGATTGAGGGTAGAATTCAGTGTGAGTCATTTATCTATCTATAGTTTATATATGTCTCTGCTTTTCCTTAGAGACATCATTGTCATTTTATGTTAGAGAACATTATAAATCATCCCCTGGGGGTATAAGGTAATTCTATTGACTAGTGCCATTACTTTAGCCAATAGCATGCCATTTAAATCACTGTTTAGAAAATGAAGTCACATAAGTATATGCTGGTTACAGACCACAATACATGAAATTTTGACTTGTGCAGATTAAACTCTTAAGTTTAAGAGTTTAATGGACACTATTTAAATAAACGATGGCAGTTGGTGATGGGGAAAAACTTTCAATAACATTCATTTACAAAGTCAGACCCATGCCTACCAGACTAATTAATACTTACCATTAAGGATTCAAAGAGGGAATTGTAATAGTAAATATATTACTCTTTTATAGTATTAAAAAATGGTAGACCAGGTGACCATTCTTCAGCAATCCTCAAAGGAAGATATCTGAACTAAAGTCTAAACTACCAATTTCATAACCTTGGGATAGCAGTCAATTGCTTTTACTCACACTAGGGTGTTCCAGCCTTCAGTCCATGGGAATATGTAAGTGCCTTATACCTGCTACAGGTGAGTTTGAGGTAAAGCCCAGTTAGCTTAGTGGGGTTTCCACATTGAATCCTTCTTGTGAGGCCTATGAGGGATACTGTGTGCCTCTAAAGGACAGTAGGCTATAGTACAGGGCCTGGGTCACCAAAGACTGGATAGACACTGGTCAAAAGCATCTAATTAGGAACACAGTACTAGGCATATTCTCCCCTTGAATTCTATATATGTACTGCTAGGTGTTTTTTCCCTCATGGGGGTGGCTTCTCCTGGTTTACACACCAACAGAAGTATAATCACCTTCTCTGAGACATACATGCTCTCCTCCCCAAGTCTTGCCTTGAGTTTCCAGTAAGTTTTGATGATCACTCTTATATGAGTGTCTATTGATTTAAGGTAACCTTAGCACATTGTTGTGTGGCAGCAGATTCATGGTCTCTCTCACCTTATCTTGAAACACTGATACCAGCTGAGGTTGAGGTGCCCTCTACTCAAGTGTTTTTCAGATGTACATATAAAGGGGGTGATAGATCTATCATTCATGGGCACTAGGTAGGTTCTCTATCCCATGAATTGGGAGACTGGTTTAGAAGATTGCTTGACGGGACAGCAGATACTTCCCTTCATCTTGGTGTTATTTTTACAATAGTGGACTCCTACAACAATTAACTTTCAATAACTGGATTCGTGGTTCCTTGGGGGTACAGCAGAGGGGGTTGAGGGGAAATGGGTACAAGAATGAAGAAAATGTGATCGTGATTGTACAAATCTTAATGTGATTGAACTATTAAATTCTGTGGTATGCGACTTCTATGGTAATGAACTTTTGGGGAAAATATTGTCTTTTTGTGATTGACTAACCACTCAGAATGAGAGTTTCCAAGTCCATCCATGTCATGAGGTGTTTCATTACATTTTTTAGAGATGCATAGTATTCCATTGTGTGTATGTATCAGAGTTTCTTTATCTAGTCTTCTACTGATGGACAGTGGGGCTATTTCTAGCTTCTTGCTATTGTGAGCTGTACAGCAATGAACATGGGAGAGCATACATCTGTTTATGGCCTGTCTCATTTCTTGGGGATATATGCCCAGAAAAAGTATTTCTGGATCTTATGGTATTTCTATTCTGAGTTTTTTTAGGTAGCAGCATATCACTTTCCACAATGGATGTACATGTTTTCAAGGCTATCAGCAGTGTACAAGAATTCCATTCTCTCTGCAGCCTCTCCCACATTTGTTATCCTCTGTGTTTTTTTTTAATTGGGCTGTAGTTTTAGGTATAATGTGATATCACATCATTGTTTTGAGTTGCATCTCCTGGATAGTTCAAGATAGATCTTGAAATGTCCTTTATGATGATGACTACACCACCATTTGTCATTTGTGGCCTACTATTTCATATAATCGTCTGATTCAAAATGACCAATGCCAGTCCATTTTAGTTCACTAATGGCTGTGGTATTGATCATTACACATTTCTTTTTGACAATTTCCAATTTCCTAAAACTATATTCCATACAAACTACATTCTGATTATTAATGGGTGTTGCAGCAATTTCTTCTTTAGAATTGTGCCTTTTTAGCAAATGAAGGTTGAAAGCTTTGCTCCAATATTGCCATTATGGTTGATTCTACTTTAGCAGACAGCTCTTCCCCAGACATATATCAAGTGCTTTTGAACCTGAGGGGCTCGTCTTCTGCATTATATCATAGAATGTTTCACTACCACGGTATCATGTTCAGGATGGAGATTTTTCATCTAAATATACACTCTATTTGAACCCATGGGCTATGATAAGATCTCTCAGGGCATGGGGTTAGATAGAGAAAAAAATATTAGGATTCAGGCAGAGGAAGAGAAGCATGTAGAGACTGAAGGGAAATCATTATTGATTTCATAGGAAATCCAGGAAACTGATGCAAAGAAGTTAAGATAAAGCAATGTGCTCAGTCATGTTTACTTAGGAATAGCTATTGAATCGTCTAAAAAAGTGAAGACTAAAAATTAAATGTTGATTTTTCCCTGATGACCTTGAAACAAAAATTCTCATAGGTTAGGGGCAAAGAAAAAGGTTTACTTGTGAATCAAAGAAAGAGGGAGAAATCAGGATGTTCATTCAGAGTACAAACACTTCTTTCTTGAACTCCGGTTAATCAACCCACTGCCATTCAGTGGATTCGGACTCATAGCTACCCCTTAGCGCAGGCTGGAACTTCCCTGTGGGTTTCCAAGATCTCTGACGATTCAGGAGAGCAAAAACTCTCATCTCGTGGTGTGGAGCAGCTGATCTTATGGTTAGCAGCCAGACAGGAAACCTACTAGAAGACAGAGTCAAGTGAAGGTTACTTGCAACCAAGCGTCCTGACCATTTTACAACCAGCTCAATGACTCCTGACTTACATGTTGCATTGTTACCAGCAGTTCCAAGTCGGGTTTATTGACTGAAATGCAATGTTTTAATACTATGAGGTAGGCTTTGCTGTTTATGCTATCTGTATAGTATCTAGCACTGATGGGCACTATTATGTTATACAACATTTATTTAATTTGTTAGTTTGGAAATGCATTTGTATGTCACAAAAGAATCCAAGTCTATTTCAGTTTTACTTTTGTTTATTTTTTATAGCCACTCAGACCAATATTTAGATATGATGGAATTTGGAGGGTTGATATAAAATATTTATAATCCAAAATGTATTATTATTTTAATATTGCTATTATTATTTTGATCCTCAGGCATCCAGCACCTGTTTGACACAGAATCCATTATTTATGTTAAGTAGAAAAAGCACAGCCAAGTTACACTTCTACTGTTAGAGTGAAGTAAAATAAAGCTAATGATTAAATCAATCATACTTCCAGATCGAAATCTAGAATTCTTTATTTTATTGTCTGTTCCAGGAACAAGGAGTCCTGCAGGCATAGTGGCTATTCATTGGGTTGGGATTCTGAAGGTCAGCAGGTCGAACACACCAGTTGCTCTGTGGGAGAAAGACAGGGCTTTCTAGTCCCAGTTACAATCTCAGAAACACAGGAGGCACTTCTACCCCATTCTATAGAGTAGAATGAGTCTGCATTGACTTGATGGCAGGGGTTTGTTTTGGTTTTAAATTATTATTCTAGGCACACAGGTCAAAAGCAATCACTATGTCCAAATACATAAAATAAGGTAAATTTTCCTCTCAAAGTGTGGTAAAAGTGGTATGTTTACTCACTGTCTAGAGTTTTACAGTTCCTAATAGTAAACATTATTTGTTATCGTTGATGCAGGTAGACATTAAGCGAATAACTTATGGACAGCTTTCTTATACCTCACCGCACAATCACTTCCCATTTGCATTTATATTTTGAGTTTCTTCATTAATGCCTAACCTTTAAATTCATTGCCCGGTGTGGCTGTTTTCTGAGATACATTTTCTTTCTCTAATATCATTAATTTGAATATTTATAGATCTTTCTTTGCACCTTTCCTTCCCATTATTTGACTGTATATAGGTGACCTTGAATTTGTCAGCTATCCATAACTCTTATACATAGCTTTGACTGAATTATTGTGGCCTCGCAATTTTTGACCTCTGCTTATGAATAGCTATTGGTAAAATAATATCTAAATTCTGCCATGCAGTGGGGCCCTTTTATGATTCTTGGTAAATTCCTAATCTGCTTCACATCTTTCTACTCACAGCTGAGCTGGCCGTGAGCAATCTTTTCTTCCCAGATGATTAGGTTCTGGGCTTTATGTGATGTTTCAAATGTTTCAGTGGCTTTTACTGGTTTTATTTTAGGGCTGGAATAGTATTTACTGATCTTGCAAGGGTGTTGTGTGAAAATTAATTAGTTAATGTTCACAAAGTACTTTGAAGATTAAAAGCTCAACATAAATGCTTATTATTATTTTATGCAAACCAAGAGCCGAGTTGGCCAGGCAAATGTGTTTCCCAGAGATGAAAGGATTATGCAACATCGAAAATTGTGGTTTAATATGCTAAGGTTGGCAAACAGGTTACTCAGGATTGCATATGTGGGAAATAGTCTCACTAGAAAATAAAATGTCCCATCAAGGCCTGGAAGAATATAATTTGCTAGAGCTATTGTTGTCTGCCAAGGGATCTAAGCGAAGATGAATATTCTTGTATGGTATTGGTATGATGATAAGGGTGACAAGTTTCTCAGGTAGAGATGAAAGGAAGAAGAAAGGTGGCACCTATACTACTTAAGATGCTTAGCCCCATTTGAGGGTACAATGGAGTGATGAGTGACTTGAATAACAGAGGGTCAATCTTAACACACCCATAAGGACTTCAGGTAAGGTCATAGCCACCTAGCAGAATCTGTTTGGAAATGCATGTCTTTATCTTGAATTCTATTGGAGAAGTTTAAATTGGTGCAGCCTTTCTGGAGTAGAAGTTGTAATATCTACCTCAGTGTTTAAAGGACATAGATCTTTAATCTAGCAATTTCCCTTCTAAGAATTCTTCTTTAAGAACATTTATTTGCTTACTGGTGTTGTTAACAATTGTAAAAACTTAAACAGTGTAAAAGATCAATAATAGGAGATTGATGACACACATTATGCTTCAATGGATGGCATATTATAAAGCCAATAAAATGGAATTCTAGATAGTTGTTTGTCAACAAGAAAAGGTAGTCAAATATAATAAGTTTTTTTTTAAAAAAACACAGCTGATAAATATATATCTTGAAGTGTAGATACTGGAGTGCTTTTGTTTTATCATCTTTCCTTACCCTCATTTTCTAATTTCCCTATTACTGGATATTTATTACTTTTATAATTTAGAAAACATATTTACATAACAAAGAAAATACATGTTTCCATCAGTGTTCATGGGGAGAGTGAGTCCATATTAAGTTCTTAAGAATGAATTTTCATATGAGGTTATCTCATTGTTAACCAGGCTTCATTTTGACTTAATTTTCTTGAACGTGTTAGGCTGCTTGTTTATCCTTGGTGCCCTTTATGAGCAACTTTGTCTGGGATCATGGTCACAACCCAGGGGAATGCTCTCTTTTTTTTGTCTCCACCTATCGCTCCTCACCTCTCACCCCTGCTGATGGGAGGGGGCTAAGGGTGGGACCTGGATCTGTTCCATGTCCATCGAAGCCCAATGCGGCAGTGATATCCTGGAGGGCAAAACTTTTGCCCAATAGAAAACAAGCCTAGTGGATAAAGTCTTATTGTCTTCCTTCAGATGCCCTTCCCTGAGATGCAGAAGCTGATAAACCTCTCCGAAGGCTCTCGTGTAGCACAGAGTAACCACTAGTCCTCCATACCCCCAGTGGTCAGTTCTGGAAACCTAAACCAAACTCACTGCCATCCAGTGGATGCCAACTTACAGTGCCCATGCTCTGCAAAGCACCCTTTTATTGTCTCTTCCTTTCTTCCCTGCCTCATTCCCCTTTTCTCACTTCTCTTTTCTTGAAAAAATAAAGTAATGGCATGAAAGCTTTGCCTTGGCTTTGCTTTTTGTGACTACCAAGCTGAGACAATGTGTGAGACTCATAAACAGATAAACACTGACCTTCACAGGTATCCTTGCCATCAAAGATACAGAAGTTCCACCATTCAGTTAAATATAAAATAGTAACAACTGACATTCCCAGAAAAGAGTCCTGGTAGTGCAGTCCATTACGCATTCCGTTGCTAACTAAAAGGTGGCTGGTTCAAGCCCATCAGAAGTCTGCTTCTTCGGTAGATTAGAGCCTTGGGCAGATCTCCTTCATGTTAGGGCAGTATGTTGGAATTTAGGGTCGGGGGGGGGGTTTGTATTTACTCAATGCCTTCTCCGTTCCAGACACGAGACATTATATCATTCAACTCTCATAGCAACATCAATATTTTATAATTGAATCAACTTTTGACTAGAGCAGTTAACAAACATGCCCAGAGCCACAAAACATGGAATCAACTTTGGTGAGTTCAATACCAAGACATAAGATGAGGCGCCAAAGAGTTTGTGAGAAAAAAATCCCAGTAACTTTCAATTCCATTTTCCCACAAACGTTCTGAAAGTTCTTTGTATATAATCTAAAAACATGAAGGATCAAGGATCCTAAGGGACATTTCCTATGGTAAGGCTTACATGGTTGTATTATGCAGTCATACCTAGGACACATACGGCATAAGTAAAGAGTGAAATATAGTGCTTAGTAGAATGCTAAATTGTGTGGCCCGGGGTATAAAGGCTCAAAAACTCAGAAGAGAAATCTGGTAGGCCAGAACGACTTCCGAGAATGCTGCACTAAAGTTGAATCGGAATAGATGGGTATGGTTTGGAGAAATGGTGGGAAGAGAGGAGCAAAGACAGAGAAATTGGTGGCTGAGAAAGGATTCACAGGTCATTGTTGTAAAACATAAGCAGGAAATCCGGAAAGAAAACAACCGCCATCTTTGTAAGATTAAGTAAATTGGGGGAGCGAAGGACCATATTATTGTGGGGTATTTTTTAAAAGAAAGCAGAAGTGTTTATTCTAACTGTGGAAGGAAAAGAGTCATTGAAATCTTCTAAGCAAGGGATAGAATGACTTTCAAAGGAAGATGTTCTGAAGACAAAATTTGGCTATTCTGTTCAGAGTCATAACATGCTGTCACATTGATGCAGTAGATGTTGCAGTAGATGTTAGAAGAATTTTGAATTTATAAATAAAACACCCAGACTATCAAGTTGATTCTAACTCATAGTAGCACCATGGCTTATAAAGTAACATTTCTCCATAGGTTTCGTTGGCTGTCTCTGTGGGAGCAGATAGCTGCATTTCTGTTGGTGGTGCTTCCAGGTGGGCTCAGGGCATCATCCATCTCAAGGATACTAGATGATGCCAAGTCATTTACACCACTAAGCGACTTTAAGTCAAACACACACACACACACGCACACACATGATCCACTACTTACAGAATGGCAGATTACAAATCTTCATTAAAAAAATTATGCACTAGAATCCTCTAGACGAGAGCTGCCTGTTGCAAGGATGCCTGCCTCTACAACAGTAATTACGTTTTTGCTAAGCACGTGAGGAAAGATGTTGGTCGAAGGTGCTGTCAAGTGGGTTCCAACTCATGGAGACCCTGTGTGAAACAGAATAAGACATTGCCTGGCCTGTGCCACCGCCGCAATTGTTCGTAGGTCTGAACTCATTGTTGCAGCCACTGTGCCAGTCCACCTCCTTGAGAGTCGTCTTCTTTCCCCCTGAAGCATGCTCCCTTTTTTAGATAACATGTCCAAAGTATGTGAAACCAAGTCTTGCTGTCCTTGCTTCTAGAGGATTCTGCCTGTTTTTCTTTCAAGACAGATTTGTTTGTTCTCTTGGCAGACCATGCTACTTCCGATATTCTTCATGAGCACCACAATTCAAACGCATGACTTCCTCTTCTGTCTTCCTTATTCAATATCCTACTTTCACAGGCATATGCGGTGACTGAAAATACCAGGACTTGGGTCAGGGAACCCCTTCGTCCTCAAAATGACACCTTTGCTTTGCAATGCTCTAAAGAGGGCTTGTGAAGAAGATGTACCCAAAGTAATACATCTTTTGACTCCTGCTTCCCTGAGCATTTATTGTGGATCCAAGTAAGACAAAACTCTAGACAGCTTCAGTTTTTCCCCCCTGCATTTATCATAATGTCACCTATCGGTCTAGTTGTGAGGATTTGCGCTTCTTTACGTGGAGTTGCAATCCATACTGAAGGCTGCCCTCCTTGATCCCCACCAGGAGTTGATGAAAGATAGCATTTACACATACATGCTTACTATGTGCTAAAGTCCTGTAATAAGTTTTTCCCCTCATTCAATTATTTTATCCATTCTGTTTCATTTACACTTAACAAAAATCATTTTCAGCAACTTGTCCAAAGTCAGCAGTTAAGAAATGGCGAGTTCAAATTCATCCTTGATTTATCTGAATCCCGACATTAAAATCCTCTCACTGTAGTCAACTTCCAAGACCTTTTCCCTGGCAAAGCTTGGGTTACCCAGATTCAACATCAGCACTTTTTTTTCTTCCTGCACGAGCATTCATGTGAAGAAATTAAATTTTCTGATGCTAGTTTATAGGGCCTTAGAAAACCTTACATCAATGTAGTTGACAGAAAAATCCCCCAGGTAAACTGATTTGGCATTCAGGGAATTTACTTCAGGAAATTTCCCATCATTCCTAAGCTAGAGAAAGAGAAAAAATAAAAAGTTGCCAACAGATTTATACAGACATATCTGTTCACAACAACAACAACAGACCTTGTAGGTAGGAAGTTGTATGAATAATAAATTAAGACATAGTAACAGCTTTTAAGAAAGCCAATCAGAGTTTTTCCACAGGAAGAACTCATGGGACAACAAAAAGGAGTACAAGCAAAGCAAATAATCTCGGAGATGTTCTTCCCACATGCATGGGATCTCCAGCCTTCCACGGAACGTGCTCCAGTAAGAATGACTTCTGTGCTTTCGTAGGTGGGTGTCGGTCTCTTGTCGTAACTTAAATGCTCTTGGGGAGATTTCTCAATCCAATAGGATAAAGTTGCATATTCATAATTACAGGTGCTTGCAATTTTAGCAATTAGGTATTCCTTTCTGTCTTCAAATAAAGGTTTTGGTGTCTTTATGAGTTTCTTATTAAAATGCAAGTACTCCCGGGGGGCAAAACACTTTGGATTCTTTTCAGATATTATGTTAAAAAAAGATCCAGTTTCACTTGGCTCATTTCAGCTAAGTTGACATCGGCTTCATTCAGTTGAGCCCATGCTATGTGCACAGAACTTTATCAGATCTTTCCTGCAGAAGGAACAGAGGAACCAGACGAGTATTAGTCCCCTATGCGTCAATATTTTAGCAAATATTGTAGAATTTGTGTGGCTGCCACAGTATTCAACCCTGCCACAAGTAGCCTGAGAGCATGCATAGGCAACATTTAACTGAATGACACAGCTATGTTCTTATAAATCTTTATTTGCAAAAGCAAACTGTGAATTGGAAAACTGATGCTTGCTCTTTGTAGTTGTTTTTGCCACGATACTGACTCTGACTCACAGCAAACCGCTAGAACATACTAGAGCTGCCACCTCGAGTTTCCAGGTTATAACGCGTCTAGGAGCACACGGCTGTTTTCCTCCCACAGAGCTGCTGGTCAGTTTGCACTAGTGACCTTTTTGATTAGCAGTTGAGCACTTTAACCATCAAGCCATCGGGGCTCCAACACCTAGTCTAAACACTTATAATTTAGTAAGGGATTTATTTAAGTTTGTCCTCTGATGAAACCAAACCTCAAAACGAATTTGTAGGACACCGGGCTTGACTAAGACATTATGAAATCACCTAGAACACTTAAAATACACAGAGAGGCCTAAATCATCACAACCTGTATCTTCCCAAACCTGGAAAATATTGCAGCTCAAATCTCAATGTCGGACCAGATCTGAATATTCGTTTTTTCACATTCTACCTTAGCATTTTCTTTTCCCTTGTGGGTTGAGCATCAGGCGGCTAACTGAAAGCTTGGCAGTTTGAACCTGCTTTGTGAGAGACAGATGAGGATGTCTGCTCCGATTAAGGTTTACAGCTTTGCAAACCCCAAGGAGCAGCTGAAGTCTGCCCTACAGCTGAAGTCTGCCCTACAGTGTCTCACTGACTTGACGGCAGTCCGTTTGTTTGGGCTTCATGCTTGAAGAGCAGCCCTATCAGGGGATAGTGGCTAGAATATTGGAACGGAATCCAAAGGCAGCTTGTGTCTTCATCTGGAAAAGGGGACTAAGCCTCGGGGAAATGATCATCGGGAGACTCGCAAAGAAAGTTTTCAAATGGAAAAGCTCTACTCAAATTCCAAGAATGAAATGTGAGGGAGATTGAGTACCTTTTTGCCTGTATTTCCAGTCGGATTTAGAGCGGATATGAGCAGGGAGCCATGTTGGGGGCCTCTGGAGCAGCAGTGGTGCCGGGGTGCTCTGGCAAACGTTCCTGTCACATGACGAAGTCTAGTCACACATCACCAGGGTCCTGGGCACTTTTCGCTCCTTGGGGAGGAAGTCGGGTGTGGAGAAGTGCTGTCCCGGTTCTTTCCAGGAAAGCGCAAACAGTCTCTTCTCATTTTGCCAGTTTGGTGCAAAGAGTGAGTCCCCACTGGTTAAATCATTTGCCTCTTTATTTTCTCAGAAAGAAGTGATCACTTTTCCACCTAAGGCATGTCACTTCAGGCACAGAGCAGACTGCGTACCAAGTGAGAAAACTGCACGTCATTGTAGACTGTTGGGCCAATTTGTGCTTCAAGTTGAGGGAGACACTGTGCCTCAGAGCCCTCATCCGGAACATGGGAGAAAGAGTCCCAATAGCAGAGACGTGCCACAAAGTTAGTACAGTAAACACGAGGTCCTCAGCACAAAGCTGGTGCTCAGTACACTCGTGTGTGAATGAAGCCTTGCGGGGAATAGGTTGGCATTTGAAGTCTCTGCAGGTCAAAGGCAGGATTCGGATGTTATTGTTTGACAGTGGAGCTCCAGGAGTGCAAGGACAGGCCTGGTCTATGTCTAAAATGGCTAGGTCCCAGAATGGACAGAAAAATAATCTGCCAAGATAGATGAAATCTCTTCATGAAGCCCTGTCCTTATACATGGAAGTTGCAAGGAGGGCTGCTGTCTGGGCAGGCAGCCTGTGCTACATGGCCAGAGTCCAATTCCCACTGGGTCTGCCCAGAAAATGCTCACCCAGAGGACTAGTTATCAACAGAAGCAGACTCCAGCCACAGCTGAAGGTCAGTGTCCAAGGAGGCAGGGCAGATGGGTAGACGATATTGCAGAAGAGGCTTCACCCTGACCTCCAGATGACCCGGAGTTTGATTTTCATTTGGAAAGAGAGTCAGTTTGGCATATTAACCTTGCTTGGTTGGTAATACCAATAAAGCTGGGGTGGGATGGGGCCTTGTGTCTTCCTCCGCTGAGAATTGAACATCAGGCCAAGGGTCAGGGAAAGCATCCAAATGACAAAGGAAAAGGCCTGCTTATTCATTCCCCCCTCTCCCTCTTTCTTCTAGCTTCGTTAGAAATGTGAGCTTTCTTTGTTGCTGTTTAGCTTTCTCATGTGCAGATTCCTACCCGACTTTCTCTCCATTGGAGACAGGAGACCCCAGTTCCTTCAGTCAACTGGAAGTTAGGTCTGAGACCTAGATTTTTAGTGGAAGTCTGAGCTGGTGATTACAGTACAGCACATGCCACCTCTCATGTACTCCCTTGGGTGAGCGAGTGCGTGCAAGTGCATTGGGGGGAGGGTGTTTTGTGGGCTGTTATTACACAGAATGAGTCAATGTTAGGGGCCCAAAAGCAGCAACCCACACAGAGGAACAAAGAAGGATGAAGTATCAGTCCTATGAATTAATACCAAGCCAGCCTCTCCGCCCATCTCACCTTTCCCAGTGGATAGAACCAGGAGTATATTAAATTGTAGGATAATTAAAATTCCCCAGGTAGACGAGGAAGATTAAAGGGTGGAAGACTGGGTCAACAGGCATTTGTTTCAAAATACAAGTGAGGTGTCAGCCTTGTAGTCATCAGAAAAAGAAAACCATGCTACTGGAAATCAATGATGTGTATTACTTCTCATTTCCTTCTTTTATCCTAAAATTTGGGAGCAAAACCCAGGCTAATATATATCATGTCACAGTCTGATAAAGGTGATTATTTGTGCTTTCTTTTCTTTTAGAATCCCACATTTCCACTTTCGAAGTCTACATTTAATCCTGAAAAGTGATAAGTCTCAGTGAGGCATGAAGCAAATAAACCCAGTTCATTCGAAGCTTAACATGGTTACGAAGCAAATCAGGACTAAGGAAGTATTAAGAGAAGACTTCTGCTTAAACTGCTGAGTGACTCTCTCATTGAAAGCACTGTACAACTCTTGAGATAAAAGGCCCTATTATGAATTTTCAAATTCTCATGTAATGTCGAATCAGAAAACTTGAGCTGCATCAGAATTAAAATCTAGACCGAGAAACATCCTTAGAAAGGCATGTGAAGAAAGCAGGGCAACAAGGATGTGTGCGGAAAGCCAGAGGGGGACGATAGGAAGCCACACAAGAGGTGCAAGCAATGGCTTTCCAGACCAGGGGACCACCGGGCTGTGTTTACTGGAGAGCATGCCAGGGTTCTTGTGAAAATAGTATTTGAGTTAGACGTCACTGATGAGAATTGGAAATTGAGGGAAGGATAGTAATTCCAGACGAGGAGCAGAGAAATGCATGAACTTTATTTGGTAAATGTCACATAGTCCGTTTTGGACAAAACACAGCGAAGGCAGATTGCTCATGTCAGTGTTTCTCAATCCTGACTGTGCAACAGACCCTTGGGGAGTTTTTTTTCTCTCTGTACTTTTATTGGGACTCTTACAGCTCTTATCATAATCCATACATTCATCCAGTGTGTCAAGCACATTTGCACATATGATGCCATCATCATTTTCAAAGCATTCTCTTCCCACTTGAGCCCCTGATATCAGTTCCCCATTTCTTTCCCTTCCCTCCCCCGCCTTCCCTCCCTCATGAACACTTGATAAGTTATAGATTATTATTTTCATATCTTACATCATCCTCTGTAACCCCTCACCCACTTTTCTGTTATTCGTCCCCCTGGGCAGGGGTTCTAGTTTGATTCTTGTGATTGATTCCCCCTCCCTTCCCTCTCCCTCCCCTAACCCTCCTGGTATCTCTACTCTCATTGTTGGCCCTCAGGGGCTTAATATATCCTGGATTCCCTGTGTTATAGGCTCTTATCTATAGCACTGTGTATGTTCTGGTCTAATCTGATTTGCAAGGTGGAATTGAGGTCATGATAGTGGGGGGAAGGAAGTACCAAAGAACTAGAGGAAAGTTGTGTTTCATTGGTGCTATATGGCACCCTGACTGGCTCATCTCTTCCTGGTGACCCCTCTGTGAGGGGATGTCCAATTGAATAAAGATGGACTTTGAGTCTCCACTTCATGCCATCCCTGCACCCCACTTCCCCCAGCCACATTGGGTATGATTTTGTTCTGATATCTGATCCCATTGACACCTCATTATCACACAGGCTGGTGTACTTTTTCCATGTCAACTCTGTTGCTTCTGAGCTAAAGGACTCTTGCTTACCTTCAAGCTGTTAAGACCCCAGATGCTATATCTTTTAATAGCCAGGCACCATCAGCTTTCTTCACCACATTTGCTTATGCATCCATTTTGTCTTCAGCGATTGCATCGGGAAGGTGAGCATCAGAATGCCAGATTGCTAGAACAAAGTGTTTGTGTATTGAGGGAGTACTTGAGTTGAGGCCCAATGTCCATCTGAAAACTTAATTCTTAATATATAGATATAAGTACATAGTTCTATTCCCCTCTCATTATATATGTATATAAATGTGTGTATATATATATTTACATGTGTACATGCCTGTATTTAGACCTCTATAAATGTCTTTTGCCTCCTGGATCTTTCCTCTATTTCTTTTTACTTTCCTCTTGTCCCACAATCATTTTCAGCCTTCATTTGGGTTTAGTAATTCCTTGCTGCTACATTGCCCTTGATTAAACCTCACTAGGTATCCTACACCCTTCTTTCCATTGATTTTATTTCACTTGTTGTTCCCTTGTCCCTTGATTGTACCCCCACACCCTCCACCCTTCGTTTCTCCCACCTCCCTTCTCCCTTGGGGAGTTTTTAACATTCCCAAAGCCCAGGCCAACTGACGCAGGAACACCAGAGGTGGAAACAGGCATCAGTATGTGTTAATACTCCCCAGGCGATTCCAAGGTGAGGAACCACGGCTCTGACGGATTGTTACAAGTAAAGTCCCTGATTCACAACTGGAGTAAAGGCTTTCAGCAGAGAGGTGGGTAATAGGGGCAGTCTGCAGGAAGGGATGTACAACTTTCCCAACCAACTAATTGGATCTATTTTTGACTAAGTCATCTTAAAAATCAATATGAAATGGTGAGTGGGTTGGAAAGGGGGAACCAATTACAAGGATCTACATGTGACCTCCTCCCTGGGGGATGGACAACAGAGAAGGGGGTGAAGGGAGACGCCGGATAGGGCAAGATATGACAAAATAATAATCTATAAATTATCAAGGGTTCATGAGGGAGTGGGGAGTGGGGAGGGAGGGGAAAAAAAAAGAGGACCTGATGCAAAGGGCTTAAGTGGAGAGCAAATGCTTTGAAAATGATAAGGGCAAAGAATGTATAGATGTGCTTTATACAATTGATGTATGCATATGTATGGATTGTGATAAGAGTTGTATGATCCCCTAATAAAATGTTAAAAAAAAAAAAACCAGAAACTTACAGGGGGCAAGAAACCTAAAAGATCCTGAATTATTATGGGTTTCTGTACAATTTTCAGGACAAAGTTTAATATGGCAGGCTTTTGATTGTTATCTCAGATCATTGTCTGGCCTCTGGAGACTTAGGTTTAAGGAGTGCTCACGCCATTTTCTAATAAGAGTCAAATGCCATGCCTAAACTGTTTGCACAAACAACATGCTTTATTTTGAATACCGGTTTTGCTCCTCAATGTCTGGAATTTTGTTAATGTGTCAGGTAGAAAATGTCTGTGTCACTAGCCCCTGAAAAACACCTTCGATGTTAAGTCTCTAATGAGCTTCCCTGGTAGATAACATTGCACATATTTTAGCCATCATATATTTATGTGATTAACCTCAGAATAGAATATTTAGGTCTTGCATAGATTCTAATGAGTCTCATGAGGAATTATGGTTGCTCCTGTTGATGCCAATGAAAGAAGAGTCTTGGACACTGGGGTTTAGAGTCTTCTTGACCTTACCCTGTGAGGCTTGCCCTTTGATGCTGGGCTGTGTATTCTTTTGCTGTCATCAATCACAGTGGTGAGTACTACTGTATGCCAAGCCCTTTGAGTCTTCCTAGTGACTCATTACCCTGGGAAGGGGGTGGTGGTGGTTGTAGACGCTCTTGACATAAGAAGGAAGGAAATGAAGACCATTGTTCTAGTCAGAAAGAACAGATGATCTAATGTCTGAGAGGAGTCGGTCTGTATATCCTTAAACAATCATAAGGGAGAAGGATATGAACTGGAATCATCTGTCCAGCTTTCTCACTTTTGAAGCTGTAGGCTGTGTTGTCGACCTCCTTTACACAGGTAAAAGGTGATCAGAGTGAAAAGAGCAAGTCACACAAACAAAACCTGAAAGAAGCAATTACCGAGGCTTTCTACCACTGTGACATTTGTTTTTTTTTTTCATGTCTAATTCCAACATAATAAAAGAAGCACATACGAAATCCTGAATTAAGAAGCAAGGAAAGGCTAATGAGGAAATGGGTGTGCTTTACCCATTGTGACTAACCTTCCCTTCACCTCCAACCATCGTCTTTTCCTGTAACTATTTTCCTGAATTGAGAGGTTGGGACAGCATGCAGCGCTTCTTCTTTTTCGTCGCTTCATGTTCCCACCCCATGCCGGCCCCTCTCCACCTCCCAGTGCTCCCACTCGCTCCCCTTCAACTGATCCACTCTGAGTACAATCTATTTTTTCTCTCACAGCTCCAAAACCTCTTTTCTCATGATTTTAGAAACAGTGTGTTCACCAGGGTTTTAACAAGTCTTCGGTGTCTTTTACCTCGAAACTGCTTTAAAAAAACTGGAAAATAGTGCTAAGACAATTGCCGAGCAAAACCTCATGTGTCAGATAGATCAGATGTATCAGAAGCATATATCTGATCATGTTCTGGCCGGTCTCTTTTTATTCTCCCCATATCAAGATTGTTTGAATCAAGTGCTGGACAACATAGTCTTTTGTATATAATCATTACAGAATACATTTTACAGATATAAATGTATATATTTACAACAAAAATACTATTATGCTTTAAAAATGAACACTAATTTCTTAATATCATAAACTATCCAATTTCTTGATTCTCAGAATTATTTTCTCATAAAAAATATAACACTAAACCAATCTCACCACCGTTGAGTCATTTCAGACTCAATAAAACAGAAGTTTGCAAAATTTTGATGTCCATCTAAAGAAGACATTTAATCTACAGGAATCACCTCCCTCACTTTATTTATCTTTCTTTGAAATGTATTTCTTGAAAGCAGAAGGTTATTTATTCTTTGGAGTTTCTCAAGTTCGGATCCTGTTAATTGTATTTCATGTTGTCATCCTCGTAAATTAGAGGGAGGACATAGAGAAGCTTGATCAAATTCAAGTTCAATTTTTTTTTCAACCCCCCTTTCTCAATTCAGGGCTGTGAAGCCAACTGCTGCTTCTTGCACTTGGCCTTCAGAGTAGTTGCTCACTGAACATCTATCTTCAGACGTCAGCCTTTCTGTCAGGTCTTTTTTCTTTTTAATTTCTTAAAAACAACACCAAAAAATCTTTCAATATCTCATAGCCATGAATCTGGGCAGACATTAGCTGCTTATTTCCTTTGGAGTAGAAATCTCCACGCAGCCTTGAAGGATCCGTTTGGAAAAGAATGGTACCTAAAGTGATAGAGAATCTTAACAACGAAGAGACATTTTATAAAGTAGTAAATGTAGGATGCTGAGAGTGCACAATTTTCTAATCGAATTCTGGAAAACACTGTGAAAGATCTGCAAATAATTTTGGGAAAACTTTTAACAAATGAAGGCAAAAAATGTTCTATATCCACTTTAAAACTAAAAAGAGAGATGTGGTAAGTAATGTTTCCTGACTTTATCTGACCATGAGACTACTCTGCTTCTAATGATAACTATTAATTCCCTCCCACCCACCCCCTGCCCCCATGTTCCATGGAACATATTTATGGTCCATTTTACTCTGTCTGAGAAGTAGCTCTGAGTCTGAATTGACTTGACGGCATTGAGTTTGATTTTAGCCTTTACCCTATTTGATTAGTCTGTGCAGAATAGATCTTGATTTGTTTAAAAATAATAATGAATTTTCAGCCCTCACAAGAGTTTGAGCCCATTTCAGTGTCATACTTCTGCTTGTGGCCTCACTTTATTTTCTCCCCTTTCTCTGCAGCCAGAGAGCCCCTGTGTTTTTCATTAGCCATCGACTCCCAACATAAAGATTATATATGAACATTGGACATTGAATAAGGAAGACTGAAGAAGAATTCATGCATTTGAATTGTCCTGGAGAAGAATATTGAAAGTATTATGAACTGCTACTAGGACAGACCTCTATGTCTTGGAAGAAGGATAGCCAGAAGACAAGGATGGGGACACTTTGTCTTACCTACTTTGGACATGTTGCCAGGAGAGATCAGCCCTTGGAGAAGGACATCATGCTCGGTGAAGTGGAGGGGCAGCGCAGGAGCAGAAGCTTCTCAGGGAGATGGCTTGACATCGTGGCTGCAACAGGGAGCTGAGGCACAGGAACAATCGTGAGGAGGGGGCAGCACCTGGCAGGGCTCCAGTCTGTTGTGCAGAGGGTAGCTATGATGCAGAACTGACTTGATGGTGCCCAACAGCGACAGTAACAACCACAACCTGATTGAGAGTGAAGAAATGATAATTAGCCGTTAGAAATGTGAAGGAATGTCTTATGAACAAGGAAGATTATTAACTTTTGATAAAGTTCTTGAGACAGCAGCAATTCATCTCAGGGTTTGACTAAGCTTTGTATCCCTATAGTTCTTACATGCCTTTCACATGTTCTGATGGGGTGGATCCTTTCTTCCTCAAGCTTGCACGTACTGAATACACTCTGGGCTGTGTTCTTGGACTGTGCGCGTATGAAAATGGATATGCCATGGGCCCTCCTCTGCTGGCATGCACTGTGGAAGGTGACACTGGCCTCACATAACAAGTCAAAATAGTGCAATAGTGCTTTGCAGTCTCTACTGTGATGCATTAAGCATACATGATCTTATGGGAGAATGATGACATTCCATTCGCATTGACCTTGTCATTCAGAATGCAGTGTAAGTTCTAAAGGCTCCGTGATCGTGTCTGCCACTTTTCTTATTGGAACCCAGTCAAGGTTAACAAAATTCTTACCTATGCCTACTTCAGAAACCACAGACTCCAGCCTTGGGAATCTGATAAAAATGAAATATTTCTCACATCTTGCTTTCCTGACATTGTTAGGGAAAATCACACAGTT
Organism: Tenrec ecaudatus; assembly: GCF_050624435.1. Lineage (NCBI taxonomy): Eukaryota > Metazoa > Chordata > Mammalia > Afrosoricida > Tenrecidae > Tenrec > Tenrec ecaudatus. The sequence goes on from NC_134531.1 coordinate 129,172,183, forward strand.
ACACACCATGTTCATTGTGAAGGGTAGTTTGATAACATCACGTTTGAGAGGCACAAAATAGCACTGGGGCCAATAGTCAAAAGTTCTTGTTGTAATTGCCAAAGGCAGACACTGTTATGTGAAACTTTCTAGCATACTTCTAATGGATTCCTCTCATGGGATGATGTGTTTGTATGTGTGCGTGCTTGGGTTTGTGTGGTGTGCATTATGTTGTGTGTGTATGTTGTATTGTGTGAACGTGCTGTGTGTTTTATATGCAAGGGGAGCTTTGGATTTATGAAAATTGGAGTGAGAATCTCCTCAGGAAGGAAACCCCTAACAGTGCTCCAGTGATGGGCCAGAGGTAAGCGTCATCAATGGTCAGTGAGTCTACTGCCTTAGAAGTCTTTCTCTTACTTTGTAGTCATGAACGGACTGTGTTCTTCTTCAGTCCTCGAGAGCTGGATCACAGCAAAACCCTTTACTTGCCGAGAGTGTCCAGGTGACTCTCATTTCACATACCCGGAGCAATGTGCTATGTCAAAACATAGAAACTTAGGGATCAAGCTTTTGAGAGAATTGTTAAAATTGAAGTGATAGCAAGCAAAAACAATTCTGATTTCGTGTCACATATAATAAAACTCCTTCTTTTGCTAAAAACGGAAGGGTGTTTAGCTTCTCCCTATCAATAACTCAACAAAAATTTCTGTAGGCTCCAGTATATGGAGTTTTCTTTACACTCAAGTACACACCTATAAAATTCACATATCCGCAAAATAGAGCTGGTGTATACAGCTGATTTCATGGTGGTCCCAAAGGCTTATGATTATGAGTGAAAATGAGTCTTAGTTGATTGTACCGGGCTGAGAATGCTAATTGGGTATTTATGTCTTTATCTCAGGTGGGAATTCAATTGTATTTTAGAGATGACTTAATTGCAAGAAATAAAACTTATGTCATGTTTCCAGTGGGGGTAGAATAGACAATCTAACCATAGATTTACTTGTTGGCCAAGTTTCCATGGGTGGAATGGCCTATAAGAAATGAATGTGCACTGTGAAAGAGGGGGAGTGCATGATGGGGACCCAATGCCCACTTGTAGAGAGCTGAACACCCCTTCCAGAGGGGTAGTGAGGAGGAGATGGGCCACACAGGTTTCAGTGTAACAACAATGAAACTCAAAACCTTCCTCTAGTTCTGAACGCTTCCTCCCCTCCCAATCATCATGACCCCAATCCTACCTTGCCTTGCGGACCTGGTTGTACCAGAGGATGTACAGCGGTGCAGTGGGGATCTGGAGGCACAGGGAATCTAGGACAGATGAACCCTTCAACACCAGCAATGGGAGTGGCGACACCAGGAGGGAAGGGCATGTAGAAAGGGAGAACCGATCTCGGAGATCTATGTGTAACCTCCTCTCTGGGAGATTGTCAAGGGGGAGGCGGGTGAGGGGAGACGCCGGGGAGTGTAAGATAAGATATAATAATTATTTATAAACTATCAAGGGACCAGGGGTGGGATCGGGGAGGGAGGGGGATGGGGGGAAAAAAAGGGAAACCGAGCTGATTCCAGAAACCCAAGTGGAAGGTGAATTATGAGTGACGAGTGCAACGAATGTATAAGGGTGCTTTGCTCATTTGATGTATGTACAGATTGTGATAAGAGCCTTATGAGCCCCAATAAAAAGATTAAAAAAAAAAGAAAATGATTAGGGCAAAGAATATACGGATGTGCTTTATACAATTGATGTATGTATATGTATATGTATGGATTGTGATAAGAGTTGTATGAGCCCCTAATAAAATGTAAAAAAAAAGAAAAAGAAATGAATGTGGTGGATGGAATGTTAAGTTTACAGAAATATTCGTTTAATGCATATCATTTTGGGGACAGATATAACCAACCAATCATTTTGTCTGATCCTTTTATATTGCAATTTCAATAAAGCAAAGCACTTTGATCAGTACTATCTTATTGTAGCTGACTTTCACAGCACACTTAGAAAGGAAGTAGAGGAGGTGGCACTCTCCTTACTGGCGAATGAGAAACCCAGGTTCCTGACCCTAAGAGAATTCCCCAAAATCTGACCGTGAGGATTTAGAAGAGCTGAGCCTTAATCCTCAGGCTCCGGTTTCCAGTGCTTTTTCCACATGACCTCTTGACTTTTCCTGGGCAACTGGCTTTCAAATGTGCAGCCTGCCCAGTTGGTATGCGTGCAGAATTCAAGTGAACCTACAAGCAACAGAATCATCCAACAAGAGGACTGACCCAAATAGACACAGCTATATACCCATGTGGGCAGGGAGCCCAGAATGTGTCTCCTCTCAGGCAGACAGACAGGAATCTCCCTGGAGACTGGCCAGGAGGCCAGAAGTTCTCCCAGAGGGTCAAGAGGGCTGCCAGGAGGAATCTATAATGATTCCATTTTAGGTTTAAAGGACATTATAATCGCAGCAGGAGTCCCTAGTACTATGTATGATCCTGACACAAATGCACATATCTCAGCTTCTGTCCTAGAGGGATGGTATTTTGCTGGGAAGGGTGAATCTATAGGCAGCTTTCTAGTTTTAACTCTCAGTCAAGCAAGTGGACATAAACCAGTCAGGAGTTTATGTAGGTGACAGGTGCTTCTAGATCTTTGCTGATTGCACTACAGCTGAGTCATCAATCTGGACATTAGTCTTGGTTCATCTGCTCTTCCATAACATGTTTGAATTTTCCCTACAACTGAGTGTGGCGAAGGCTGCGAATTATCGACTCAGCACTCACCCTCCCTCCTTCCCAAGGCACGGGAACCGGTTTCACAGAGAACACTGAAGGCAATTAAAAGACCTTTGTCTACACTCTGTTTTGTGTTGTTGTTTTTACCTTGAAAAGGCAGTATGTTTTGGTCAATAAAAGACCACAGAAGTATTGTATAGAAATTCTTGAAGGGTCTTTTAAGGGAAAAAAAAAACTTGATTTATTTTCTTGCGGCCTGGAATGTAGTTGTGATGATGTGGGTCTAGAAGTTACGTTGTAAGCATGATGCCAAGGTGACATCTGGGGGCTTTAGGACTACAGGACAGGATGACGCTTGAGTCATCAAACACACCATCGAGTTGCGCTAACAACTCTGATCTCTAGGGTCGTTTTATATGAAGGAAATAAGCTTCTATAAACCACTATGGTTTGGGGTCTTTGATTGTATTACATTGAGACCATATGCTTAAAGATACATGGATGGATACATGGTGATAGAAAGGATTGAAATAGTGGCAAAAATGGAGCTTAAAATATCTTTAAGAGATAAAGGAAGAAGAAATAATTTGAGGTGGTATGAAGATGAAACAAAAAGAGAATAAGCAAGCCATGTAGTTGGGTTGTATTTTAATATTGACCATAGTTTTATTCTCTTACCCTTGGCCCTATATGATGCAACTAGTTTCTTAAAGTGACCATTTGCTGTGGTTCTTTGGAAAAACAACTTGGCACATTCCCCTCCTAGTCCCTGAGGTGTTACTTTGGCCCTCCTTTTCTACCTCAGAGGTTTGTAACTTTTGTCCAAATTGATTGACATTTCCTGGACAAGCCTCTCTTGCTTTTTGCTTCTGGGCTGCCCTGTGATGAGTGTGTATCTTGTAGAGGCTTATCAACATGCTATGCAAATGAAGGATCAAGAGAGAGGATTGGTCAGTTTGTAGCTCTGGTCGGAGGACCATGACTTGAAATTGTTCAGAAAGTCGCTCACATATACAGTTAGCCCCAGAGAGTTTAGGAGGTGGGAAGAAAAGGAAACAAAGGAGAAAGGCAAGCAGAAGGAGGAAACAGAAAGGGGGAGAGGGAGCAGGGGAAAGGGAGAAAGTGGGGAAGGAAAAGGAGATGGAGAAAGAGAGACACCTTTTAAAAACTGTGAGTAGTCAAAGACTCTAACACTGAAGACAGTGAGAGGCCCAGAAGGACCCTGAAACAAAGTAGATTGCGATGGCAGGGAGACTGAAGGAGAAGTCTGTTTTCCGGGAGCTGAGAGAAGCCTGTCTTCAAGAGGCTATGGGAAGCTTGTCCTCGGGGTGCTGGAACATGGAGGAGGTCCAAGAGAGGAACCAGGTTGTTTGCTTGCTTGGTTGAGAAGAGTTGAGAGATCTCCTGCACTGGATGGAGGAATGTTTCCTTCCAGACTGCCTACATGTGTAAGATCCCGAGTTTTACTTTGTGATTTCCCTAATACCCTACCTAACTATAAACACTGAAACACAAGGGGGTTACGTTAAGGACTAAGCATGCCTGGCCCAAGCCATGGAATGCTCAGTCACCTCACAGGCATGTGCAAGTTGGACATTGCATAAGGAAGACTGAGGGAACTGAAGCTTTTAATGATGGTGCTGGTGGAGAATACTGAAAGTACCATGGACTGCCACAAGGACAAACAAAGCCGCCCTTGAAGGACAGCCAGAATCATTCTGAGAAGCAAGAGTGGCCAGACTTATCTCGTGTACTTTGGACATCCTCTCAAGGGAGACCAGTCCCTGAAAAGACATTATGCTTGGTAAAGTAGAGGGGCAGTGAGAAAGAGAAAATCCCTAGAGATGTATTGACATAGTGGCTGCAACAATGGGTTCAGATCAACAATTGTGAGGATGGTGCAGTGTTTTGTTCTACTGTACACAGGGTCACTGTGAATCAGAACCAATTTGGTGGCACCTTCCAATAACAATGCCAGTATAGTTTGTGAAATATGTGAGATGTTACAGTGAATTACAGAACCAAAACAGGGAAGGGGGAAGTGCTGAACAGGGGGAAATTGTCATGTCACAGGTGGAGTAATAGAGCAGCTCAGACAATGTGGAAATTTGGAATGTATTTGACCTCAGGAGCTCATCATTAATACATTATAGCAGCAATGTCATTTCCTCAATTTAATGTTATATTCTAATAAGCTGATAACAGTGAAGGAGATTAAAAAGAAAAACGATTGACCATCTAGTAATCTCAAGGGAAGGCCTATATCAAATACAGATAGGTTTCATGGCTCTGTCAAAAAAGCATAGGCGTAACCACAAGGTTTGAGGTTCAATCACGCCATTAATTCCATGGGTTAAAGAAGAGGTTATCTGCTCCCACAGAGATTAGCAGCTCCAGAAACTGTATGTAGGACTGCTATGATTAGGAATTGGTTCAATGGCAGTTGTCTTGGTTTTCAAATTTGAAAGACAAGGGAACAAAATGGCGAACTGAGCATGTGACCTCTGTACCAAGGGCATGGGAAGGAAATGGGCTGAGCAGGTGATTGCAGAGTGGAGTGGAAGTGGAGGACAGAATATGAGGAATAACATCCCAATTCATTTAGGGCTGTGGCTGGTAATACAAGGTCATAACAATTTGGCTTTTTCTCTGCCCTTGGTATGATAAAAAAGCTCTTACCTGGTCAATTGAGTTTCCAAATCACACCTCCCCAGACCCTGTGTGTGTGTGTGTGTGTGTGTGTTTTCAGAGAGATATTCGTTTCTTTTACCATATGGGTGTAGAAGTAACCTGGATTTATTCCGAACTGTTTAGTTTTTCTCTTTTTAGCAAGATCCATATGTATGATTCACTTTTATTTCTCTAGCCAGTGTCTACCTGTCTGGTCTCAGGGGTCTGACTCACCTGTTACCACAGTAAGCAATACAGCCCAGGGCATTCTTTCGTCCACTGATTGCTAAGGATCATGGAACATCATATTTAATAAAACCAAACCTGTTCCCCCAAGGCAGTAGGTATGTATTACTTTGCCTGCATAGCATTCAATTTTTATTTAAGGAACTATTTTTATTTTCTCACCAACCACAGAGGTCTTTGACTCTTCTGTTCTTCGTCCCTTCACTTTTTGTTCACAAGAGTGATTATTTCATCCACACCAACCACTAATACTTGCTTATTTGTGTTGTAAAAATTTACAATCAGATGAAGTCGTACATTTTTGGTGGCAGAGCTGGGAAGATGTGCACAATTGAAAACAATAGTTTCAGCCTTAAGGAGAGCGAGGGCCTTTGGCCACCCACTGAGAGGAGACACCAGGTTCTGCTGAGTGCTGGCTCCTGTTAACTCGGGGCTTTACACCAGTCTTCAGAATCCCTCCTGGTTAGTGCCTACACTGGGATGTCTATCATCAAAGACTTTCTTTCTTTCTTTCATTTTAATAAATCATTTCAGTGGGGGTTCTTACAGCTCTTATAACAACCATACATCAATTGTATAAAGCACATTTTTATATATGTTGCCATCATCATTTTTTAAAATTCATTTTATTGGGGGCTCGCACAATTCTTATCACAATCCATACACACATCCATTGTGTCAAGCACATATATACATTTTTGCCATCACCATTCTCAAAATATTTGCCTTCTATTTCAGCCCTTAATATTGACTGCTCATTTATCCCCTCCCTCCCACTCCCCCTCTCTCATGAACCCTTCATAATTCATAAATTATTATTATGTCATATCTTTCCCTGTTCGACGTCTCCCCCCGCCCTCTTCTCTGCTGTCCACCTCCCAGGGGGCAGGCTATACGTAGATTCTTATAATCGGTTCCCCCTTTCTACCTCACATTCCCTCCACTCTCCAACCATTGCCACTCTCACCTCTGGTCCTGAAGGAGTCATCTGTCCTGGATTCCCTGTGTTTCCAGTTGCTATCTGTACCAATGTACATCCTCTGGTCTAGCCAGATTTGTAAGGTAGTATTGGGATCATGATAGTGGGGCTGGGGGAGGAAGCATTTAAGAATTAGAGGAAAGTTATATGTTCCATCGTTGCTCCTCCCCACAACCCTTCAGTAAGGGGGTATCTGGTTGCCTACCGATGGGCTTTGAGTCTCTACTCTGCACTCACCCACATTTACAATGATATTATTTTTTGTTCTTTGATGCTTGATACCTGATCGCTTTAACAGGTCCTGGTCACACAGGCTGGTGTGCTTTTTCCATGTGGGCTTTGATGCTTCTGAACTAAATGGCTGCTTGTTTATCTTCCAGCCTGTAAAACCCCAGATGCTATATCTGTTGATAGCCAGGCACCATGAGCTTTCTTCACCACATTTGCTTATGCACACATTTTTCTTCAATAATTGTGTTGGGGAGGTATGCATCCTGGAATGCCAATTTAATAGAACAATGTGTTCTTGCATTGAGTAAGTGCTTGAGTAGAGGCCCAATATCCATCTGCTGCCTTAATACTAAACCTCTAAATATATACACATAGATCTTTTCCCCCACACTCTTATATAGACATATTTACGTATGTACGTTCCAGTCTTTAGACCTCTATAAATACCCCTTGTCACCTAGTTCTTTCCTCTATTTCCTTTTACATTCCTCTTGTCCCACTATCATGCTCAGCCTTCATTTGGGTTTCAGTAATTTCTCTCGGTTACATTGCCCTTGCTGAGTCCCTACCAGGCCTCTCATACCCTCTTTGCTACTGATTTTGGATCACTTGTTGCTCTCCTGTCCCTGGATTAGTCAGCACCACCTCCTTACCCCGCCTCCCCCCACTCCCATGTCCCTCTGGAACCACTGGTCCCATTGTTTTCTCCTCCAGACTATTCATCCAGTCTATCTTATCTAGTTAGATCTGTAGAGATAATAATATGCACCAGAAGTCTAGTTATAGCAAGACAGGCGATGAGTGAGAACACAGCAGCCATCATCATTTCTAGAGCTTTTATTTTTTTTCTATTTGAGCTCTTGGCAGCAGCTCCTTTTTTTCCCCTCCATCTCCCATCCTCATGAACCCTAGATAATTTATAAATTATTTTAATTTTCATGATATACTCAGTCTACTGTCTCCCTTCACCCATGTTTTTGTTGTTCGTCTCCCTGGGGAGTCAAGTGGGGGAGGGTGTAGGTCTATCATTGCAATTGTTTTCCCGTTTCTGGTCCTTCTTCCACCACCTTCCTCTTACCCTCAAGGTATTGCTACTCTCATGATTATTGGTCTTAAGAGGTTTATCTGTCCTGGATTTTGTGTGTCCAGAGCTCTTATCTCTATTAGTGTACATGCTCTGGTCTAGCTAGATTTGTAAGATAGAACTGGGGTCATGATAGTGGAGTGGGGGTGGGGGGAAGAACAAGAGAAATGTGTTTGTCAGTGCTATACTGCACCCTGACTGGTTCATCCCTTCCTTTTGACCCTTTTGTGAGGAGATGCCCAATTATTTACAGATGGCCTTTGGGCCCCCATTCTGACCCCCTCATTTGCATCAATATGGTTGTTTGTTTTGTGTGTTCTAATGCCTGATACCTGATCCCATGGACACCTCATGATCACACAGGTTGATATGTTTCTTCCATGTGGGATTTGTTGCTTCCCTGCTATATGGCTGATTGTTTAATTTCAAGGCTTTAAGATGTCAGATCTTTTGATAGCGGGGCACCATCAGCTTTCTTCAGCACATTAGCTTATGTACCCATTTTGTCTTCAGCGATTGTGTCAGAAAGGTGAGCATCAGAGAATGGCAGGAGTTTAGAACAAAGTGTTTTTGCACTGAGGGAGGACTTGAGTAGAGGCCCAATGTCCATCTGCTACCTCAATACTTAACCTATAAATATATAGACCTATATCCCTATCGCTATATATTAATATATTCACATATATACAAGCCTATGTTTATACCTCTATAAATGTCTTTTGCTCGCTAGTTTATTTTTTATATGTAAACTAATTGCCCTAAACTTTATTTGTTAACAAAAGATCCCCAACTGAGTTAATGGGACTCAAAGCAAAGCAAATATTCATGGGTTGAAACCTGCCTGGAGAAGCATGTGAAGAGGCTTAGCATGAATTCCTGGCCTCCTCCTTTTTGGTGAATTCCTGACTTGCTTCTTACTGGCGGCAGAATACTGGAATTACCTTCATTTGGGAAAATAAAATATTAGACAAGGAAATCGTTGGCTACTGCAGTTCAGCTTGTGTCTGTAAATAGTTTGAGCGATTGTTCTCTTTCTCCATGAAGCCCACTCAGTCTGCATCCCACTTCTAAAACCTTTGTTTACTTAGAAAGAACACACATATATGCAATTTCTTACTATACTTTTAATAATCTTCCAATATGAGGATCATCTAGCTTGAGGGAATCCCCAGAAGAAATAGACTAATTTTGGTTGTATTAGTTGAGAATTCAAACAAGATTAGTCTATCTCAACAAATACCATGGAAATCACCATTACGCTTCTCCAAAGATAGACTTCAGTATAAGTGGACCTGCAAACTTCACAAGTTGTGGTGTTGTTGGTACGTATGTTTGCTTTGGTAACTTCATTATAAATGAAATGAATTGCATCCAGATTAAGATTTACTTTACTGAGTTTTCTTTCAAATTCATGATTCTAGGAGAGTTTTTTTAAAAAAAGAAACATCAAATACCGGTGGGTGGTCAGTGAGTGAAACTATATTAATAACTATTGTAAAGTCCTGAAATAAATGGTCAGTCTACAAACAGCTATCTACATCTCCAGGGTTACCAGGTTAAAATGTGTATTTTAGCCTGAATAGTAAATGTGATACCTTGAACTTAAAATATTTTTGATCATGATGAAGCTTACACATTATACCCCCCCTCCCCATTTTTCTCTCACACATGCTCTCATATCCTCCTGGTTGTAATTTCAGCAGCCCCGTATTCCCAACATCAAATGGAGGTTAAGTACCATGTTATTTAAACAAGATGAGGGTATTTGATAATGACTGAGTAAGGAAAGTGGAGGAGGAATAAAATGGGGAGGAACAGTGACTCCCAGCAGCAGGGCATGAACAGAAATGTCTCCACAACAAGGTCTACTCAGTAAAAACACTGCTGCTGTAACATTATACTTCATCTTTCTAAATTTTTATGTTTCCCATTTTGGAAAACAACTATGTCTAGTATATAATTTCACCCTTTTATTATGACATTTGAGAAAGTAGCCAAGACTGGTTAGCTTTAATTACCCCCATCAAGTTATTTTAGATGTCAGTTTCTACAAGTCATTCACAAATGGGCAGATGGCAGAAACATGTGATTCTAGAAATGGCCAGGCTTGGTAGGGAAAAAATGACACCCCTCTTCAGTGTTTGTGGTGTTGTGAATACATATCTGTATGCTTGCTTTGGTGATCTCACCGTGTGGCTTCAGAAAAACCATCAGCTCATTTGTTTTCTCATTCATTAAATAAAGTTAAAAACCTGACCCAGCTTAACATTTTCCACCAGAGATAATAGAATCATGGATGTTAGAATGATCTTGAATTGGCCACTCGCTGTTATTTTCTTCCTGGTGCTATCTTGAAGATGAATTGGAAATTTAGATGCATACTGATTTCATGAGCTCATCGGAATGCACCAGATGGAGATATGGAGTTTATATTCTGAAAGTCTGCATTCTGTAATGTTCTTGCTTTGGTAATGATCTACTGCACAACTTTGCATGCATTCAGAATGCGTCACATTTGGATGCCTTTGGTACTAGTGTAAACCCTTAGCTACGGCCCAAACACAGACAAGGATTTTTCTCTATTATGGGCCAGGCTGTGGATAAAGAAAAAAATAAACATAGATTTAAATACAAATAAGATTTAAATTAAAATAAGAACAAAATACTGAAAAATCTTAAAAGCTTAAAACCATACATATCTAAAAGAGGATTTGTGGCAGTTACATAATTTCATGCCAACTTGAAGATACATCAAATATAGGTGTGGCGTCTAGCCTGTCAGCCTGTCAACTAGGTCACAGCAGGATGGCGCCTCCTTGTGGGCGTGGTCTTCTCATAAGGAGGGTCTTGGGAACAACCCCCCCTCCCCACATCCTGCTTTCGTCTTCCTGATGGCCGACGCTGGTTGTTGCCAGAGCCCTGCAACCGCCATGGACCCACATGTGAGCATTCGACTCGCCAGCCGACGAGGTAACCTGCAACAGTGTCATGGACATTGGCAGAAAAGACCATACTCCTGGGCCAGAAATAGAGGACCATTTCTGATTCACGATGCTAGCAGTGTCCAGAAGGGTAGCGCTTGCCTCAGTTCCCACCATGGCCGTGCAAATGTGCACACGTGGTGACTTTTGTTAAAGGGAGGAAGACTGAGGTTAGGGAGCCTGGATCTTTGCTAGTGGGTGGAAAGTCTGCTTGAACGTCGCTGCAGATGAGACAACAAACAAACAAACAAACTTGATTTTACAGGACAGTAAATAAACTTACTTAAAAAATTTTTTTTGTGAGACTCTACCTTCCCAGGCTCTTTGTTATACAGACATCCTTGGAAATACAGCTTAAGAAAAGACAATCCGTGCATCTGTTTGGAAGATGTATAGAAACACGAGAACCAGAGAACTGCATCCAAAAGGTGCAGTGTATAGATATGTAAGGGTTTTCTTTTCTTTTTTAAAGACTAAACTACGCTAACTTGGATTTAGCTTTGGTGCATCACTTTTGAAAATGTAGCCTTGTTAAGAAAAACTAAGTTACTTCTGGTTTATAAACCTCCATTTGTTAAAAATTCTTTCAATACTGTTTTTGACCATTCCACTCAGGTGTAAAGATATTGTAGCAAACACTTATTATAATACTTTTGCTCACCAATTAATTTTATAAACATATCAAGTAAATTCATGTATCTAGCCCTCTAGGTATAAGGTTTTATATTTCTATAGGTATAGAATTGAGTCAAGGAAACCAAATCGACCCACATCACATGGCTAGAGATGGAATTCTGAACAGTCATTTCCAGAATAGGGCTGCTTAACTCCTAGGCTATCCTACCTCTCTATTTTCTAAGTTCATGGAGCTCTTTCAGATCCTGTGGTTTATGTATCAATCATCCAACTTATCCAAAGTTTATCCAGCCCTTGTCCTAGAGCACAGTCTCTCTCTCAGCTCAGCTGCCAAGCTTTTGGGGGACCATCTGCCCACTCCCAACCACTTCAGAGCATTTTTCTGGGGAGTCAGAAATCTCAGCTGTCATTCCTAAACTGGGCTTTTGGGCGGGCATCTATCTGGATGAGTTCTACTCTGAACCTCTCCACCAAAATTGCCCTCAGCGATTGCTTTTCTATTACTCAGGATCCAAATAAAAACATGATTTGAATCTCAGCCCAGCTACTTACTAACTGTCTGATCTTCAGCAACTTGGCCTCTCTGTATCCCAATTTCTGTTTCTCTGAAGTGCAGATTCTATTCCTCAGTGGGTTGGTGTAAAGGTTAAATGAGCTAATTTAGAGCTGGCAGGTAAAAGTGTTGCATAGAGTGTTTGTTAACATATTGTTATCTTTGAGGGGCATGGCAGGAAAATAGTTTAAGGGTATAGTATGAGAGGGTACCCCTGAAAAATGGATTTTCCCCCAAAGCTATGTATGTATGTATGTATTTATTTATTACAAAACAACCATATCACCATCAAGGTATTCTCCATTACACTTAATACATTTGTCCCATTCTTGGATACAGTTTTAAAACTCATCTGTTTGGATGGCTGGCAGCCTCATCATTTTTATCTTCATCTCTTCTTCATCACCAAATCACATGTCCTTTCATGTCCCTCTGCATTCACAGAAACAAAAAGAAGTCACACAGACCTAAGTCTGGTGAGTAAGGTGGGTGGGGCAAGAGAAGCATGCTGTTTTTTTCTCTTTTTTTTGCTAAAAACTGGTGCACTGAGATGGCTGTGTGAGCAGGTGCATTATTGTGGTGGCAAAGCCAGTCCCTCATCTGCCACAACTGAGGCCATTATGGTTGCACACTGTTATCCAATCTTTCCAGAACCTCTAAATAGAAAGCTTGATTAAGAGTCTGACCTGGTCGAATGAACTCCGAAAGTCAACATTTTTGTCCGTTAGGGAAGTTGACCGATGTCCAGAATGAGGTTTGTCATCAATCGACATTTCGCCTCTTTTGAAATGAGAAAGTCACTCACACACTTGAGTTTTCCCCATAACACTGTCCTTATAAGCTGTGTTCAACATCACAGCAGTTTCTGCAGCTTTTTTCCTGAGCAGGAAACAGAATTTCACAGCTGCATGCTGTTCTTTTAAATCAGCCATCACAAAAAATGAGGTTCAAGCAAGAGTGCTTTTTACACTAACCTCACTGTGACCAGAGAGAACCTTCCTGGGTGCCGACACTGGGTGCACTGCCTCAGATTGAGTTGCTCGATGCTCACCTAGTGGGAAAAACCTATACTAGGAGAACTCCACCCAGTGGAGCTTATTCTTTTTCTTTTGTGTGTGTGTGGTAGCCCTTCATATTAACAGAAATTTATAAGACATAAACTATATTCTAAAGATGTGGCAGAGTCTATATTGATATGTTTAAGTTTTCCACCATAAAAATTGAGTCTGCACAGTTTAGTTCAATTTAGTTATAGAGAAATAAAGACATTTTCTTCTGTATTTCTATGGATCGCTATGATTGATTGTGATGTTCTCCTTGTGGTTTGGAACTTCTCAATTTGGTAAGTGGAATTTTAGAAAACAGTGCTGCTTTCTAATTCTTCCTCTCCTATTTTGGTACATTATTGCTATGACATACTTCCTGAAGGTTTTGATCCTTTCACAGGACATCGTCAGACACCTACCAACATCTAATCTACACTTGCCTTACATTCCAAGAGTTGTCTTTTACCATCAAGCTCTAATGGCGTGGTTAATTCCTGTTAGACTGCTAGCCACTCATGCCTTAGAAGAAAGTTGAGGCTTTTCCCTTCTGTAAAGGTTTACAGCGTCGGAAACCAGAGGGAGCAACTTCACTCTGTTCTGTACAGTGCTGTGAATCGAAATTGACTTGATGGAAGTGAGTTCAGTTTTGAGGTTGGATTGACTGATTGAATTCATAGTTAATTTCTGATGGAAAAATAGTAGCTTCTTTGGCTGGCACACATTCTACCCACTGAATGATTTAAGGCATTTTGTTTGTAGACATTTAAAGCCAAACTTATGCAAGTGAAATAACAATGCCCTCTCTATTACTTAGCTTTTTCATTGGACAGCATAGCCTTTTGGATTTTCTCTACTCTATATTTATGATATAGATATAGTTTCTCCATTTATTTCTTTGTTCTGGCTTTATATCTCTTCCTTTTCGGGCTATCTATGGCTGTTATAGACCCAATTGGTTCAGCAACACTGGTATCAAGGAAGAGACAGGAAAGACAAACTCTCAGATATTTTCTTAAACTATTTTATCTTCTTAAAGCATCTCAGATTCTGAAGAACTTTAGCACGTGTTTTTGAAAGCACTGAACACTGCTGACTCTAATAATGAAAACCCAGCCATTACTTCCTGTGTCTGTTTGGGCTTGCTAAGAAAATCATGTGATGTCATTGAATCAATTTTCTGTTTTGTTTTTTTAATTTTTCTCCTGCAAGCAGGGACAGCATTAGGGGGAGGTACGAGTGAATAGAGGGGCACTTTCCTTGCGTGTAAAATTAAGAGGGTGCCAAAATTTCAATAAATAAGGTATTATATAATATCTTACTGCAATATTAAAAAGATAAGGACTAATTTAAAATCTACTTGATGCATAAGATGTTAGAATGTTAAACACAGGATTGGAATCATGGTTTTCCCTTTGTCTCAGGTTTCCATGTGGGCACGATGCCTTCTTTCTCCATTATCCGGTTCTGGAGACTGTTCTGAGTGTGTGTGGTCACATGGATAAGAGTGAGAGACAGTCTAGCACTGATGTTTCAGCGGATAACATTTTTTTCATTTTAGTGATTTTTTTTCTGTTACTAGATTATTCTTTGTGATTGCACTTGAAGAGCAAGTTCTTGATCTTTTGCTGGTAACGAGACTGTTTCCATCATTCTCTTTGTCCTACTAAACTAAAGCAATCAACGTGGTTTTGTTAGGAGCATTTGTACTGTCTTCTTATTGTGGAACAGATATAACCTTTCCCCCTTGTTCTTCCTGAAATAGGAAAAAGGACCTGTCCTTGACCAAGGAATGTGTTCCGGCCAAGCTGGAAACTAAAGTAAACTAAATTAAACACGCTATGAATTGCTCTTTGATATTGAGAGCCAGTGAAGCAGACAATGTATTGGGCACAATAATATTGACCTAACATGATTTCTTAAAGCTTAAACAAACCAGAGTGTAAACTTAGTGGAAAAGTGGCTTTAAAAACTTGGGTTTGTCACTAAGATTATTAAACCTGATGTCTCGGGTTGCCCGGGCCAGACTGTGGCCAGACTACAGGGCCAGCAAAACAGAGAGCAGAAATATAAAACGAGACCAACCTAATCAATAGGAAATGACATTTCCCCCTCTGTAACTGTGACCCCAAGGGCCAAGTCAGAGAGCTTCTGGGGGTGAAGTGGGGGATGGTGAGGCATGAAGCGAGTCAGGTTCTTGGTGTGAGCTGCTAGTCTACAGGGCCTCTGACACCCAGTCTGACAGGCAGCTGGGGAAAAAGCGGTTCCTCCCACCTCACAGTTGTCATAACAGACTTTTCATTCCAACTTCATCAGGGACTGCTTTTAAGAACATTTTGATAGATGGCATTTTCGACAGTGTTAGCAGTGGGAGGAGGGGGCGGAGGATCTCTTTGCTGCACAGGCAGTTTTTGTGATTCTCACAAGCCTCCTCCACCTCCGTCAAGCCTACCACTGTGCAAGCGAACACACACGCTTGCTTGTTACCGCTCGCCTGCCATGGCCTCCGGGGTTCCTTTCTCTCTTAGCCATGTTTTCTGAATCCTTCTCATCTCTCCAAGGCAGACGGAGCAAAGGCAGCAGGGAAATGGCAAAGGAATACAAGCCTGTGCTGTTTGTGGAACACACTGGGCTTGTGTCCACCCTCTGGAGGTAGAAATACGGCCTTAAAAAAATTATTCTACTGCAGGGCTCTTTGTCTGCTTTCCAAAACACACAAAAAGGATGAACATAAAATGTAAGCACCAAAATGCCCGGCATGCAGATGGCCCTGGCTAAAATGATTACCCGTAAACTAGGAATATAAATATGAACAAGGTCTTCCTAATATACAGTACAGTGGTTTTCCCACCTCCCTAGAAGGGCATACACGACACAGACTATGGTCACAGATGAAGCGCCTACCAATCAGGATTAGAGAACATGTTCTGCTTCTTCCAATTATTTAAAGAAGCTCCTCTTCTTTTTCTTCCAGTGACCAAATCATGGCCGAGGCTAAGGAAGTAAGACTGGGATGTTATGGAAATGCGAGGATACATCAAAAAGCATCACTGCTAGGGCTGCAGTTCATGTCCTTCAGGTACGGTCTAAGCAGCCCTGGTGGCACAGCCATGGTAGTTAGTGCTTGCCTATTAACCAAATGGTTAGCAGTTGGAACACACCTGCCACTTTATACAAGAACAAAAACATGGAGATTTTCTCCATAAAGTTTACAGCCTAGGGAGCTCTATAGGGTGGTTATACTCTGTGCTGTAGGGTTGCTATGAGTTGAAAGGAGCGCCATGGCACACACAACCACCACCATGATGATCACCGCCACCACCACCATCACCATGATGACCATTGCCATCGCCGCCACCAACACCACTACCACCACCACCACCACTCCACCACCACCACCACCACCACCACCACCACCACCACCACCACCACTCCACCACCACCACCACCACCACCACCACCACCACCACCACCACCACCACCACCACCACCACTCCACCACCACCACCACCACCACCACCACCACCACCACCACCACCACCACCACCACTCCACCACCACCACCACCACCACCACCACCACCACCATCAACATCACCGTGATGACCACCACCATAACCACCACCGTCACCACCACCATCATCACCACCACCGTCACCACCACCACCACCAACACCATCACCACCACCGTCACCACCACCACCACCACCACCACCATCACTACCACTACCATCACCATGATGACCACCACCACCACCACCATCACCACCACCATCACCACCACCACCACCACCACCATCTCCACCACCACCACCATCACCACCACCACCATCACCACCACCATCACCACCACCATCACCACCACCATCACCACCACCACCATCACCACCACCGTCACCACCACCACCACCACCATCTCCACCACCACCACCACCACCATCACCACCACCACCGCCACCACCACCACCATCACCACCACCATCACCACCACCATTACCACCACCACCATCTCCACCACCACCATCTCCACCACCACCACCACCATCACCACCACCATCACCACCACCATCACCACCACCATCACCACCACCATCACCACCACCACCATCTCCACCACCACCATCTCCACCACCACCACCACCATCACCACCACCACCCCCACCCCCTCCCCCACCCCCACCCCCATGTAAGCTCTTGCAGAAATATTTGCCACGTGCAGGAGTAACAATGGCTAGTGCTATGCTCCTTCCCATGCTGCGAAAGGGAGGAAGGGGTCATGAGGTGGCAGGGGCACTGTTTGGAATTCTATCTGACAGATGGAACCAAGTGAGTTTTATAAAAGATGCTAGTGATTTTCTCTCCTTCTGAGACATTCATTACATAGAGCAATGATAAATTCTCCCAATGAGAATTGGCGTGACCCTTAGCAAATGTATTACAAAGGCGTTTCAAGAAAATTATAGGAATTCACAGAGCCTTACTAGCCTAATCATGTGGCTATTATCTGCGTGTGGTTTTTTTCTCTTTTGGTAATGGTGTTGTTTATTTATTTATTTTTTCAGGGAGAGATTGATATTCCTAGTGTGATGCTTGCTAGAGCAAAATAGGTTGAAAAGGAAATTGTTTCCTTTCCTATATTTTAAGAATGTTCCCTTTTGGCAGTACATAATCTCTTAAAAATGATCTTGCTTTCAGATAGCTACAAATACATCATTGAGAGTTTTTTGTATGAATGCAGGCCTGATAGATTTAGATACCAGGGATGGATTGCAGGCCTTTCATGACCATAAATCCTGTGTCACATCAGCGGCACGATGGAAGCATTTTGATAGATAACAGAAACTCATTAATCACCACTCTCTTAAATGAAGGGCCGTAGAAAGAATCTTAAATGTTCCACATTCCAACATTTGTGAATGCCTCCCCTTTAAAACATGTCACCCTTTATTAGTTCATGCTGTTTAAGATAGCTTGAGTTAACTCCATGAAAAGAGACTGTGTCTGAAGGAAAGAAAGAACTGCAGAGGGGGGAGGGAGGGGAAAGGAGGGAAAAGATTAAATTCCATCTTTAATCCAAACACGGGCTAGATTGCTTGCTCGCATTAATGCCCTTGTCCTCTTCTGAGAGAACGCTGCCAGACTGACAGTGTATTAAAACAACAACCCAGAGCTGATCTTCTCTCTGCAGACACGATACAAGGATGGATCGTTGACCCAAACAGCGCTGTTAACCGAGGTAGGAAAGGATCGCAGGAGTGGTTGTTTATGACAGTTGTGCAAAGAATTACACAGCAGTGTTTCGCGCAAACAGGTCTGAACAGTATTAAGTAAAAGGAGAAAGCCACATTGTTATTCTAAAAACAGCACCATTGTATCTAGGCACTTAATAAGACTGCTGAGGTTGTGAAACTGCTAAATATAGGTGTGTGCTTCTTAAAAATATATATTGTTACCTGCTAAATAGTTGCCTTCTGGAACAACTACAACATATATCTATTTTTTCCTCTGATAGAAAACAAAACATCTCAGGATTTAGTTCACGGATGGGGCTTTTACTGCATTTAATGCGGAGAGAGTAGTGGTGAATAGACAGCTTTCTTGGCACACGTTGATGGATTCAAATGGAGCTGATATGTTCACACGTTCATTGCTAGAAAATACGTGTTCATAGAAGAAGACTAATGCATGCCCAAACTTAATTTTTTAGCATAAAAATACTGCTATGTCTCCTTTGTCACATAAGTGACGCAGGTTCTTCTGAGTCCCCACAGGGCAATGACAACTGTCCCAGACGTCACCCGGGAAGATCCCTATCCCGATAGACAGCCGGATAAACGTGTTTTCTCTCCAGGTACCATTTTGTAAACCCAAATCTTTGATGATGACACCTCACACTGAATGGCAACTGTGACCGAATGCTTGTTGAACGTTTAAGATATGAGTCAGCACACCTCTGTGCGGACAGAGCACAATACCATTAAACACCAGACGGTCTTTCAAAGCCCATCAGATACACAGATTCCGTGTTTCTTCCCTACAAAAGATTAACAAGGCCTCATGTCTAGAAAGAGACAGACAGAGCGAGTGAGACAGAATGAAAGCAAAATGCCCATTGAGATAAATGGGCTGATGTGGTTTTGTCTTGCTTGGCTCTTCCAGAAAAGCCATTGGAGTGGGTCAAGTGACAAGATGATGACTGCAGCAGTGGGTCCGACTGAGTTCAACTGTGTCAACCAGAGCAGCACGAAACCCTCACCTGTGGGGTTGGGAAACATGTCTCTCCCAAACTGAGACTGGACCACACCGATCAGCCAAAGCAGTTGCCTCTTTGCCTCCACGGAGCTTGGAGAGGGCCGCACTGGCCACACCACTGCATGGACGCACGTGAAAATCGGGACTTCATGTACCATACCATGGGCTCCAAGTTCCCTAGGAAAATGTTCACTTGCCCCCGGATCATCACCTGGGCACTGCTGCTCTGGCCATTGGCTGACTGCAAAAGAGAGTGGAATGTGCTAGTTAAACCCATGCTGCAGCCCCTTCAGGGGAATCAGATGAGCCTTGCTCTGGACATGGAGACGATGGTCGACAAGGAACTGTGCCTGGGATTGTATCCAGTACTCAGAGTGTCCTTCGTTAGAACAGAATGAAAATGGTGACAACAGGAGCCATCTGCACAGGTACACACATAATGAGAACCTACAAAGCTCTCTCACTTGTGAAAACATTGGATGGTCTCATTTGCTAAATGGATTCTACGGTCTCAAATATCAGTTTCAGGGTTAAGATTTCAGCGTAGTGCCATTTAGTGGTTAAACTCTCAAGCTCTCGGGATGGAACAGACTTGTACTGGACTGGTGACTCATCTGCAGGACATTGCAAAAGCATTACAGGCATTTAGACCGCAGTTTAATTGTGAAATGAGTCAGCAATCCTTTTTGGGGTTTTGACAAAATCCTTTTGCCAAAAGAACAAATGACAATTAGGGGAAACAAGAGAAAGAGGCAGGATGTGTGAACCACAGATAACATCCAAGAATTTCCTCCTGAGAGGCTAGGGGCTCTGAATCTCTCTTGGGTCATGCTAACCTCAAAGTGGTCATCCTAAACTTCTAACCACATGAAAGATACAAACTTCTTCCAAGACAAGGGCTTTACTAGAACTGTCTCACCATATTTTCCTCACACCAGCCCTGAGGCTGCTGTCAGACACAACACACACACACACACACACACACACACACACACACACACATACACACACACACTGAGCCCTCTGTGGGCTCAGAGGAGAAAGAAGAAAGGGCACATGGGAAAATGAAAGGGAAAATGGGCACAAAAGTTGTGATTTATAGACATTTATTGAAAAAATAAAACACCAGGAAGAAGGTTAATCTGTTCATGAAAGCATCCTTTGTTTTTTGCCGATATTCCATAAATTAGCCATTTATTTGGGTTAACAGATCTATTTCTGAAATGAAGGAGCCTCTTTGAAGTTTAAGGGTTTCTTTAGAATTCTCTTATCAGCAAGTATAGAGGAACTGACTGTTTTTTTCAGAGCCCTGAACTCTTTAGAGGCCTGGAGGGTTGGCTTGGAGAGTAGGGTTGTCATTTCAGGCAGGTCCAGGACCTGGAAACCAAGCAGGCATGCGACGGGCCCTAGGCAGTGGGGAAGGACTACAGGAAAGGATGTGGAAAATGCCTCAAACCACACATTGTCTGCTTGAGAACTCTGCCTAGGGCAGGCCTGGATCTTTTTCTTCTGACCCTAGATGTCCCGCGTTCCCAGGAACAAGGATGAGGCTGTATCTATAATTCTAGCTCATGCTATCGAGCTTTAATGGGTTGTCCTGGAACGTTTCAGTCTTGCATTTGAATAATTGAAATGGAAAATATGTTCTATGTTCACAAATGACTTACAACTTAAGTTTTGGGGAAAAAAATAGTTTGACGTGGATTGTAAATAATGATTCCAAAGTAGGAAAATCCAGGATGTCAATTACAAGAGGGATTCTTTACATGTGCAACGTTAGATATTTGATCTGCCCCAAAATTCTCTGAAGAAACACATTTTCCTACAGATTTAAAATGTGACTTTTGCTTTTTAGGGACGTTTTCAAGTGGCCAGATTTGTTGCATGCTTTTTCTTACTACGTGCCCTTCGGGTGATTTAGAGTCCCGGCAACCTCATGTGACAGAGGCCACCCAGCCTCTGGGCTTTTCTTGGCTCTCATCTTTTCGGAAGCAGACAGCCATGTCTTTTTACTGCAGAACGGCAGGGCAGGGTAGGGTAGGTTCATACCAACCTTACCGTGAGCAGTTGGGCACTTAGCTGTTAACTCCCAGGACTCCTTATTCATTGTATTGGGAAGAGCAAAATTTGCATCTCCTTACTGGCTTCTAGGGGCCACCAGTTTCACACCTCTTCCCAATTTAAATATAAAGAAAATTGAAGTTGAGAGATTCTGTCACTTATTTAAGGTCCAAACTCAAACCGACGCTGGCTTGTAGAGACCGTATAGGACAGAGAAGAACTGTCTCTGTGAGTTTCTGAGATGGGACCTGTTTACAGGAGCAGCTGCTGATGTTGATCTGCTAACTTTGCAGATTGTAGCTCAATGTGTAACCACGACCCCCACCAGCAGTCTGTTTAAGGTCACACAGGTAGAAAATGGTGGGCTGTGTCTTTCTGTCTTCAAAGCCTATGATTTCCCCATAATACCACCACATTTATATCAGAGTAGCCTTAAATAATATACAATTTGATATGATAACAAGTGTTCTGATGGTCTTTTTTCTTTTATTCCTCAGGGCAGGTGAATATGGTTATCTAGGTTCCTTTGCGACCCAAAACCTGATGACATAAGGTCTTTTAAATGTCTCCTAGAACCAGGCACATATTTTGGAAAATAATTCTTCTATCAGGTTTACAGAGAGCTGACCTTGGATGCAAATTAAAAATAAACACAACATTGCCATTGAGTTGATTCTGCCTTGTGGTGACCCGACGTATTTCTGCATAGATCTGTTAACCCAAATAAATGGCTAATTTATGGAATATCAGCAAAAAACAAAGGATGCTTTCATGAGCAGATTAACCTTCTTCTAGGTGTTTTATTTTCCCAATCAATGTCTACGGTAGATCTTTGGAAAGTAGGCCTCCAGGTTGTTTTTCTTAGGTACGTCTGGGCGGATTAGACCTTCTGTTCACACGTTGACAATGTACCCCTCCCATGGTCCACGTGGATGCAAAGAAAAGACAACAGCAAATACAGCACCCTGGAGCAGTAGTCCCTTGCGTTTCAGAAACCGTAAAGCTTTACCAGACCAGATAGCTCCTTCTTCCTCCCCAGGAGCAGCAAGTGGGTTTGAACTGCCAACCTGTGACTAGCATCCTAAGACCCTAAAATACAGCATCCCTGGGGGGTGCAAACAGGTGCAGTGAACTGGATGAATTCTCAGGCCAAATGAACAGAATAAAGTGTGACTCCATACACCCCCCTGCCAGAAACCCTGCTTCCACGTGTATCTCCATGAACACCCTTAGTTCCAACCCAAGGCAAAGCACCTTCCCACGCGTGGAGCCACCCTAACAACGGCTGCTGGCCGCTTCTCCCCAACACTGCTAGTCCTGTCCAGAATGGAGCCGCGCTCCTCGCTCGGACCTCTCCCTTCCTTCAGCAGCACATTCTCATCACCAAAGTGCTTCATTTGGTTACACCGCAAGCCTGTTTACAATGCAAGAGGCAGCAAGCAGCTTTGTGGGTCTGCTTTCTGCAGAGGCTGCAAGCACCGATGGCTTTCCGAGGAGCCTGTGCCCTAGTTTGAGGTGAATAATCGGCTTTTTCCTTAATGCTGCCTCTCTCTTTTCAGCAGCAAACATTCTCCTTCCTTTTTTGCTCCCGGGATTGGGCCCAGTGAACTCTGCTTTCAGAAAGATGAGGATGTCAAAGCCCGTGGAGTTTTGATGCTTAGGGGACCCATCACAGGAGCAATTGAGATGACAAAAGGAGCACTCTTCAGCCCCGATTTACACTGTGTTCCCAGTCACCGGCACATCAGCAAACATTATAAATGCCTGGCCTGAGTAATGAATGGTTTCTGAGCAAGTTGCTGGGCTGGCAGCAGGCTTGGCATTAGGGAGGGAGAAGGTAACTAGGGTAGAATTACGGGAAAGGATGAATGAGAGGGTGCCGCCTGAACAGACTGCTCCAGTGTTCTCGCCGTCACTAGACAGAGGACTCACCGCTTGTTTGCCTCCAGGACTGGACTTTTATAACTTAAAACAAGCCACTTTAAACAAATCTGCATCAGGCAATGTGTCAACACTTCATTGGTTTCAATAGAATTAGTTTTCTAAATGCTCTTTTCTGAAGCAATTTTTGTACTTGAAAATGCATTACAAGGAACATTTACTATAACTACTGTACAATGATATAGAATATGACAAGCAGGGCTTTAATCAGCACAAGCTGCAACACTGAACACGGGCCACATTGATCCTCCCCTCCTCCTTCAGCATTAATGTTAATAAACCCAGGAACTGCAGGTTATTTTCCCTGGTATTTGCTGTAAATAATAACCAGCACCTTAATTGTATTTGCCCAGCATGAACTAGCCTAACAGCCTTCCAAAGACGCCTAGGCGGGCTCTGATTTAATAGCCTTACATAACTGCGGCCCTTTATGCACCCCATGCCAAATAAACCATAAGATCGTTCTGCTAGCTCAGAGATAACACAGCAGAGCTGGACAAAGTATGGGAAACCACACGTCAGCACTCTCTGTTAGACTTGCCCGGGTCAAACTCAAAGCACAGCTAGAAACAGCCCAAAGTTGCTGAGATTCAACATCCCTAATTCTGACGCATTCTTCAGGACAGACTTTTTCGGTAACATATATATAAATATGAGCAGCGTGAAGGCCTATGAAACAGGAAAATATTTCCTCTGTACATTCTTCTTCTTAATCTCAGCATGTGGTTTGCTTGCCTTTGTGTACATGTGTGTGTGTTCTGTCTTCTTTATTCCTCTAAATGGGAATTAGAATGGTGCCGCTCAAGTGTTATAATACTAAGAGACGGTGGGTCCAATTATAAGAAGCCATTGAACCTCATTCTACTTCAGTCTCACCTCTTTCTAAATGTAGCTGGAATGGAGATGAAAGGGCAGGGATACGATGCTTATGATGCTTTAACATTTGCAAAGGGAAGTTTGTGCTTTGACAGACAAATCTCCCACTGATGCGGGTTAAGGATGCATTTTCATGAAACAATAGGTGTAATCTTGGGACACTTTTCATCTGTTTTCAATAAGTGCAGAAAGGTATGATGCTAAGTGTTGGCAGAGACTTGGGTCACAGACTGTGGGAGTTGAATCCCAGCTCATTCAGTTCTACTACTTTTGCGTGCGTACACTGATCACTGAAATCTGCTGGGCCTCAGTGTTCTCATCTATAAAATTGGCACAGGACTTAACTTTTCCCACAACTTTGAGGATTAGAGAAAATCATGCCAACTCTCTAGACTGGCAGGCTCTAGACATAGCTGGCTGATGTAATGTTCTTCAGACAAGTTCGTGTGGGAAGTACTTGCAGCATTCACATATATTAAGGGCCAGTTAGATGGTGGGCATGCTGTGAAGCCTGAGTGAGTTACTTGCCGAGGGCATTTCACAATCTGATTGGGAATAGACAGGCAAGCATGTGCTTCTTGTCAAAAAGATAATGTCTTGGTCCAGGTGAGTCTGTCCTTGTTCTGCACCAGACTCTTGTCATAGAAAACAGGAACTTTTTATCTTGAGAAAGGCTGATGTTTAGGTCAAACTGAGTCTCCACAAGAAGATATGCTGAAGTCCTAAACCCTGTCCTGGTGAATGGGCCCTTGTCTGAGGACGCAGTGTTCTCTCAGATGCTGTCCTTTACATTAAGGAGATCATGCTGGAGTAGGGTGGCTTCTATCCAACTCTGGGAGGTGTTCATAAAAGAGAAGGACACAGGCTGGAACGGCCACATTCTGGGGGGAAGACAGCATGTACATATCTGACTGTAAAGCCAAGGCATGGCAAGAAATGCTTGGGTGTTCCAGAAACTGAAAGAGACAGCAAGGAAAGATCTTCCTCTGGAGTAGGCAGAGAGAAAGTAACCTACAGAGACGTTGTGTTTGGTCATCTCACTTCCAAAATGAGGAGAAGAAACGTGTCTGTTTTTGAAATTCACCCACTCTGTGGTATTTCCTTATGGCAGCCTTTGAAAACGAAGGCAGTAACTTCTCAGGGCTTTTAAAAATCAATAGTATTAAAAAGCTCTCCCCTGCCCACCTTGCTTGCCCAATTAAAAAAAACCAAAACAAACCAAATGCACTGCCACTTGAGAATGCAATCTTTAAAAGAATTGAGAGTCTCATCCTTCTCCCGCAGAATGACTAGTGGTTTTGAACTGCTGACCTTGCAGTTAACAACCCAATGTTTAACCACTGAGCCACGAGGACTCCCTCCCTGACCAATTAGATCCTACAAATTCAGTAAATTAATTGTGCTCCCCCGCCCCCCCATCGACCCCTTGTGGTCTCATCTTCATAATTGCATTTCTCAGTCAAATAATGAACCCTACAAATGTATAAACTGTGTATGAGAAAGTTCGTCATCCATCCAGCTATCTAGGAAGAGCAAGCATATGTTAAACACAGTAAAATATCTGTCATGTTTAGATCACTTTTTGATTCTTTCTACACGTGATTTGGATCACTTCTACATAATCAATTTGTATAACATCAGTTGTGAAAAATAAATACACCCTATGAACAATTTTCAGGTGGGGCTATGATTAAACCCTTGGGGTTAAATTCAATTCCTTCATTAGCATCTTCTTTTCTGGCTTTCTGGACAGCATGCATGGAATGCAGGTAGTGAAGGTTTCATTTATCATTGCGTGTTGTTTTATGTGTTTGAAACCTGACCCCAGGCCCATTGAAAGCCAGCAATGTCTTACAGCCCTTCTAATCAGAAATTTTTGGAGATTATGTATCATATCCTTCAAGCATAAAACACAGAAATCAGTAATGGTTGTTGGAGTTCTTCTGGGCCAGGAGTGCTCGCTCAACATGTCTCTCAAGCATTCACTCTGCACACAGATTGAAAGAAAATCTCAGCCACCAGTCTCTAGAAGGAATACATATTGATTGTCAAAATGGTGTAAAACTGAAAAATAAAACTCACTTCAACGCGACTGAATAACTACTTGAGACATTTTAATTGAATAGAAAGTTTGTTTTTGAGAAGTATTGACCTAAATTGTGGTCATTATTCTGAAAATTGGACTTCTTTACAAAAGCATGCCCTGACCTTGACTCCAGGAGTTCAGTTAATATTTGCATAATGGCTATTTTTCTTTAACTTTGTGTGGAACTTTAGTTTTTATTTTTTGCTCCTCTGAAAATTAGACTGCCTTCTCAGGCAGAAACCAAGAGGCCAGTTGAGTTCTGTGGGATCAAAAGACCACCATGCAATTCCCTAAGGAGTCACGTTTTCTTCTGAGGTTAGTAGAGTGTCCAGGCAAAGAGGAAATTGTTTTAGAAAAATACCACATAAAAGGAAAACCAACAGCAATAACAACAATAAAAACCTTAAGCTCTGGTTTGAAGAAAAAAACCAAACCAAAACAAAATCCTGTGAGATTGAGGGGAAGATTTATTCTTTGAGAATATGGTGATTAAATTGGAGACTTCGAAGTCGCTGAAATAATGGTTAATGTTTGCAAGGCTCTGTGCATACAGATATGTGCAATACTGTCAAGTTGAATCCACATCACAGGGACTTCTTTGTACCCTCGAAATCTCTCCTTAGTCAATGTATTATTGCGGAAACTAGAAAGTCACATAGTATTTAGGCCAACTTCTTTTTTTCATTGATCTTTTTTAAAAATTGTTTTATTGGAGGCTCATACAACCCTTATCACAATCCATACATACACCAATTGTGTAAAGCATATCTGCATATTCATTGCCCTCATCATTTTCAAAACATTTGCTCTCCACTTAAGGCCCTGGCATCCTCTCCTAATTTCCCCCCCCTCCATCCGCGCTCCCCCTTCTGTCATGAACCCTTGATAATTTATAAGTTATTACTTTGTCATATCTTTCCCTGTCTGACGTCTCCCCTCACTCACTCTTCTGTTGTCTGGCCCCCAGGGAGGTGGTCATATGTAGATCCTTGTAATTGGTTTCCCCTTTCCAGCCCACCCTCCCTCCACCCTCCCAGCATCACAATGCACACCACCGGTCCTGAAGGGATCATCCTCCCTGGATTCCCTGTGTTTCCAGTTCCTATCTGTACCAGTGTACATCCTCTTGTCTAGCCAGACTTGTAAGGTAGATTTGGGATTACGATAGTGGGGTGGGTTGGCGTGGGGGGGGAGGTAGCATTTAGGAACTAGAGGAAAGTTGTATATTTCATAGGTGCTACATCGCACCTTGACTGGCTCATCTCCTCCCCTAGACCTCTCTGTAAGGGGATCTCCAGTGGCCAACAAATGGGCTTTGGGTCTACACTCTGCACTCCCCACTTCATTAACTATGGTAAGATTTTTTTATTGTTCTGATGATGCTTTATACCCAATCCCTTCAACACCTCCTGATCACACAGGCTGGTGTGCTTCTTACATGTGGAATTTGTTGCTTCTGTGCTAGATGGCAACTTGTTTACCTTCAAGTCTTTAAGACCTCAGACACTATACCTTTTGATAGCTGGGCACCATCAGCTTCCTTCACCACATTTGCTTATGCACCCATTTGTCCTCAGTGATTGTATCATGTAGGTGTGCACCCAATGATATGATTTTTTGTTCTTAGATGCCTGATAACTGATCCCTTTGACACCTTGTGATCACACAGGCTGGTGTGTTCTTCCATGTGGGCTTCGTTGCTTCTGAGCTAGATGGCCGCTTGTTTATCTTCAAGCCTTTAAGACCCCAGATACTACCTCTTTTGATAGCCGGGCACCATCAGCTTTCTTCACCACATTTGCTTTTTCACCCGCTTTTTCTTTACTGGTTGTGTCAGAAGGGTGAGCATCATAAAATGCCAATTTAATAGAAAAAAGTATTCTTTCATTGAGGGAGTACTTGAGTGGAGGCCCAATGTTCTTCTGCTACCTTAATACTTAACCTTTAAATATAGGCACATAGATCTATTTCCCCATCCTCATATATAAATATATTTGCATATGTACATGTCTTTATCTAGACCTTTATAAATGCCCTTTGCCTCCCAGCTCTTTCCTCTATTTTCCTTGACTTTTCTCCTGTCCCACTGTCATGCTCCATCCCCATCTGGGTTTCAGCAATACCTCTTCATTACATTACCCTTGATCATGCCCTACCAGACCTCCCCCATCCACCTCACCATCAATTTGAATTACTTGTTGTTCCCTTGTCCCTGGGTTTGTTAACACCACTTACTGTCTCCCCCACCTCCCCCGAACTCATGCCCCCCCCAGAACTGTCGGTCCCATTGTCTTCTCCTCCAGTTTGTTCATCCAGCCTATCTTATTTAGACAAATCTGTGAAGATAATAACATGCACTAAAAGAAGACAGAGCAAAATCAAGGAACAATATACAACAAAACAACAACAACAAACCACTGACAAAGAACAAAACAAAGCACAGCAAGAAAGAAAAGCTTGTAATTAGTTCAAGGATAATTTGCTGGCCTTTCAAGGATCCTTTGTTGGCCTTTAGGAGTGTTTTGCAGTCCAGTCTGTTGGGACTTCACACCCTGCCCCCAAAGTCCACCTTCAGCATTCCCTGGGGACCTTGCTGCTCCATTCCCTTGCTGTTCCGCTGCACTCACCCAGTGCTTTGCCTTGGTGTGGCGGAATCATGTCAGGCTCAATTCCTATACTGTGTCTCCAGTGCTGTCCCCTGCAGGGCTATGGGTCAGTGAGGGGTGTCATGTCTCATAGTGGGTCTGGCCATGTGGTCCTCTCTGTGGACTGGCTGCTCTAATTTGGGTCATTGTCCTCAAGCCCTGGTGGTCCAGGATGTGCTCCACTCTCTCCTACTCCCCCTTCATTCTCTCCCTTGTTCTTTGATCAGATATGTTCTTCTCCCGGAGCTTCAGATCCAATGCTGTCCTTTGAAATAAATTCTTCTGGGGAAGACACTATAATTTTTGAGTCTGTGATTTCCTTTTTCATGTTTGGAATGTTTGGTTGACGTATTCAGAGGGTCTTTCATTCGGGGAATATCTGTTTACAATGCTTAGTGGATCTCTGTCTACCATTCCTTTGAGCATTATCTAGTGTCCCTCCTTATCTCATTTTATGGTTTGCACTTTGAGGTCAATTTTATCTGAGATTAGTATTGCAACTCCTGCTTCTTTTGTATTGCTGTTTGCTTGGTATGCCTTTCTCCTTTGATTCTCAGCCTATTTTTGTCTGTAGCCTTGAGATGTGTCTTCTGTAGGCAGTAGATTGATGGGCTGTGTTTTCTAAGCCAGTCTGTTAGTCTCAATCTTTTAATGCCATTGATATTCAAGGTTATTATCTCCATTTGCAGACTATGATGTCATCTTATACCTTTTGTGTTGAGTGTTTTCCTACCTTCCTTTCTCATTAGTGTGTTGTGCCCGCACACGTGTGTGTGTGTGTGTGTGTATCATTCTTGATTTCCTTCCATCCTTAAAGCAATGCTATCGTGGGGTCAGTTTTCTCTTTGTTGCCCTCTGCGTGAGGTTGTTCTCTGTTGCGGTCTCTTATTTATGCTTGGTGAGTGTTGTTCTTCTGCCCATACTGGGTCGGCAAGGATCTTTTGTAGGACTGGGTTTCTTCTAATGTATTCTTTGAGTTTTTCCTTGTCTGGGAAGACTCTTACTTCTCCATATATCTTGATTGATAATTTGACTGAGTAGAGTATTCTTGGGTTTGCGTGTTTTCCTTCAACTTTTGGAATATGTTACTCCACCCTCTCCTCTTCTTCATAGTTTCTGCTTATAGGTCTGAGCATAATCTTATTTGGGAATCTTTATATGTTATTGTGTGTTTTTCCCTGTTGCGGTCTCTTATTTATGCTTGGTGAGTGTTGTTCTTCTGCCCATACTGGGTCGGCAAGGATCTTTTGTAGGACTGGGTTTCTTCTAATGTATTCTTTGAGTTTTTCCTTGTCTGGGAAGACTCTTACTTCTCCATATATCTTGATTGATAATTTGACTGAGTAGAGTATTCTTGGGTTTGCGTGTTTTCCTTCAACTTTTGGAATATGTTACTCCACCCTCTCCTCTTCTTCATAGTTTCTGCTTATAGGTCTGAGCATAATCTTATTTGGGAATCTTTATATGTTATTGTGTGTTTTTCCCTGTCTGCTCTCATAGTTTTCTCCTTTTCCTCAAAGTTGGCTTGTTTAACTATTATGTGCCTTGGTGACTTCTTCTTGGGATTCATTCTAGCTAGTGTCCTTTAAGCCTCCTCAATGGTTGCCTGGTTTTTATTTATTAAGCTGGGGATATTTCCGTCCAACAATTCTCACTATTGACTTCTTTGTTGTCCAGTAAGCCCTTCTTCGACTCTTCTTCTGCTTCATAGCATCACACATAGCTCTTAGGTTTTCTCCAGCTTCTCTGATGATCGTATTAGATTTTTCTTCTCATTTGTTAAAGTCTGCTTGGCTGGCCTCCAAGTTACTGATGCGGTTCTCTGATTCCTCCAGTCGACCCTGGAGTTCCGTGTTTCTGCTACTGTTTTCTGTGATCTCCTCTCTAAACTTCTGTATTTCCCTTTGGTGTATGGCCTTTATCTCCTCTATCATTTAATCCTTTTGCTGTATTGCTTCCCTCGTATCCTGTATACTCCAAGCAGCATTCTGAAAATTTCTTTCTGTGGCAGCTCAGTGTCTGCTTCTTCTATGCATGTTGTTATGCTCAAAACATCCTCTGCCATTGCCTTTTTTTCTCCTGTTTTTTTTTTCATTGAGGGCATTGGGGTTGATGGGTGTTTTCATTGCGTTGTTTTAGAGGAGCCAGCTGCCATTTTCTAGGGAGTTAAAGAGCACTGGCTCTCTCTGAGAAACTTGTAGGATTGCTTCTTCAAGCTGCCTACAGCTAATTTCACTATGGAATTAACCTACCACTTTATCCTCCTGTGGCTTCCCTCTCATAAGAATGCTCCAGAAGGCTGGTGGGTTGCCTGCTTTGATGTTGCAGAAGTTGGCCAGAGGGTTTTGCAGCAGCTTGGACTGTCGAGGAGTGTTGGCCAAGCTTCCTTAGGTCCCAGGCAAACAGGCAGGAAATCCCCTGTAAGAATTTGGGCAGAGTATGCCCTGGTGGAGGTCGCCAGGGCTTTCCTCAGCCTCTGGCTAGCTGTACAGGTGGAGCTCACCTAGCTGGGTGTGGCACAGGCTTAATTGCCCTAGGCTAAGGGGAATGCTCTGGAGGTCAGCAATGGAGTATGTGGGAACAGGAAAGAGACAAAAAGGGGGGGGGGAAGGAGGGGAAAAGAAAACCAGCTGAGACTGCAGTGATATATAGTAAGAACAGAAACAAAAGTAACAATGTAGCTGAGCCCCTATCCCTGCCAGTGGAGCTGCAAGGGTTTAGTCCCTGCACAGCAGCGGCTGCCACAAGCCCTCTGAGACTGTGGGAGAATAGAGAGAAGAGAGGGAAACAAAATAACAATGTAGCTGAATCCGGTTCCTTGCATGTGGGGATGCATGGATTTAGGCCCTGTCCTGAGGCAGTGGCAAGCTGTGACTGTGTTGACATTAAGTCCTTTTGTGCGGCCTCCAAATGGTCCTGGCTCTGGCAGAGACGGTGGTGAGGCTAAGGTCAAGCCCTAGCCAGCCTCCAATGTTGTATGCCAAAATCCCTGGGTCCCTCAAAATCTTGTGGGTCTGTGCCTACTTATCTTTATGATGCTCCTCCTGCAGTCCAGCAATGTTGAATTTCCCTCTAAGCAACTCTCCTGGACGGAATTCTGCAGAGTCCCTCTGGTATGTGGTACTCGTTGTCATCTTCCTGGAACTTGACCCAATAATTTTATGTGTAGGACTCTATTTTCAGTTATAATGGGAAAAAAATGTATGTACAGAAATCTTTTTGTAGGCTGGTTTGTAATATTCTGATTCTTTAAACAAACTCAATGTTCACCATTAAACAACTGCTTGGAGTAAATATAGTACAATTAAAAATTAAATAACATATAGATATTGAAATCAGCCTACTATATTTTAATGTAGGCACATGAAAGCTAATCCATATACTGTATGTGAAGAACCAAATTACAGAGCATTATGTATAGTGTGCTTGGAGGAAGCACAGGGAATTCATTAATGAGAATTTCAAAGAAAAAATAGGTAGGTAGTAAGTGGTGAAAATGAATTTTAAATGTTATGGTCTTTGAAGTGCAATTTTTAAATGGACAAATATTATTTATATTATGGATGACAATTTATAACTGTGGCAATGCAGTAAATGCCAATGGAGGTGCACATATCTGATTTCATCTGACTTCCCTGTTGCCAGGAGGGAGTTAGCCACAAATGCCTTTACATACATCCTTCTTGACCTTATTCTGATATGAATTGTTTTCCCTATGGTTCTCTACTTCTATGCTGGGTTAGATAATTCCTTGCAATGGTAGCGGGAAAGAAATTGCAATTAAGGGACTTTATGAGTGAAGTTGATAGGTCGTTACACGTCGGGATCAGCAAAGAGTGAGAAGATAGTCCTTGGATCACAGCAATACCTCTCCTTGGCCCGCAAACATGTTTCTCTCTAGTCCGCAGCGTTTTAGCAACATGATCCCTCGGCCTTTGTGTCCAAGGGCCAGGATGCCAGCCCATTGCTTTACTCCACTGTTCCAGAAGAATGAGAAAGGTTTCCATGGTTTGGGCACTGCTATTCTGTGTCTCTGTGCCACAGTCTCTGATTGATCTGCTCTTGGCATCTTCTACCACTTCAGAGAAAGATCTTGGATATGCCCTTTCAGGGACCTGCTCTCTCTCTCTCTCTCTCTTTCTCCTCTTCCAAGATCCTTGACTTTCCCTCTCTCTCTGCTGCTGCTGCTTCAAAGGTGAAGCATAAGGAAAGTGATCACCCCCCTCTAGTAGGGTCATAAATATTCTATTTGCTTAATCCCACCCAATCATTTGGTGGGAATGAAAGAAACTGATACAAGAGCCATAGTAAGGGATTTCACTCGGATGCAGGTAAAATAAAACCGCAAACAGAAATTTTTACTTAGATGTAAAATGTCACTATGATAAGTAATCTGCACAGTCATCATTCCTTCCTACCCTTTGTGTATATAAAGGACTACTACATCAAGAGGTGGGTTTTGTTTCTCTTTCTCTTGAATCTGGGCTCGCTATCCATATTGCTTTGGCTAATTAATATATGGAAGAAATGATATTATATACCAGCTCCAGTCCTAACTTTTCAGATGGCTGGGAGTTTTGCTTCTTCCCTCTTGGAAGTCAGCAGTCATGTAGGAAGACTGATTATCCTGAGATCACTATCAATATAGCTACAAGGAAAGAAGGAAATGTTTCACTAGCTCTGAGTCATTCCAGCCATCCCAGCTAAGTGTTCTGATATGTGAGTGATGACACAGCCTTAGAAAAAACCAATTAGAAGAATCATTCAGGGAGAGTGATCTCAACCTGAATGGCCAAGTTTGAGAACGAGAGAGAGACAGAGAGACTTGCTATAAATGATTATATTGTGTGGTGATCTGTTATGCATCAATAGATCCCTCAAGCAGTCACTTCAACCCAAGATGCAAACAGTTGGGGGATTTTTGTATTTGTCATACAAATTTGTATTTGTAATATTTGAGTAGTTTAAAGACTATGATTGAATGACTATTGGAAAATTCTCACCCTGATAATTTTAGATTTCTATATTTCAATGGATTTCCCCAAAAAGAAAAAGAAAGGTTACTATGGGTGATTTAATTAGGAAAATTTGAATGTGTTCAGACCTTAGGTCTACAAACTATGAAATTAGTTTATCTTTTCATTATACTGTTTCTTGCTGGAATTTCATGGGGAATTATGATTTTTCTAAATGTACAGAGCCAAGGTACTTGGTTTCTAAAATCAGGAAAGCTTATGTAAATTATAATTTCATACTCTGCAATACATTCATTCACCCACTTATTCATGGCTTCCTTTGAATGCTGTACGTCACAATAATAGGGACATAAAAATATAAAGGAGTAACTGTTCTGACCCTCAAAGTAGATATCCACTTTAGAACAAATGAGCAGAGTACATACAACTTCAACTAAAATTTTAAAGTACAACAAAATAGACATCATGAAATGGATTTAACATTTTATACATGATGAAAGTTCAGAAAAATTTTTTTTTCTGGTTAAGGAAATACTCGAAGGCTCCATGAATGGCTCTTTTGTCTTTGAACTGTCATTTTTTATTTGAAGTCATGCCACCTTAACTAATGAAGGTCTTTTATGCTTTGTACTATCCATACCATCATGTACAATCTTATTTTGACTGTATTCCAACTTGAAGGGGCTCATCTTCTATTATCTTACAAAATATTTTGTTCTGAATCACAGGATTTTTATTCAGCACAGACAGTCAAACTTTTCTTACAGTCTTTCTTAATCTGTAAGCACCACTGAAACTTTCCCATCATGGTTGATGCTTCTGGCATCTGGAATGTCTGTGGTGCAGCTTTCAGAAGCTGGAACTGATAAATATGACAACTGGAGAAGAATTTGTATTTTGCAATGGATTTCATTCTATTTTGAACAATAATCAATGTCCATGGAAACAGCCATCAGGAAATCCACCATTGTGTTGCATTGTGAAAAGCTGCTGTAAAAGATCTTTTTAAAATTTGAAAACACAGATGTGACCTTGATGGCTAAGTATTCCTGACCCAAGTAATTACCTTTTTAATATACATGTAAGAGTTGGATAATGAAAAAGACCAATCGCTAGAAAAGGTAATCGAACTTGGTAGAGAGTCAAGAAATAAGGAAAAGAATTAATGATAAAAAATACAAGGGGCAACAGTTATAAAAATTTGAGGGAATGAATGGTTGCCTTTAGGGAATCCAGAATGTGGTCTCAGGAGACATAAATGCCAACAAAGTCCACAAAGACAATTTATACATCCTACTTGGTGAGTATCAACTAGTGTTTTGAAGCTTGTGGGTGGCCATATAAAGTACAGTTACTAGTCTTTTCCATCCTGAGTAAAGAAAAGAGAAGGAAGTTGTAAATGCATGTAAAAAATTATTCTTATGAACTAATGGACTATACAAACCTTAGTTTCATTCACCCTGAGATCAGGTGAGCAAGGTGCTTCTCAGCTACTACTACCAACTTCTCTAGGGCACATTAGAAGGTTCTGGATAGATTGAAAGAAAAATGTAAAACAAAATATAAATTCACAGAAAACATCAGCTGTACTAGTCGGATAAAAAGTAGTGAAACTCTCGTGATTATGGCCCTTACTCATCTTTCAGGTTTGGAAATGAATTCGCTATAACTTAAATTTTAGAAAAGCCAAATAAGGGAAACAATAATATTAGGAGAGTATTCACATCTTAGAATAATTAATCATTTGATATCAAAAGGATAATGTTTATCCAAGGACAACGTTGAGAAGGGTAAGGAAAGAAATGCAAACAGGAAATAAAGAAGAGGTGGGATAACGTAATGTTACATTATAAGGAGTACAATCAATGGCATGGCACAGAAGGTGTATGAATTGTTGAATTCAACACTGATTTTTCTCTGTAAGTCAATCAAATCATAACAAAGAGCAAAAGAACAACAGCAACAAAGAAACACAGAAACGAGATGGATGGCACAATAGCAGCAGCAGTACGCTCTAACATGCCAGTAACCATAAAGATGGTTGCTCTATTATAGAGAGGTCAGACAACCTTTTGTTCTGTGCTGGTATACATAAGGTCCCCTTGAGTTGGAACCAATCAGGGACAGAGACTTTCTCTAATTTCTCAAATTAATGGGCTTTTCAGTAAGGTTACACATATTCGAAAGCTCTCTCCTCCAGCTGATAATCCAGGAACTTGGATGCTGCAATTTAATGGAGAACCTTGCTTTGTATTTTTGCTTGAAACCTCTCATAGTGCTGAGAGTTGTCTTGTCACATCTTCAGTAGTAGTAGACATATAAGGAAGCTTGAAAAAATAGATCTTGGACTAAAGCAAATAATAGCAGAAATATGTGAACTTGTGTTTTATTGACTATGCAAAGACATTTAACTGGGGCTCTTAACAGTCCGTGGCTAACCTTGGGAAGAATGGGAATTCCAAAATCTTAATTGGGTTTATGTGGGATCTGTACATACTTAATAGATAGTAATTCACACAGAAAAAGTAGACACTGCATAGTTGACAATCAGGAAAGGGAGCATGAAGATTGTATCTTTTCACTATTTTATAATTTGATATTTATGGTGAGAAAATAATTCGAGAAGCTGGTCTATATGAAGGAGGATGAAGTGTCAGGGGAGTAAGGCTGGTTAACAACCTATGGTATTCAGATTGCACAACCTTATTTTCTGAAATGGAAGAAAATTGTAAGTGCTTCCTGGTGAATATTAAGGACAATAGCCCTCAGCATCAATTACAGTACAATTTAAAGTAAACACAAATTTTCAAAAGTGAACAAACACATTCCATCTTGATTTTAAAAATTGAAATTGTCAAGGATTTTGTTACTTAGATCCACAATCAACACTTATAGAAACAACAGTCAAGAAATTAAAGGGCGTATTACAAAGGGAATAGATTCTGCACAGACCTATTTATGTATGTATTTATTTATTAGTAATCATTTTATTGGGGGGCAGGTCTTACAGAGTTTTTAACAATCCATCATTCAATGGCATTAAGTACACTACTACTTATGTGGCATCAACATTTCTAAAACATTTTCTTTCTACTTGAACCCTTGATATTAGCTCCTCTTTCCCCCCCCCCTCCTCTACTCTCCCACCCGTGTGAATCCTCGATCAATTATATATTATTATTATTTCCTGTCTTACACTATCTGCTGTCTCCCTTCACCCACATTCTGTTATGTGTTCCCTTGGGGGATGGGTTATATAACCAATCTTGTGATGGGTACCTCTTTTCTCCTTCCCACCCCCACCATTCACCTACCCTCAAGATATTGCTACTCCCACTACTGTTCCTGAGGGATTTATCTGTCCTGAATTCTATGTGTGGAGAGATCTTATCTGTACCAATGTGTGTACTCTGGTTTAGCTGGACTTATAAGGAAGAACTGGGTCATAGTGGGGGGAGAGGGAGTATTTAGGAACTAGAGGAATGTTGTGTGTTTTGTTGGTGCTATACTGCACCCTGGTTGAATCATCCTTTACTTATAATTCTTCTGTGGTGGGATGCCCAATTGTCTACCAATGGGCTTTGGGTCTTCACTTCAAACCTGCACAAAATGTAAAGTTTTCCAGTCCCAGCTATGGGACCTCCCTACACCCAACCTCCCCAGAAGAATGTACTAAGAGGACAGCACTGAAGCTATGGGCTGGGGAGCGGGCCACATCTGATGAGAACATAAGGAGGAAAATGAAGAGGGAGGGCGAGAGAAAGAGAGAGTGGAACACAGTTTGACCCAACAAGCCCCGAAAATGAATTCCTGCTCAGAGCAGCCAATGCACAGTGAGGACCATAGGACCAGCCTCAAGGTGAGACACGACTTCCCTCACTGACCCATAGCACTACGGGAACAACACTGGAGACACAGTGTGGAAATTGTGCCCAATCTGACCCCACCGTACTGGGGTGAAACACTAAAGGTATGCAACAGAGCAGCAAAGGGAGCAAGCAACGAAGTCCCTGAGGATTCCCAAAAATAGACTTTGGGGCCAGGACATGGCGAACCATCAGACTTGACTGGAAAACACTCATAAAGGTCAACAAACACACCTGGAACTATTTGTATGAACAACAGAAAAGTGGGTAAAGGGAGACATCAGACGGTGTAATACATGAAAAAAATAACAATTTATAAATTATCAAGGGTTCATGAGGGAGGGAGGATGGGTGAGGGGGAAAATGAGCTGATACCCAGGGCTCAAATAGAAAGAAAAATGTTTTGAAAATGATGATGGCAACATATGTATGAATGTGCTTGACACAATGAGTGTAAGTATAGATTGTGATAAGAACTGTAAGAGCCTCCAATAGAATGATTAAAAAAATTAAATCATAGATTTATTGACAGATGAGTTCCCCCCCCAAACAAAAACAAAAACAAAACAGCCTGGAATTGCATGGGGCCAGGAGGAATGGAGCTTTTACAGTATGCATTTTTCCTGCTAGGGGAGCATTGCGCATCTCTCTCTGAGTTAGTGCATCTAGTGGTATTGCCTGGGAAGGTTCTCTCTGGGCATAGTGAATTTTTTCATAAAGGCAGTTTCACTCAAACCTTTATTTTTGTGATGGCTGATTTAAGAGAATAGTGTGTGGCCATGAAATGTTGTTTCCTGTTTGGGAAAAATGCTGCAGAAAATGTTGTGATGTTGAACACAGCTTACAAGGACAGTGCTATGGGGAAAATTCAAGTGGAGGAGTGGTTTTCTTGTTTCATAAAAGGTGAAATGTTGATTGTTGGCAAACCTCATTCTGTACACCCGTCAGCTTCCTGAACAGAAGAAAATATAAACACAATTCATATACTTGTGCTTGAAGACCAATGAGGGACCATTGAAGAGATGAGGAAGTTATCTGGACCGTCTTGGAGCTGGGTTCAGTGAATTTTAACAGAAGATGTGAGATTTGTGCCTTGGGTTCTGACTGACCAGGAAAAAGAGGGTTGACATGCCATGCTTTAAAAGAACAGCTCCAAAACAACCAAGACATTTCCCCCCAAGGTCATTACAGGTTACAAGACATGGTGCTATTCTGACAAACCAGAAAGCAAATGCCAGTCAAGCCAGTGGAAGACGCCATTGTCACTTCACCCAATAAAAACTCATCAAGTGAAATCAAAGATCAGGACGCTGCTCATTTATTTTATTTTATTTTATTTTTTTGATGTGAGGGGGATTGTGCATTTGTAGTTCGTTCTACCAGGTCTGACTGTTAATCAAGCTTTCTATTTAGAGGTTATGAAAAGATTGCATAACAGTGTATGAGAAAAAAAGGCTGATTTGTGGCAGACGGGAGGCTGATTTTGCCACCATGACAATGCACCTGCTCACATAGTCATCTCAGTGCATCACTTTTTTGGAAAAAAACAGCAAGCTTCTCTTGTCCCACACACCTTACTCAACTGTCTTGTTGCATTAAACTTCTTTTTGTTTCCATGAATGAAAACGGACATGAAATGAAAGAGATTTGACTAAGTGGAAGAGTGAAGAAAACAATGAGTGATGTGCTGTCAGCCATTCAAACAGATAAGTTTGAAAAATGTTTCCTGGAATGGAAGCACGGATTTGACAGCTGTATTAAGCATAACAGAGTGAATTTTTAACGTGATAAGGTTATTTGGTAAAAAAGTTTAAATATATAGCTTGGAAAAAAATCTGTTTTGTAGACGAGGACCTTATCATCTAATTCACATATCATGCACATCTGAAGTTAAGCCATGTCACAAAGAGCTGCCCAATCATCACCACAATCAGTTCCAAAACCTTCTCTTCCTTTCTCTGTCCACTGCTATCAGCTCCCCATTTCCTTCCAGCCTTCCCCACAACTCCCCCAATAAGCCATTACTCCAGTTGCTATCTCTATAAATCCACCCATTCTGGATTTCATATACTGGAAAACACAACACCCCCTCCAAAAAAAAAAAGCAGCAAAAAATTAAGCCCAAACTGAAAAAAGAAAACAACAAACAAACCAAAAAATCTCCCAAGAACAGTATCAAAATAAATTAAAAAAACTCCAAATGATAAGAAAGCAGGACATATAAAAACCCAGAATAATTTAAAATGGGTCTAAAGAGAGAACAAATGGTAAGACATTAGATTTTAACCTAACTGGCTCTATAACAATCCACTTTGCACTGCACTCTGCACCCTAGCCAGGTTATTCACACACAGCCTTGGTCCATGGCCAGATGGGATTCACCTGAGGCTCAATCTATGTGCATTTTTGACCTTCACCTTTTTTTTTTTTGGTATATGAAACAACTTTAAAATGAGTCAAAAGGCAGATCAAATGATATGGTATTACATTTTTAGTGTAAGTTCACCATCCATGATCAAGTTGGCTTGCTTTCTGTCTATAGGAAGGTAATTCACATCCTTTGATTGTGGTCAGAGAGGATTCGCCTAGGCCTTAATTCATGTAGAGACCCACAAATGGATGTTGGACTTCTACAGTCATCCATAGCCTTCTGCAAACCTGATGTTCACAATTTAAGCTCTGACACCATTCATCTTCCATTGGATTGGGATTTAATTATTTATTTTCCTTGGATCACACCGGCTGGTAAGCTTTTTCCACGTGGACTATTTTACACCTCACTTAGATAGTTGCTTGTTTGGATACAAGCCTTTAAGACTCCAGACATTATTCTTTTTGAATAAGCCTCCTTTGCTTTCTTCACCACACATTGCTGTAGCGCCCATGTCTTCAGCGCTCTCTTCGTGAGGGCGCGCATCAAGCAGGGCCCTGTGTAAAGTTTTAAAGAGCACAAATGTTATTTGGGGAGTAAGATGTGCCCGACGCAAGCATTTTCAATCTCTTCATATGCAGATGAGAGCTGGACAATGAATAAGAATACAGAAGAATAGATTTTGAATTATGGAGTTGATAAAGAATATTGGAAGTACCAGGGACTGCCAGAAAAACACAGTAGTCTAACTTGGAGGGAGAATAACCAGAGTGCTTCTTAGATGGGGAGACTTCGTATGGAATACAGACCTTCCATTAGGCGGGACCAGTCCCCGGGAAAGGCCATCTTGCTTGATAAAGTAGAGAGAACGCGCCTGCAAAGGATAGATGGACAGTGGCAGCAACAATGGGCCCAAACACAACAACTGTGAAGAGGATGCAGGACTGTTTCATTCTGTTGCTATGAGCAATCGCTGACATTTGGGCACCTAACAAAAACAATCTCTCAGGTCTATTTATTAAATGACTTGAAAAATGCTGCTTTGAGTGAGACCCCCAAACAAGAGAATGCTCTGTATCAGGTTCAGGCTGCCATGAATGCTGCTCTGCCTCATGAGCCCTGTGACGTCGCCTACCCAGTTAATGGTTCTTTAAGTCATAGAAGCAGGGAGAGATGAATTTGAACTCTTGGCAGGTCCCTATTGGTACAGTACAGTGCAGACCCTGGGGATTTGGCTACAAAGTCCTACTCTCTTCAGTAAGAAACTATTTTCCTTTGAGTAACAGGTTTTTGCTTATTACTGGGCCTTATTAGAGATACTGCAGGAGGGGACTCCAAGTCACTTTGAAGCCTGAGTTGCCCAAGAAGAAATAAGTGTTGTGTGATGTTTCCAGCAGCACCTCATCATTTTTTTTTCTAGACACCTACCAGCACCTCATCATTTAATGAAAATTGTATATACTATATTGGGCCAAAACAAGACTTACTTACAGCATAAATAATTTGCATGAAGTGGTCCAAATATCTGAGATATCCACTCTTGTCATATTTCCTTTCCTCTCCCTGTCTGTACTTATGGTCTCATGGAGTTTCTTAAAATCAGTTGCCTGAGGAAGACAAAAGTTGCTCTTGGATTATAGGCAGTTGTACATGATATTCAGAAACTGGTCATAAGTGGACACTATCAGAACTACAGCTGCTTTCTGGGACCACCATGAAGGACAGTGAGGAAGACAAATCCTCACAGTGGGAAGAACTTCAACCAGTGCACCTGGCAGTTCATTTTGCCTGTCAGGAGAAATGGCCAGATGGTCTTTGACCAGTGGTTTGGCCCAATGGTCAGGGACTTGGAAGGGACACAATTAAATGAAAAAGTGGTTTGGAGAAGATATACATGGATAGGATCCTCTTTGAATGGGCCCCAAATAGTGGATATTTATATCTTATGGGAATGCTTACCCCAGGGTAACCCCCAAAGATGAAGAGATTAACAATCAAATGGACAGCATGATACATTCTATGGAAACCAGTCATTCTCTTTCCCAACCACTCCTTCATTGCCCATGAACAAAGTGGTCATTGTGCAGGGAGGTAGGTTAAGCATGGACTCATCAACTTGAACTTGACTCACCAAATATATAGTTCTATTCCTTCAATAATCAGAGCTCATACGCCCAGGAACTAAGGGGTAGGAATGCAAGTGGCACCATCCACTATTACCCTGAGATAGTTAATGTTTATTGTGCCAACCTGGACAATAAACACATGTGGGGTTAATTGAAGGGCAGAGAGATAAATGGCTCAGTGAGACTCACCTTTTGTGTTCTCGGGTCTCTTGCTTTGTGATGGTTGGACCAGGGTGCAGCAGCCTCAGCCAGGTTCCTGATTGACTGGCAAGGCTCACTTCCTGTAAGACATCCCTGAGGAGAAGTCACGTGGACCTACCCTGATGCAGCCCTGGGTACTGGAGCAGCCGTGTGGAGACCCCTGCCAGCGCTGGGATACTTACATATTCACTGACTCGGCTTTCCTCCTGCAGTCGGCAACATTGCATCTGTTTTGTGGGATGGAGAAGGATTTTGTGGATTGGTGTTGGACATGTGGGTTAATGTGTTAATGTTGGACTTGTGGGCTTGGGCAGCACTGGGTTGGGATGTTTTCTTGATGTGCACTTAACCTTTATATAAATGAGGAGCTGATGCCAGGGGCTTAAATAGAGAGCAAATGTTTTGAGAATGATGAGGGCAATGAATGTACAAATGTGCTTTATACAATTGATTTATGTATGGATTGTGATAAGAGTTGTATGAGCCCCTAATAAAATGATTTTAAAAAATCAAATAAAAAACCTCTCTCTTATACATGAGTTTCTGTGGATTTGTTTCTCTAACGTACTCAGACTAACACATATGCCTAGTGACCCACTGATAGTATTTTGCTGCCTTCCTCCTTGGCATACATTCTTCAGGTTTGAAGGCCTTTTTTTAAAAAAAAAATGTAAACATATTTCCACTTGGAGACACAACACTGATTTCATGGATTCATGGTTTCATGGAACTGGAAGTTAAGATTATTTCCTGATCACTTTGTGCTCACGATGCCTCTGGATCAACAGAGAAAGAGGTAGTTATTGTGTTCAGAGGATCCTGAATTTGCAGTGGCTTGGCTGGGGTGTCAGTCTCAGTATCTCAGCTTTGTCTACAGTCTTGTCTGGAGTGAAAAATTAACTGCCAATGTGGCTTACCTTCCTGGGAAGGTTCAGGAGTCCTCAGTTCCTTTGCACAAGGCTGTGTTAGCATCCTATGACAATACATCTGTTTCCATGCAAGTGAGCCTCTCAAGAAACCAGTTATCTATCCACAGAAGTCAAATATTACCACTTCTGCAAATATAATTGACCACACAGGTCAACTCGACACATTTTGAGATGGTATCTGACAAGGTTATGGATATTGGGAAGTCAGCATCCTTCACAGCCATTTGACAGTTTTGTACAGAAGAGTTTTGAACCTGTGTTTCCGCCACACAGGGCACCTGACAGGGCAGAGTAGAGCCACTCCCTAAGTTTTCTGATGCTGTAAATCTTTACAGAGACAGAAAACCTCAGCTTTCTTTCTGGGAGATTTGGTGGGTTTAGCTGCTGATATCTTGGTTAGCAGCCTTGTTCATAAACCACCAGGACTCTTGGGTAAACATCAGAAGTTTGCAAAATGGCAATACTTAAAAATGTTCTGTACTATTTTATTCCTTTTTATATGTAGAATTTGGGTTAAAAAATAATTCAAACAATTTTTGAAATTACAGAAAATATATGGTAATAAATATTACTAATAATTCTTGAACTCAGATATTCTTTATAATAGTCTTTTTCTATTACAACTTAGTATATATATTTTAATTATTTTATTCCATTTATTTACTTTTGATCATTTTACTAGGGACTAGTGCACCTCGTATCACCATCCATCCATACATCCAATGTGTCAAGCAGATTTATATATTTGTTGCCATCATCATCTTCAAAACATTTTCTTTCTACTTGAGCCCTTGGTATCAGCTTCTCATCCCCCCCCCACCTTCCTTCCCTCATGAACTCTTAATAATTTATGAATTATTATTAATTTTCATGTCTTAAAATTACCTGTGTCTCCCTTCATCCACTTTTTTGTTGTCCATGCCCCTGGGAGGGGGCTTTATATCGATCATTGTTACCGGCTCCCTCTTTCTCCCTACCTTTCCCTTACCCTCCTGGTATGGCTGCTCTCAGTATTGGTCCTGAGGGGTTTATCTGTCCTGGATT
Organism: Tenrec ecaudatus; assembly: GCF_050624435.1. Lineage (NCBI taxonomy): Eukaryota > Metazoa > Chordata > Mammalia > Afrosoricida > Tenrecidae > Tenrec > Tenrec ecaudatus. The sequence continues at coordinate 129,216,679 of NC_134531.1, forward strand.
CCCTGTGTTTCCAGCTCTTATCTGTACCCATGTACATGCTCTGGTCTAGCCGGGTTTGTGAGGTAGAATTGGGGTCATGATAGTGGGGGCGTGGTGGGGGGAAGAAGCATTTAAGAACTAGAGGAAAGTTGTATGCTTCATTGGTGCTATGCTGCACCCTGATTGTCTCGTTTCTTCCCCATGACCCTTCTGTAAGGAGGTGTCCAATTGCCTACAGATGGGCTTCCAATCTCCATTCCGCACTCCCCCTCATTCACAATGATATAATATTTTTGTTCTGGGTCTTTCATGCCTGATACCTGATCCCATGGACACCTCATGATGACACAGACTGGTGTGCTTCTTCCTTGTGGGCTTTGTTGCTTCTCAGCTGGATGGCTGCTTACAATTTATATATTTTATGAAATACAGTGATTTTGCATGTACAACCGAGTACACACTTTTTCCATTAAAAATTACCTTGCACATGATCCCTTCCATTACATAGTCTCTAAAGGGGATTTTAACATCTTGCTTTTATGTGAATTATAAGAATAAAACATGTTTATTCTGAAACATTTTGAAAATATTTTCCCTCATCTAGTTCTTTTAAGCTTTTTGGACAATATCTCAGCCATCCCTCTAGCCTCTCATTTCTTTAGATTTAATGGTTCTCAACCTTCCTAATGCCGTGACCTTTAGTACAGTTTTTTATGTTGTGGTGACCCCAAACCATAAAATTATTTCATTGCTACTTAATAACTGTAATTTTGCTACTGTTATAAATTAGTGGCCCCTATGAAGGGATCGGGGGTCACGACCCACAGGTAGAGAACCACTGCTGTAGACAGAGGTCGTGTTTAAAAGGGGGGAGCATCCTGAAGATCTGATGATATGGCTTCCTTTTATTCTATTATATAATTACACCACAATTTAACATAACTCTTATTATGGGCCATCAAATTTTCTTCTCTGATTGCTCGTTATTGTATGAAGTGTTTGATAGAGATCACACAGCACTTTGTGTATTCTCTATCATTTCCCTTGGGTCACAGTGGAGGCACAGGGACACAGGGACAAAGGTAATGAATACCTCTGAAGTCCTTGAAGGAACCGCAGGAAGTTTTCTGCTGAAAGTATGCGGCCCTCGCTGGAGTATTTGCAGTGCTGTATGCTAGTATTCTGTCTATTAACCTATGGATCAGGATGATTCCCAGGAGAGAAACTGAAGTGAAAGAATTAGGCTCCTGGCCTGTGATTTATTTTAAAGAGGAACTGTACAAAAACCAGCAATAACAACAACAACAACAACACCTCTTATTCCCTTGCGCTGTGTCTATGCATTGCCCATACTACCGAAGAACATGCAGGGAGCCTCTAGTTACAGCCATTGTGTCATTGCATCACAAATTCTCCTTTGTACGGTGGTGGTGTTTCTTTCTTTCCCCTTCAATACTCATAAACTCTTAAATTGCATTTACCTTTACTGGGATATAAAGGTCAGATGTAATTTACCTAATAGAACCAATTGATGGAAATCCATACAGTGGAAAAGATATTAAGCTTGAACAGCTAAGAACATTTGGCCCTGCCTCTGTGCTGTTCTCAGCATAATTTAAATGCGACCCAGCATTTGCTAACGGATACCACATGTCACCATCTTTAAATGACCTTATCCATCTTACAACGACCATTTCGAACTAAGAAAAAAACCTCACCACTAAATGATCCTGAATGATGCTGCCTGTCATGTTAGCCGTCAGCAACCTTGACACGGTTGGTAATTTTGTTGATATTTTATCATTTACCAGATTACACTGGGAATAAAACTCTCCTGCAAAACATCTCTCTCGAATTTTGTCCTGTTGGCTCTCTATGTAATGATTGGGAAAAGAAAGGGAGTTTTGATTAATTCAATTCTTCTAGATAAACAAATCAAATAACTCAAGTCTGAGAATGAATCAGACTCGCATTCACATTTCCGACTGGAGCCGACATGCGCTTTGCCGCTGCGGGGAGAGCCACAGCCTGTCGCTAGGTCGCAACCTCCTTATGTGTCCGAGCAGGCAGCTTATACTTTCCTTGCAGCTCATTTTCAGAATTCCTTTGAGGAGAAACACGTTTTAAAAGATCTCATATAATGGATATTATTTGAATTAGGAGTGCATGCTAGGCTTCAGAATTGGAAAATATTTTTTTGTGCGTGTTCAAGAACTCAGATGCTTTGAATTACCACGAAAAGGCAAATAACACTAAGGGCACTTTGCCTAATATCACTGATCTTTGTCGTTTTACATTCTGAGTCTTGAAATTCTTGCAGTTTTAGTATTTTATGACTGACAATGGAGCCCTGGTGGTGTAGAAGTTACCTGTTGGACTGCTAATTGCGAGGTTGTCAGTTTGAAACCACCAGCTGGTCTGGAGAAAGTAGTGTTTTCTACTTCCATAAACAGGGAAAGTCTTGGAAATTCAAAGGGGGCAGTCCTACCTTGTCTTAAGGATCAGCTGCTACAAGTCAGTATTGACTCAATGGCAGTGAGAACTTTGAGATGAGTGACAAATGTGTTCTCCGCTTTCATGGAAGTTTGTACCATTGCTGATTCTTCAATTTGTTTTGTCTGTACTTGAACAAGGAGCCCTGGTGGCATTTTGGTTACTTGTTGGGCTGCTAACTGCAAGGTCAGCATGTGGGAATCACCAGCCCACCCCTCCTGGGGAGACAGATGGGCTTTCTACTCCTGCAAAGAACTAGTCTCTGAAACTCACAGAAGCAGTTCTACCCTGCCCTAAAGGGTCACTCTAAGTCAGAGTTAATTTGATGGTAATGAGTATATATATATATATATATATATATATATATATATATATATATATATATATATATGAAATAATTTAGCACTTTTAAACCAGAGATGACTTAAAATTGTTTCTAATAATTTTTATTATCAGATGTACAGATTTGATTTAGAGTTAATACAGTTTCCAGTTACCCAATTTACAACATTATCTAAATGATAAAACACAAAATTACTATTGACCTTTCAACCACATGGGCTTGAAGGATACAGGTTCACGCTTATATGAATATTTCTCAATAAAAATATTGGGCCCTCATATGAGACAGGCTCTGAAACTATAATACAGAAGAAGGATTGATACCATAGAGAAACATTTTTAGAAAAATTAAAAAGCAAAATATATTTATATATCAGATAGGGATTAGGATGTCTTTCCATAAAGTTACATTGAATGTTCCTGTCCCTCTTGTGTTCTCTTTTCCTTCCTAATCTCTTCTGCCTCTTCCACCTCTGAGTGTGAAAAAAATCATTGTTCTTCTTCCTTCACCATAGCTTACTCAATCTGAAGATGATTCATCTTATAAACTGATTATATAAACTTATGGTATCAAATACAATACAGCACCGTAAATATGTTTTCTTAATAACATTTTCTTTATTGCAGAAACACAGGAGAGGTGGATAAGTGAAAAAAGAATTGTTAGTAGGGTCTCAGTGGAGACATGCACAATTCCATCTAAACAAAATGTATGGAAACATGTTTCTATGATAACTGGATAGTTTTGGACAAGTTCTCTCAGTAATACATCTCTCTTTGTCTCCTTAGGAGCCCTGGTGGCTTAGGGGGTTGTGGACGGGGTAGCTAACAGCAAGGTTAGCAGTTTGAAACCACCAGCTGCTCTGCAGGAGAAAGAGAAGGCCGTCTAATTCCTGTAAAGAGTTATTGTCTTGGACACCCACAGCAGCAGCTTTACCTGACCCTAAGGTGTCACTAGGAGTCAGAATTGACTAGATGATAGTTGAGGTTTTTTTTTTAAAGCCTCACCAGGCTTAAAAAGGGGCCCAATAAAACCTGACTTTCTAAAAAGGGCCCAATACAAACTGACTTCCAAGAAGATATACTGGCCATGTGAACAAAAAGTTTTCAAGGTTATGTAGACATTGTATTTTTTTAGTTCCCAAGGAAGAAGTCTTGAATGATTTTCTTGAGTACTAGGACTTGTGATGGAAAACTTTAAAGAAAATAAAAACTTCATTGGTAAGAAATATCCAGGAAATTTGGACCACAGATTCCCCCCCCCCCAAATCAGGACTATACATCTGCTCATGCTTCCACAGTAGCAAGGGAGATCCTACAAGAAATTCATCGAGAAACGTTACCTTGTCCACCCTTCGGCCCTGCTCTTATCCTCTGAGACTTCCTTTTGTTTTTACTCAAATGATATTGCAAAGCAACATGATTGGAGTCCCTCAACGGCATCAGAACTACTATTTGGACATGACGTAAATGAACACAATATTTGAGGGAAGGGCTAGAGAGTGGAAACATTGCCTTCTGAATAGTACAGGCCTAGATGGCAAATGTGTTGAGAATACAAATGGTTCATATTTTTGTTTAATAAAGGTTTCTATGATTTTCTGCTATTTCAAGAGTGATCATATGATCAAGAACTGATAGTGTTGACATAAGAAGCGCACTGAAAATATTGGGAAAAGCAAGACTTCAGGAATTGACAAAATACCAATTGAAATGTCTTAAACTGATGTGGCTCTGGAGGTACTCACTCTCCATGCCAAGGATGTGGAAGACCTGGCAAGCCAACTAGAGGATATATGTACTTGTATCCATTCCAGAGAAAGGTGGCTCAACACAATGAACAAATTGTCCTACAATATCATTCATATCACACCCGAATAAAATGTTGTTGGAGCCAATTAAAAGAAGGTTGCAGGAGTATGTTGACTGGCAGGCGCCAGACATTCAAGCCACATTCAGAAGAGCATGTGGAATAAAAGATATCATTGTTGATGTCAGATGGATTTTAGTTGAAAGCAGAGACTATCAGAAAGTTTACTTGTTTACTTGTGTTTTATTGACCATACAGAGACATGTGACTGTGTGGTTCATAGCATAGTAGGGACAAATGTACATAGACTGGGGATTCCAGAACACATCATTGTTCTCCTGAGGAGCCTATACATGGAACAAGAGGGTACTGTTTGAACAGAACAAGGGAATATTGTATTGTTTGAAATCAAGAAAGGTTCACAATAGGGTTGTATCTTTTCACCATAATTATGTAATATGTATGCTAAGCAATAAATATGAGGAGCTGGACTATACAAAGAAGTCAGCATCAGAATTTCAGGATGGTTTATTAATAACCTGCCATATGTAGATGATATAACCTTACTTGCTGAAAGAGAATAGAACTTGAAGCACTTACTGATGAAGATCAATGAACACAGTCTTCAGTATGGATTGCAACTTAAGGAAAATTAAAATCCTCACAACTGGAACAACAGACCACACTGTGACACAGTGAGAAGAGATGGACTTGGTCAAGGCTCTATTTTTATTTGGATCCACATCAATGTACATGGAATAAAAAATCAGTCAAGCAATCAAAATCATGTATTGCGTGCACTGGGCAGTGTTGTGTATGCTACTGTTCATAGAGTTGCTGTGAGTTTTAGCTGACTTGACGGAATCTAACAACAATAATATGGTTTTGTAGCAACATTTTTCACTTTACTTAGTATAATACATATATAATATATGTCTTAATCAATTGCTTATGTTATTGGTAATTGAAAGTATTAATAGTTAAATCCTATAAGGGTCAAAAGTTATATGAAAATTTTCACTTGTACAGGGGATCAATTCCTTTAATCCCAAGAGTGTTTAAAGACCAACTATACACACCAACATTAATATTCAATATGATCTTCTTGAAGTTTGCCATCTCTTTCCTCTTGTTCTTTTTATCATTTTATTGGGGGCGCTTAAAGCTCTTATAACAATCCATACATCCATGTGTCAAGCACAGTTTTATATATGTTGCCACCATCCTTTTCAAAACATTTTTCTTTCTATTTGAGCCCTTGGTATCAGCTCATTTTTCCCCACTCTCCCACTCTCATACCCTAATGAACCCTTGATAAATTATAAATTATTATTATTTTCATGTCTTACATTGTATGCTGTCTCCCTTCACCCATGTTTCTGTTGACCATCACCCCGGGGGTGGGGAGTGTTATACATCAATCATTGCAATCTGTTCCCCCTTCCTCCCCCCACATTCCCCCTACCCTTATGGTGTATATACTTAGGGGTTTATGTGTCCTGGATACTATGTGTCGCAACAGTTCTTGTCTGTACCAGTGTACATGCTCTGGTCTATCCGGATCTGTAAGGTAGAAATGGGGTTATAAGAGTGGGGCTGGATGGGGAGGAGGAAACATTAAAGAACTAGAGGAATGTCATGTTTCATAGGTGCTATACTGCACCCTGACTGGCTTGTCCTTTCCTTGTGACTCCTCTGTGAGGTGATGTCCAATTGTCTACACATGGACTTTGGGTCTCCACTCTGTCCCCGCTCATTTGCATTAATATGATTGTTTGTTTTGGCTCTTCTGATGCCTGGTATCTGATCCTGCCAACACCTCTGATCACCCAAGCTGGTGTTCTTGTTCCACGTGGGCTTTGCTGTTTCCCAGCTTGATTGCTGCTTGTTTATCTTCAAGCCTTTACGACCCCAGACGCTACATCTTTTGATAGCCGGGCACCATCAGCTATCTTTACCACATTTGCGTATGTACCCATTTGTTTTCAGCGATTGTATCAGGAAGGTGAGCATCACCGAGTGCCAGGTTATAAGAACAAAGTGTTCTTGCATGGAGGGAGTACTTGAGTAGAGGTCCAATGTCCATTTGCAACCTTAATATTTAACATATAAATATATGTACATAGATCTATGTCCCTATCATTAAATGTAAATATATTTACATATGTATGTACCTGTATTTATACCCCTATAAATATCTCATCTCTTTTCTTTTAAAAATACATCATAGTAAGTCAGGTGGATAGTTGTCTTAGAATATGGTTGACATCACTGTTTGACGACATTGATTTTACCTTCAGTACCTTTTCAGATGCCTTTTACAGAGCCCCAAATACTTCAAAAGCCTCAATCACATATGTAGAATTTACCTGGATTCTATGTGGCAGATTCTATGGAATAAAACATAAGCCGTGCAGGTCACAAAACAAATTCCATTGAAAGCAACTTTATGGTCTTTTTTCTAGATCTACCCTCTGTTGATATTAGCTAGCTGTTCAGGGGCTTTATTGTATTCCACCTTACAGACACCACTTTTTCAAAGGAGTCCTTCGGTTCACTTTCATGCACAATGTCTCTGGTTGGAGATTCAGGTGGCAAGAGTGGTGTAGAGTGTACTACCATACTGGTCTTCAGAATGAAACCATACTAGCAGCCTGTCAGAGGCTTTGGCTCCAAGGTCTCCACACACAGTTTGTTTGTTTGTTTGTTTTTTCCCTTGACACAGCTGGGACATCAGCACTGAGTAGGGACTCCCGCTCTTTACATTTCTGCTGGACCAAATCCAATCCTCTCTGTAATTGTACAGCGGCGCGAAAAAGAAAAGACAGGGGTATATTTTAAGACCTATTACCACTACTACGCTGGCATCTTAATAGGCTGCAGGTCAGAGTGCTCATCCGAGCACACTGGAAACGAGGATCAAACCATATATCAGGAAGCGTTGTAACTCAGTGCTAGGGCTTGGTACCTAATTTAGCTAATGGTCCTTAGGTCAGCCAACCCACAGAGGGCACATATTTGAACTCTCGGTCCAGTTTTGCCTCCTAAGCAGCATACCGTGGAATGTGGGGAGCAGATAAAGCGGTTAGGGAGGCTTAGAGCCATCTCGGCTTAAGCTAACAGGAAGTCAGCAGGAAGAGTATGAGTAATAGCACGAGAAGGGGACCAGAAATAAAACGTAGATAAAAATCTGCGAAAAACCAGCAACAAGCCCCCTGCCATCAAGTCAATTCCAACTCATACTGATCCCATAGGACATAGTAGATCTGCTCCTTTGTATTTCTGAGACTTGAAATCTTCATGGGAGTAGAAAGACTCATCTTTCCCGGTAGAGCAACTGGCGGATTAGAGCTGCTTACCTTTTGGCTTAGTGTGCAGCTCAATGTGCATGCAAATGACTGCATCTAGGAAAGGGTCCTAAAGAGGAAGGAGTCAAAAACATTTCTTAAGTTTTGAGTTTGGTTACAGGTGAGAGCAGCCACCTGTGGAGATTGGAAAACCATGTGGAATTGGATTAGGAGACGGGTCATGATTTTGGTTCAGGCCTGTTGATTTTGATCTGCTACTGGGTTATAAAATATACATTCCAGTTCTAGTTGTAGGTGAGTTGGTGGCAACTTGCAGTGACCCCTGTGTGATTCAGCGCAGGGCTGTTCTGAACGGGGCTTCCTAGTGGGGCCTTCCAGAACCTGATTGCTAGCGTTTTCTTTTGTGTTGACTCTGAGGGGTTCAACCCGTCATCAACCTCTTGCTTAGTACCGCAGTGTTTAAGAGCTCACACCACCCAGGATTCTTATCAAATACCTGTAAGTGAACAAAACAAAAACATGCTGCATTTAGATTCTAGCTTTTTGAAGTCAGATAATTCATCATCACATCTTCTAATTCTCATTTTCTTTTGTCCCTTTATTCCTGTGCCTCTCTGGTTTTATTGCCAAAACGAGGCATCTGCAGTTTCAGGATACAAGTTGCTCCTCCACAGTAATGCTGCAGTTAGGACGGTCCGCTCCCCAGACGAAAGCACTGACATCACCCAGGTGGTTTCAAACCGTGGTGTTAAATCCACTCCGATGCCTCTGATTCCATCTAGCTTGTCCTATGGTTTTTGCTCATCTTGTGTGTTCTTTTTAACTGCTATGCATCAGTAGAGCCGTGCAATCTAAAAGGTAGCCTAAGGAGATCCAGCGACGAGAGGTGACTTTATAAAGATATTCTTAGATTTCATAATCAAATAAATTGGGAAGATAAGAGAATCTTAGAACTCTGGGGCTGGAAGATCGTTAGATACCCTAGTTCATATTAAAACGAGAACACTGAGGCTCTGATGGCTTTGGGGACTTCACGAAGCACCTATCTTTTCTGACAGTGGAAAGCTGGGATAAGACACCTGCAGCACTCATTGGAGTATTATTGCATTTTTGCACAAATAACACACATTACACGACGTTTGTTAACTGTACCCTCCCTGCCTCCAACGTATTTGTAAGCACATTATACTGATTAGTATTACATGCTGCTTTGAAAAGTATTAACTCAGCATGCATAGAAAAATAAGGGAGGGGGAGACTCTAGTTGGCCCTCAACTATACAACATGCATGCTCTTTGTTTTAAAAAGGAAGTGATGTGATTTTGTTTTTTGAAAACTTTTTATACATATAACAAAATAGTTTGCCACTTTAGCCATTTTTAAATGTACAGTTCTGTGACCTTAATTGCATTAACTATGTTGCACAACTACTAACACAATACATTATCAAGTTTTTCATCACCCTTAACAGAAACGCAGGACCTCTTATGCGCTAATTCCTCATCTCCCTCCCCATTCCTTAAACTTCTCAAACTCACTGCCATCCAGTCAAGGCTGACTCATAGCAACCCTATAGGATGGGGTAGAACTGCCCCTTTGCATTTCTGAGACAGTACATTTTTATAGGAGTAGAAAGCCCAGTCTTTTTCATGGGGAGCAGCTGGTGGTTTTGAACTGCTGAACTTGCCATTAGCACCTTAATGTGTAATCACTATGCCAATAGGATTTCCCCATTCCCTAATTGACCACTAATAAACTTTGATGTCTGTAGATTTGCCTAGTCTCATTCACTCACTGCCATCAACTCCAAGTTAAATTTCCTTTGTAAGCTTTTGAGGCATCAATTCTTTTTTTTAAAATCATTTTATTGGGGGCTCATACAACTCTTATCAAAATCCATCCATCCATCCATTGTGTCAAGCACATTTGTACATTTGTTGCCATCATCATTCTCAAAACATTTGCTTTCTGCTTGAACCCTTGGTATCAGCTCCTCATTTTTGCCCATCGCTCCCCATCCCCCTATGACCCTTTGATAATTTATAAATTATTATCATTTTTTCATGTCTTACACTGTCCGATGTCTCCCTTCATCCACTTTTCTGTTGTCCATCCCCCAGCGAGAGGGTTATATGTAGATCCTTGTAATCGGTTTCCCCTTTCTACTTCACCTTCCTTCCACCCTCCTGGTATTGCCACTCTCACCAATGGTCCTGAGGAGTACATCTGTCCTGGATCCCCTGTGTTTCCAGTTCCTATCTGTACCAGTGTACATCCTCTGGTCCAGCCAGATTTGTAAGGTAGAATTGGGATCATGATAGTGGGTGGTGGGTGGGGAGGAAGCATTTAAGAACTAAAGGAAAATTGTATGTTTCCTCGTTGCTACCCTGCACCCAGACTGGCTCATCTCCTCCTGGACACCCTTCTGTAAGGGGATATCCAATTGCCTACAGATGGGCTTTGGGTTCCTGCTCCCCACCCCCATTCACAATGATGTGATTTTTTTGTCCTTTGATGCCTCATACCAGACCTCTTCAATATCTTGTGATTACACAGCCTGTTGTGCTTCTTCTGTGTGAACTTTGTTGCTTCTGAACTAGATGGCCCCCTTTTTATATTCAAGCCTTTAAGACCCCAGATACTCTATCTTTTGATAGTCGAGCACCATCAGTTTTCTTCACCACATTTGCTTATTCGCCCGCTTTGTCTTCAACGGTTGTGTCTGGACGGTGAGCATCATGGAATGCCCGTTTAATAGAACAGAGCGTTCTTGTATTGAGGGAGTACTTGAGTGGAGGCTCACTGATGCTGCACTGCAATTCTTTAGAGAAGTAGAAAGCCCCATTTTTCTTGAACTACTGACCATACAGTTAGCAGCCAAAACTCTTGCAGATTTTGGAATTTACCTGCTCCCATAGCCCATTTACCAACAATTTTACTAGTTGATATTGGCTTCACCAGCCCTGCAAACTATGAGTCAGAAGAAGCTCCCAGCCTGACCACTGACCCTTGGATTTAGGACTTTTCAGTCTCCACAACAGCATACACCATTTACTTGAAATAAATCTTTTTTTCTCTCCCTCTGTACAGTTTCCTGTTGTACTACTCAAGAGAACTCAGCCTTAGACACGGTTTTCCACAGTAGCTTCACCATTTTATATTTCCATCAACAAGGCACGAGGGTTTCCCTCTCTCCAGGTCCTTTTTACTATGGTTTAGTTTCTGCTTCTGATTTTCCTCCTTCCGATAACTAAACGTGATGTAGTCTCTCATTTGGTTTTGATTTGCAGTTCCCTAATGACTAATGATTTTGAACTACTGTTCGTTGGTTATTCATTATCTTCCTTAGAATGATGCCATCTCAGGTCATTTTAAAATTTGGTTTAAATGGTAGTTACATAATCTGGTGTCAATTTGGAACTTGATAGGATTAAGAGTGAAGGAGTGGTGTCTAGTTTGTCAATCAGATCATAACCAACGAGGCCTCTGTGTGGGCATGGCCTTCTCCTGAGAATTCTGGGAATTCCTACATTTCCTCCTTGGAGTTGGGAGACAGACCCTCTCTCTCTGAACTCTCTCCCTTGGAGACTGTACGGACAAGACACATGGCACTACGCTGTTAGACCCAGAGTCCTGGGAACTGGAGAAGGTACTTGGAGACCCCTGCTAGCACTGAGATACTTATAATGCCACTGGATCCAAAGACTTTCTACCCACTGGCCTGTGATCATCCTGCATTCAGCATCATCATATGTGTTTCATGAGTCTGGATAGGACTTTATAGATTGGTATGGGACATATGGGCTAATCTCAGACTTATGGGTTTGGAATGGCCTGGGTTGGGATGTTTTCTTAATGCACAATTACTCTTTATAAAAAAAACTGTCGTGTAGTGTAGCAACTATGAGGCATACAATTTTGCGCTAGTTCTTGAATGCTTCCACCTTCCTCCCCCCCTCCCCCCGCCACTATCATGATCCTATGATCCCAATTCTACCTTACATATCCAGCAGGACCGGGAGATGTACACTGGCACAGATGGGAACTGGAAATGCAGGGAATCCAGGACAGATGAGTCCTCAGGAACAGTGGTGAGAGTGGCCATATCTGGAAGGTGGAGGGAGGGTGAGCGAGATGACAAGGTCTACATGTAGCCTCCTCCCTGGAGGATGGACAGTGGAGAACTGGGTGAGTAAGAGGTGTAAGATATGATAAAATAATAATTATTTATAAATTATCAAGGGTTCAGGGGGAGGGGGAAGCAGGAAGGGAGGGGAAAATGGCAAGCTGATACCAAGGGCTCAAGTAGAAAGCAGGTGTTTTGAGGGCAACATATGTACGAACATGCTGGACACAAATGATGCATGTATGGATTATAAAAAGAGTTGTATGAGCCCCTAATAAAATTATTTAAAGATATAAAAATCTCTGTCATACACATATGAGTTTCTATGTATTTGTTTCTCTAGTCGACTCAGACTAACACAGTTAGTTGTTGTTTTTGAAATCTATCATTTTCAAAGTATCCCCCCATTCCTCATTTTAATGAGGAAATGTATGGAAAATAGAATTGCCTCTATCTCCCCCTTTATCTTCTGCAACACCTTTTGTCCCTTGTTTAGGGTTTTCCCCAATAGATTACAATTTACTCTTCCTTCCCATTAATGAAAAAATAAGGAAGAAAAGATGCTCCAGGTTATTGAGTCTTCTTTGCAGAAAAAAAAATCTCTAAATAAGTTGTCCATTCTCACACTCCTCATTATTTCTCTGAAACCCACTCCAAATACTTTATTATCAAAAGTCATCTTGACAAGATCACTGGTGACTTTTACATTGCTAAATTTCATGGCGGACCTTCAGTCTTCATTTAACCAACAACAACATTTAGCAGCAACACTTGACATACTCAATTCTTCTTGAAAACCGCTGTTTTCAGGAGGGCACAATCTCTTGTCTCATTATTCATTCTGACGATGTCTTTTCTGATTGTTTCTCATTTCTTTAACTTCAAAATTGGAGTAGCTTAGGATCTTCTCTCTATTTACATTTACTATGATGACAGTCTTACTAACCACTAGTAGTAAAATTTAATTTTAACAAAGTAAAATCACAACTTTCATGAAAATAGTGGATATCTATCCATATTCCATTAAACTTATTCATTAAGATGGAGACACATAAGTTAAAACTAGGTTACATGACATTTGAGGAGCTATATGTTTATAGGCAATTTAATAAAAGAAACTTAATACATCAAGTTTAGATACTATGATGAATTGAGTTGTGTCTCTTCCTTCCCCAAATTATGTTGAAGTCTGAATCCAAAGTATCCATGTGACCTTGTTTGGATATAGGGCTTCAAAATTATTTTCAATTATGTTAGCATAAGGTCATATTGGAGCTGGATGGGTCCAAATCTAATAGGAATGATGTTTGTATAAAAGAGAAAAACTCAGAGAAAACGGTCACATGAAGCACAGGCATGTAGATTTGGAGTGGTGCATTTATGAAATAGGGAACTTGATGGATCTCTGGAAGTCACCAAACACGAGAACAAAAACTGACACCGATAACTATTTAGTGTCTCACAAGAAATCAATACAGCTGCTGCACCGGTTGTTAACTCCTAGCCTCCAGAACTGTAAAGAAAGGGATGGTAATTTTTGGCCATCCAATTATTGTTACTTTGTTACGGCACTCCTAGGAAACTAATATAGATTAAAAGATATATCAGATTCATGTCTTGCATGAATTGTGTCTCCCCAAAGTATGTGTCAACTTGGCTATGCCACAATTCTCCGTGGTTTGGCAGTAATGTAATGATGCAGTTTGTGAACTATGTAATACTATAATTATCCCTCAGGATGCGCTTATCTTCCACTTATGACAGGTGATAAATCCTGCAGGATTGTTGTCTTTACGTGCGGTTGAGTGAATTCTGACTCATAGTAGCCCTATGTATAACAGAATGAGAAGCTGTCTGGTCCTGCTTCATCCTCACAATCATCCTTAAATTTGAACCCATTGTTGTGTTTGATACAATGACCCCTTTTCTTGGAGAATCGAGGCATGAAGTTCGGTTGGGTGGCATAGTGACAACAGCAGAGATGAAACAAATATGTAGGAGGAGGCAGGACAGCAAATTTATTGAGCAGTAAAGTTAAGGACCAACGCTACTGAAAGAGCGAAAATAGTAAAACCTTGCTCGGAGTTGGCAGGCTCTTCTTACATGTTGGCAGGGGGCATTGAGCTCAGGGCTGGGGCTTTTCAAAACAAGGGGGTTGCTCCTGGTTGGCTGGGACCCAACCTTGTCCTTATTTGGCAGAGTGCTGGGTGGTCAGGATGTAGCTTCTTTGTTTCTGGTATGTGATGACTATCACATCGACCTACCAGGTGGCTTTCTCTGTCTTTGTGCGTTGAAACCATTGCATTTGCTATTGTTAACCCATCTTGTTAAAAATCTTCCTTTCTGTCGACCTTTAACTTTATCAAACAGGATGTCCTTTTCCCAGTGAGGGGTCTCTCATGATCATGTGCTCAAAGTACATGAGAACAAATCTCCCCATCCTCACTTCTAAGGAGCATCTGGTTGTACTTCTTACAAAACAGATTTGTTCATGCTATTGGCAGTCCATGATGCTTTTAGTGTTCTTCTCCAGCACTGTCATGCAAATGTGTGAGTTATTCCTTGGTCCTCCAAGACTAGGTTACAATGAGGAGAATTAGTTGATGTTTATTATATTGATAAGCCAGGTGTAGGGTGAAATGCAGCACTCACTTATATCACAGCCTTGATCAAATATAGGAAGGGGTCCCTAGGGTGTGACCTGAACCTCCTTTTTGCCTCACAAAAGATAAATGGAGAGAAAATGGAGCAGAGAGTGAGAAGACCTGACTATCACCAAGATAGAAGAACTGCAGTGGAGTGTGTCCTTTGGTGTATGGAGAACCCTCTAGATCTTGGGGGATGATTGATGCCAAAACATGTATCAATTTCCAAGGAATTCAGGCCCACAGATGCTGAAAGGAGACATATAGATCTTACTCCATAGCTGAAAATGAGAGAAAACTTTCCCCCAGAGCCAGTGCTCTGAATTCAGCCTTCCAGTCGCCTAAACTGAAAGAAAGGAAATTTCTGTAAAGCCATCCAGTTGTAATATTTCTGCTATTCCAGCACCAGATAACTAAGACAATATCTTATTAAATAATAAATCATAATTTTCCACCGGGAAGACATTTTTCTCTATACCAGACAACATTTTGTAAGTTAACATACTACTTTACTATGGAGGAGTTCTTTTTGTGTTTTTTTTAGGTTCAGTATTAATTTTATTTATTTATAAAAATCATTTTATTGGGAGCTCTTACAACTCTTGTTACAATGCATACATCAATTTTAGCTGACATATTCTACATATATTCATTCCATCTTTATTTTTCAGACATTTGCTTTCCATTGACCCCTTGGGATCAGCTCCTCTTTTTTCCCTCCCCCCCAACCCTTGTGGCCCCTTGATCCATTGTAGATTGTTCATTACTTTCAAATCTCACACTGACCGCTGTCTTCCTTCACCCCTGTTTCTGTTGCTCTTCACCCTGGATGGGAGTGTGTGGGTATGTGATCGGTGTCCATCTCCCCCCTACCTCTCTCTTTTCCCTTCCCCTTCTCCTTCCCCCACCCCTTTTGTTTTCTCTATTCTATTCCTGTTCCTGGGTTTCATGTGTTATGAGTTTTATCTCTTGCTTATACCTAGGTACATGCTCCGTCTAGTCTAGATTGGGAAGCGGCACTGGGGTTGTGTTAACGGGGGTGGGGTGTGTGTGAGGAGGCCTCAAGAGATCAGAGGTATATTGCATGACCCATTAGGATTCTACTGCACCCTGATTGACTCATCCCTTCCCTGTGACCCCTCTGTAGGGGGATGTTACATTGTCCATAGATGGGTTTTGGGTCTCTGTTTCTACTGCTCTCCATGGTCACTAATGCATTTTTGTTTGTTTGTTTATAGTTTGTTGTGAATCTTCTGATGCCCATTGCCCAGTCTCAATGACACCTCATGACCACACCAGCTGGTCTGTTTCTTCCATGTGGCCTTGTTGCTTCACTGTTGGGTGGCCAGACACTATATCTTTTTTAACAGTCGGGCACTGTCTTCACCACATTTGCTTATGCATCTATTTTGTCTTCAGAGATCATGCAGTTGTGTGTAGGGGGTGGGGTAAGTATCACAGAATGCCGATTTGTTAAAACAAACTGTTCTTGTATTGAGGGAAGGTATGAGCAAGACCCAAGGCTCGTTTGCAGCCACAGTTTATTGCCTTATAAATATATGTACATAGGCCAATATCATTATTGTTATGGATTAATGTATTTATATAAGTGAACACCTCTGATAATCTCCCTATCTATACCTTTGCTTAATAGAACTTGCCTCTGTTTCCTTTTGCATCCTCCTGCCCCACCCAGCCATCCTTTTGGGCATATACCCAGAGGAGGTAAGAAATAAAACACGACCAGTCATCTGCTCTCCAATGTTTATTGAGGCACAATTCACAATCACAAAGAGTTGGAAACAACATAAGTTTTCATTGACAGATGAGTGGATTAGTAAACTCTGGCACATATACACAATGGAGTGCTATG